>NC_037684.1:47339488-47664900 GCF_003255815.1 Theropithecus gelada | reverse complement strand
AGAAATTCTCACTTCCTCATCCAAACCAAAGAAGAACTGGCTAATGACATTAAAGGCTATTGATCTTACAAGAAGATGGAATTGGTTTGTGCTGGAGTCAAACTATCTTCTGATCTCACAGACCCAGGGCAGCAGCTGGCAGGGGACAGGGACACAGACTGGAGATGCCCAGTGTCGGTGCAGAAATGCTGCCTGCAAGGCTGCTGGGCACAGGACAAACTCACATTGGGGCAGGGTTTGGGGGGCCACTTGGGAGACCTTTCTGGAGACCCCATCACCACCCCGGGCATCTGATTCCTGATGCTTGGTAAGAAAAGGGACAACATTCATTTGGGGACAAGCTTTTCCATCAAAGTAGCCAGAGCTCAGTCAGGAGAACATGGCCAGACAGTCCCTGGCCCCTTGCAGAGTGAGCCACATACCCCAGGCCCAGAGCCCAGGGACACTCACCAGCAGACGAGCCCAGCCACCACGGCTGTCCAGGTGATGCAGCAGGAGTGGCGCTGCTTGGTCTGTACCGCATCGTCTTGCTGGCAGCAGCAAGCGCAGACCAGGTAAGCCACAAGAAAGATGAGGTTCAGGCCCAGGCAGACCGCGGCCACCAGCCCCAGGAACAGCAGCGACTGGAAGAGAGCAGAGGCCTGTTGTCACTCTTCATCCCTGCAGTGCGGGGCTCTGGAAGTGCCCTGCCCTTGAGCCCAGAGTGCCCCACCACCTGGGGGGGTAGGGCCAGAGCTGTGTGAGCTGCAGATAGGACCAGAGCTGAGCTGTGTCTCTCATCCATCCTTCCAAGCTCCACCTATGGTTCAAGTTCCTACTTTGTCAACAGAGGGCCCGGCGCTAAGGCACTTGGGTGGGAGTAATGGAGGGCACGAGGCCAAGTGGTGGGCCTGGTGGTCAGTGAGGGAAGGGTGTCAGAGCTGGTGTCCAGTTTCTGGTTCAGACCCTGGATGAAGATAAGGACCAGGTCCTGCTGATGAAGAGTCTGAGTCACTCAGGAGATAAGGCAGGAATCCCCGGCGGGCAGGCAGGGCTGTGGGTGGTGAGCTTTATGGCTTAGGGAGACAGGCAAGGACAGGGATGCTGTCCAGGACCAGAGTACCCAGAGGCCTTGGGCGCTGAGTGCCACTGAGACAGGGCCTGGAAGGACAGGCCTGTGTATCTGTCGCCTCTTCCATGCAAGGACCCCGCTGTCCCAGTCTGGGCATCATCCTTTACCCAGAATGTGAAGAGCTTGTTCTAGGTATTGGGTCCATCCTGAGAATCGAGAAGCCAGCTCCATGCTTGGGGGATGCGTGAGGGGGCGGGACAGTCAGGATAGGCAACTTATGGAGTCCCTTCCACTGCACCCCAACAGGGACAGCTGAACCTCCAGGGCCAGCAGCAGCAAAGCCAGAATTCTGAGGGGGTCGGAGGGGCCTGAGGCCTGCCTAGCACCTCGGGGTCATGCAATGGGAGCCACTGTCTGTCAGGAGGCCTGGTGCCACTCTCTGCTCACTCATCTCTTGATTTTGCCAGATGGGCACCAGATGGCACCAGGATTGGCGGTTGCCAGCCAGGGCTGGACCTGGCTCTAAGTCAGGCTCCTGAGCTGACAGCCGTCCCTGCCTCCCATGCACCCCCGATAGGGGTTCCTGGTCCCGAATCCCTAGCGCCCCGGGGGGCTGCCTAGGAAAGCCTGTTTCAGGGAGCCCTATGCAGGAGGTGGCCATCGGCAGCAAGTGGGACTCCGGGACCCTGCGGTCTAAGGGGGAGATGAGACTAGTGCAGGGGCAGGCACACACGGAGACAGCCCTGACAAACCAGAGCCGGGCTCTGCAGTCCGAGGCTTTGGGGCCGTTTTCCAGGGGGACAGACACCTACTGGAGGCCATGCTGCTAGCCCTGTGAGATGCGGGCAGGCCTTCGGGCCTCTGACACAGGCTGCTCTGCTGGTCACTCTTGGCTGACAGACTTCTCAGCTGAAGTGGTGGGGGCAGCCCAGAAAAAGGCAGGAGAGATGGCTCACTTGGGAGGGGAACAGATGGGTTTGACTTAAAATGTGGCTTTCTGCCAGGTGTGGTGGCTCACGCCTATAATCCCAGGACTTTGAGAGGCCAAGGTGAGAGGATTGCTTGAGCCCAGGAATTCAGGACCAGTCTGGGCAATATAGGGAGACTCTGTCTCTACAAAAAAATAAAAAATAAAAGATTAGCTGGGCATGGTGGCATGTGCCTGTAGTCTCAGCTACTCAGGAGGCTGAGGTGGGAAGATCGCTTGAGACTGGGAGGTTGAGGCTGCAGTGAACCATGATTGTGCCACTACACTCCAGCCTGGGTGACAGAGGGAGATCCTGTCTCACAAAAAAAAAAAAAAAAAAAAAAAAAAAGTGGCAGATCTGGGCACCTCCCTCTCCCAAAGACTTCACAGTGAGTGTGACAGGGGGCTGGGGCTGGGGCTCTCCCCGCCTGGACCACTCATGAGCACAGCCTGTCCCTGGGACTGACCCCAGCAAGTCCAGGGGTAGAAAGAGATGGTGGAAAGTCACTACCCCTCTTCTGGTCCTCAGTCTACGCCCCTTTGCCAGAGGGCCCTACAGCCCAGGCCAAGGCAGAGGAGGCCAAGACAGCTGGGAGTTGAGAGCCTCTTTCCTCAAAGTGAAGTTTACCAGCCCGTGACCTGTGGCCCTGACATCTTCTAGGAGCTTGTCAGAGGTGCAGAATCCCAAGCCCCACCCTGGAGCCAGTGAATCAGACCCGCCTCTAGAGACGATCCCAGGCAACATATATTCCATTAAAGTCTAGGCAGCACACAGCAGTTCTCAAACTTTTTCCAATAGCTTAACGTTTTCTTTGAACTGACTTGCTTAGCAGAGCCCTGAAACACAGAGCTCCATCTGAATAAGGAATGGATAGAAATGTCACGTTTTGTCCTGGCCGCCCCTTGGCAGCCCCTGAGGGGCCCTCCGCTAAAGCCCAGGGATCCTCCTAACCATGTGTAAACCAGCGAGGCCTGGTGGCATGCACTTGTAATCCCAGCTACTGGGAGGCTGGGATGGGAGGATCACTTGAGCCCAGGAGTTTGAGTCTAGCCTGGGCTAGGCAACAACATACCCTTAAAAAAAATAACTCAATCCCCCCAAAAAAACCCCAAACCAAGCCAAAAAACAATTTGCAAACCATTGTGCAACATGCATGCCATGACCCAGCAATTCTGCTTTACAGAAAGGAGGGCTGTGTCCCTCTGAAGATACACAAATGTTCACAGCAGCTTCACACAGCAGTCACAGCCAACACCCAAAAGGACAAAAACGTCCAACAAGAGAAAAGATACAGAACACGTGCTATAGTCTCAGAATACTACACAGCCATGAAAAGGAAACTAGCCACACATGACGATATTTCTGGGACGAATATCCCACAAGTCAGGTTGAGGGAGAAAGCCAGACACGGAACAGCAGAGACCGTATGGATTAATTTATATGAAGTTCAGAGTCAGAGATACTCATCAACAGCCAGAGAAATGTGAATCATCGAATCATCGCTACCTTTGGGAGGCTGCTGACTTCAAGGGAGCGTGAAGGAGGCTTCTGGGGGATCAGGAATACGATTTGATTGGGATGGTGTTGCACACACACACACACACCATGCACGCAGGTGCTCGAGGGTATAAATTCATTGAGCTGCACACTTAAGATTACACTCTTCCCTGTAAGTTATTCCTTTTTTTTTTCTTTGAGACAGTGTCTCACTCTGTCACCCAGGCTGGAGTGCAGTGGCGCAATCTTGGCTCACTGCAACCTCCGCCTCCGGGGTTTAAGTGATTCCCCTGCCTCAGCCTCCTGAGTAGCTGGGATTACAGGCATGTGCCACCATGCCCAGCTAATTTTTTTGTATTTTTTTTTTTTTGAGATGGAGTCTTGCTCTGTCACCAGGCTGGAGTGCAATGGTGCAATGTTGGCTCACTGTAACCTCCGCCTCCCAGGTTCAAGCGATTCTCCTGCCTTAGCCTCCCGAGTAGCCAGGATTATAGGCACATGCCACCATGTCCAGCTAATTTTTTTGTATTTTTTTTTTTTGAGACACAGTCTTGCTCTGTCACCAGGCTGGAGTGCAGTGGCATGATCTCGGCTGACTGTAACTTCCGCCTCCTGGGTTCAAGCGATTCTACTGCCTCAGCCTCCTGAGTAGCTGGGATTACAGATGTGTGCCACCATGCTCAGCTAATTTTTTTGTACTTTTAGCACAAAAGGACCAGGCTGGTCTTGAACTCCCGACCTCAAGTGATCCATCTGCCTTGGCCTCCCAAAGTGCTGAGATTATGGGTGTGAGCCACCAGGCCCAACCAAGTTATTCCTAATGACAAAAAAAGGTAAGGGAGCCCCAGACAAACCTCCTGTGTAGCCGAGAGCCCAGCTACCGTCCAGCCTGCCCCCAGCTACCCTTTACTTCGAGTTTGCCTCCTGAACAGCCCCACTATCATTTTATCACTAGTGGGAGAAGCTCCTGAATTTACCAGTGTCCCTACCCAGCAAGGAAGGCTCATCTGAGAAGGATCAGGCTGTGGGTGATGCAGCCGGCTCCCCCGTTTCGCTCTCTCAAGTCTCCTCCAGCCTCTTGATCTCCCCCTTCAGCAGGCGCTGAGCCTCTGTGGTCTGGGGCCTCTCCAAGCTGGGCAGCTGGCCTCAATTAGGTTACTGATAATGCTGTCCAGCTCCAGTGAAAGCGAGGCCTGGGAAACCCAAACTCGGAGGCCTTTTTTTTTTTTTTTTTCTTTAAATTTCCGTTAAAAAAAAAAAAAAATACAGACAGGCTCTCACTATGTTGGCCAGGTTTGTCTCCAACTCCTGGGCTCATGTGATCCTCCTTCCTTGGCCTCCCAAACTGCTGGGATTACAGGCGTGAGCCACCCTGCCCAGCCTTTGGAGGCCTTTTGTTAGGGAGTTACTTCCCAAAACCCTCCTGGGAACCCTACCTAGGTGCTGGGAAAAAACAGGTGGTGGGTGGGACAGGGTGAGAGGGTGTGGGGGAAAAGGAGTGGGAAGGGAAGAGGAAAGAAGAGGGAAGGTGGGCAAGGGAGGAGGAAGGAGGAGGGAAAAGAGGAGCAGGGAGGCTCCCCACCCCTCCCCCAGCAGCACCATCTCCCAGGGCCAGCTTGGTGTCACCTGCTGCTCTCTAATGGGCAATTATTTTCTTGCTCCTAATTAACGCCGCAGGTCCCCGTGTGCATGGAGGGGGAGGGGAATGGAAGAGGCAGCCAAGAGTTCTGCTTCCAGGTCCCCCTGCTCAGATGGACAGAGCTTTGCCAAGACAATTTCCCACGCCACCCCACGCCTCCCACTGTGCCCTGCAGCCACCTCCTTCTCCCACGGCAACACCAGGCCCCCAGCTCCCACACTGGTGCTCAGACTCTGCTTCGCCCCTCATTAAAGGGACTTCAATTATTTCTGATTTGTCACTGTGTCATGAAAAACCCAGAGCGGAGAGTGCCAAGCTGGGACCCAAGCTGGGGGCCGCAGTGACCACGGCAGCTGGACCTAAGGGGCTTCTGCACTGGGTGGGGGAGGGGACAACAGCCCCCGTCCCCAGAAGACCTGGAGAGAGGTGAGCCGGTCTCAGGGAGAGGCTGGGAGAGAGAAACGAGGAGCACCTAGAGGGAGAGGCTCCCCCCACAGGCCCTCTGGGAAAGATTAAGCCCTCTCCCAGCACAGCATGACTGTCTGATGACCGTGACTCAATTCACACTGGATGCACGGGGCTTCCTCATCCCAACCTCGGCTCTTCTCAGATCTCGGCTGGGATGGGCTTGCTGCCTGGTCCTTCTTCCTCAGACCTGCCCCCAAGTCAGAAGCAGGAAGTCCTGTAGTTCCGGTCTAGCTCCCAACGCTGTACCTTCCACTCTGTACTTTGGCAAATCTATGAACCGGACCAACCAAAGAGAAAATGCATGGAAATACATGCCTATGTACAAAAAATTAAACAACATCTCCTCTGCCTCCTAACACATGTCCTGAAAGAGCGGCTGGTCGGCTGATCCCGGGCAAGGGAAGCTGGAACAGGAAGCACACGTGTGGCCACCTGCCTGTTGACAGTAGCAATAACTAACATTTGCACAGCCTGTGGGAGCTTACTAAGATGTTTCAAGTACTGAGCTCATCAGCATCCGGTCTCTCCTGAGGGGCTGGCTGGATGGTGATGGTGGCGCTCATGCCCAGGCAAGGACACTGAAGTGCCTCGTTCATTTGCTCAGAGAGACAGTGCTGGATTCAGTACCAGGTGCCCATTCCCTTGTCCCCAACACCGCCCAATGGACACTTGGCCGGCTGCAGTCTTCTTCCCAAGCAGCAATTGTGGCAGTTTCCCGTGTGCCAGGCACTGGCCGCAGGCTTCATAATCCATGAACTCGTCAGTCCTTTTACCAACTCTTTGGAGTAGGAATCATCTCCAAATCCAATCCCCCTCATCTGTCAAAGGTGAGAAGACTCGGGCTGCAGGTCTAGGCTGATTTCCTTCCAGACACACAGCCACATCTGGCAGCCCAGAGCCAGGTGCCCACCAGGGCCAGGGCGCCCTCATCCACAGCCCTGCCTTGGTGCTAACCTCTCATGACTCTGCTGACCGGAGGGTAGCCTCCCCACAAGGCTGGTGACACAGGCCAAGTGGCCTTTGTGAGGACTTGGGCTCAAGTTCACTGTGGGAAAAGGGGTGAGGATCAACTATCAGGAGGACTGGGGGCTTCCACAGCTCCTAAAGACCCCAGAAAGTGAGTGAGAGCCCCTACCTCCTGAGGAAGGTTCTGGAACACTGAATTTGCTCAGGAAATCCCAGCTCACCAGGTGACCTGCTCTTCACCATCTCTGCACTTCCAAGAACCCCCTTGCCTTTGAAATCCCATGCACCACCCACATCCCACGAGGCCAGCACCTGCCTGTTTCCAACCTTGCTTAGTCTCTGATGCACATGCACCAGCCCCCCACCACACACACACATTGTACCACCAGCCAGCACTGTGCATTTGAACATGTGGGCCATGAGCTGAAGCCCTTTCTGCAGGCGTTTTGTTCAGTCTCCCCCGATCAGAGTCTGTGGAAGAGATCTCCTTCCTCTCCATCCCCCCACAGGGTACTGTCCTGACACACTGCTGAACCTCACAGCCACTCCGTTGAACGATCTGTGTCACCAGCTCCTGTTATGTGGTATGAGCTCTCTGTACTAGGCATGATAAGTGGAATATCTCATCTAATTCTTGCAGATGAAGGGAGCAAGGCTCAGAGAGGTTAAGACACCTACCAGTGGTCACACATGGAAAGAACTGGGAATCCACCCCAGCCAACTGGAGGGCAGAGCCCCCACCTCAAACTGCGTGGTGTCTGCCACAGCTCTGAGCCCAGAGCCCAGCCGCGGAGAATCCCCAGGAATTCCTCCTGAAGACCTGCTGCCTTGGTTACCATGGTCACCCCACGCCTGGCACGGCACTTGCCCCAGTCAAGCTTGCTGAGAACGGGGATGACTGACGGTCCACCTGACTCTGTTAGTGACTGGTGCTCAGGAGGAAAGAAGACATCCAGGAGAGACCTGTGGTCACAACAGGGGAACTTACCAAAATAGGAGCCGCCTTAAATAACACCCAGAGCCAGACTTCCGGCCCTGGCCCACCACGCTCATCTCCTACTCAGCGATCTGGGTGGTGGGGAGGGGTGAGCGGGACCAGGAGCCAGTGGGCAGGGCCGGTGTCAGCTGCCCAGGAGCAGTGGCCGATGGGAAGGGACACCCTCTGGAACCATTTGATGCCCAGCACAAAGTGAGCCGGGGCTGGAATCCTGGGAGGAGGGGCAGAGGCTGGAAGTAGGTTCCTCTGGCTCAACTGCCACCTGTCCATGGGACTGAGGGGGCTGTGGGCAGGCCCAGGCTCCACCAGCCACAGTTGCTGGGCAGATAGGAACTGTCTCTGGGGCCAGTAGGTGGAGGGAGTCCCCTTATCATCCCTGCCCCACCAAGGGATCTTCCTGACCAATGAGAAGTTTAGATTTCCTCCAGTGGAGAGGAGAAAACTGTGGCTGGAGACCCTGGGTGTGGGATCTGGGGCACAGGGTGTGGGATGGGGACACACACACACAGCTGTCTCTGAAATCATATCCGCCTCTTTTCATGCATTCTCTGGGAGAGGAAGATTCCCTGGAGCTATCCCCAGGCAGTCACATTCTCAGGGAACACGGACTCCCACAGGCTAGGGTCTGGGGGAGGGAGGGCGGGTGTGCCCACTGATTGCCATCTTGCTCGCGAGTGCCCACTGAACTCCAGGAAGGGGTCCTGATGCTCCCCTCCCTCTGGTAGGGCAGGCACCATCTGCCTGGGCCTGATGGCAGCCGGGTCGCCAGGGGTTATTATTAGACTCCCTGTCACTGGCACTTGGGCACCTCACACTGGATCAGGATTCCCTCCAAGAGGCCCTGCTTTGCTCCGACCTGTCCCGTATCTGGAGAACTTGACACAGGGAGAGGCCGCCGGGGGTCAAAGTCCTGAGATGGGCGCCTGGCTCTGAACAAATGGACCCCATCCTGGGCCACTGGCCCCAGAGTCTCTGACCTAACACACGGAACTGATACAGGTGGGCCACTGGGGCCAGAGCAGGTGTGACCAGACCTGAGACAGGCTGGGAGATTCTGCAGCTTTGTTTGTCTGGGTAGGGAGGTCTGGGGGAGCCCTGGCCCTGTCTGTTGGGTGCAGAATCCCGCCAAGGGCCAGCAGAGTAGGGAAAGGGCGGGGAAGCCGGGAGTGGCTGCCCTAGGCCAGAAATTCAGGGCTTAGAAGGTGTGGTGGGGTGGGGAGAGGGGTGTGGGGGAACAGGAACGGGCCAGTCTAGGACCAGGGGACGCAGAGAGGCTGTCAATGCAAGGGGGTCCTCAGGACGACAGTGTGAGATGGGCCGAGGGAGGCCACCTTCCTTCCCTGGAACAAGCACAAGCATCTGTGGGTTCTCTGCGCTAGAGGGGAAGTGACCCACGCCGCTTCCCCCAGCCCTGCAGCCTTCCAGCTGGGACTCCCACCCTGCAGGCCAGGACTGGGGAGGACGGGTGCTGCGGAGACCGACTCGGGAGACTACTCAGTTTCTGCCAAACTTTCCCAGGCCACTTAGCCTCGGAAACAGAGCGCCCCATCTTGGAATCTCCAGAAGGTCGAAAACGCCGGGGCACCCCCTCAGCATCCCCGCACCTCGAGTGCCAGGATTACCCCGACACGAAAGCCCCTATCCCTACCCCGCGCCAACCTGCCCGCTCGGCGTTCAGCCCCTGTCCCTGCAGGCGGTTTCGCGCCCCTCCTTCCCTTCCCCACGCCCGCTTCACTCTGATCTCTTCAGTCTTCTGGGCCCCCAGGTTCCCAGACAGGAGGGGACGCGGGCCACGGGCCTGGGAGGGTGGGGGAGAAGGGGAGAGGGGAGACAGGAAAGGGCTGCGCGGGGAGAGAAGGGGTCTGAGAGGCACGTGGGAAAGTGCAGGCTCTCGAGGGGAGAGGGGGTAGTGCGGGGACTTGGGGCGCGCGTGGCTGGGGTCTGGGGCGGCGCGAACTCACCTCCTGGTAACTCTCGTCGCCAGGGTTGAAGGTGCTGTTCACGGGCTGCAGGCGCAGGCCGAGGTGCGGAACGCTGTGCAGCCACACGACCCACCAGGGAGCGATGAAGTCCACGCGCGCCGCCTGCATGGCTCGGCCCGAGTGCGACCCACACGCTGAGCCGCAGCTGCGCTCAACTCCCGGCCCGGGCCCCGCGCCCGCCCCGCCCCCCGCCCCCCCCCCCCCCGGGCCCCCCCCCCCCCCCCCCCGCCCCGCCCCGCCCCGCCCCGCCGCGCCGCGATTGCAGTCCCAGTTCTGGGCGGGGATCTGTCCTGGCCAGATAGAAGGAGGGACGTGAAAAAAGCTCCCAGAAGTCTCTAAATCGGTTTCAGTCTCGAGGTCCCCGAGCTGCTGCTGGTTTATGATCAGATCAAGGGTATAAGGTGTCAGTGGGGGCAGCCAGCAGTCATAGGCCAGAGAGGGGCGACTGCCCGTCCCAAAGGTTTGTCACAGGGTAAGTAACCGACAGACTGGGAACGGAAGGAGGCAATCTTCAGCCACTCGGTCACTCATTCTAAATTCACTCTCAATCATTTTTTGGGCATCTATTGTGCAAGCCCTGTGGACTTAAAAAGAGAAATAAGACGCGGTCCCTGCCCTTGGGAGCTCCCGGCGCATCTGCCCCAACGACTCACTGAAGCTGCTTGCCGCGCGCCTGAGTGAGGACAAGGTGTCCTAAGGACTGAGAAAAATTGCTTGATTCTTCCTGGCAAATGGGACAGGGTGAGCTTCCTGGAAGTGGGGGCCTTCGAGCTGTGTAGTGGGGAAGGTAGGAGAGTGATGAGAGCGCCCGGAAGGGACGAGCATTCGGGGAGACCGAAACGCATGCAACAACACATTTGTTGAGCACCTACTAAGTGCCAGGCACTGTTACATCGGTGATGTAACAACAGCCGACAAAAACCCTCACCCCGAGCGCAGGCACTGCAGAGGGTGATGACAGTACCCGAGAAGATGCCGAACGCAGACCAGGAGGGGCTCTGGGGAAAAGCAAAGGCAGGGGAGGTTGCCCATTGGGGAGCCTTGCGTCCCTGGGCCCTCAGTACTCTGCACACATACAGAGGCCCCCACTCATCCTGTAACCACAAACTGCTTGTCGTGACTGGCCAGCAGAGGGAGGAGCCCAGGCTGAAGGACAAGTAGGGGTCAGGGGTAGGTAGGGTGGACTGATGGGGTCGAGGCAGATTGGGTGTAGAGACCGCACTGCGCAGCCAGCCTGAGGGGTGCATAGCGACCCCGGCAGAGATGTAGGTGAGAAAGGAGCCCCGGGAGGATGGGGGTGGGGCTCCTAGGGTTCTGGCTGAAGGAACCAGGTGGATGCCGGCAGGCTGAAAAGGCTGGTAAACACACGTGGCTGCTGGGGGGTGGGGCTCCAGTCACCCCGTGCTCAAGGGCCCTGTATCCATTAGAGGGAGTCCTGGCCTCGGGGCCTCTCCTCGTGGCCGTGATCCCACAGTTCTGGGGCCCTGCAGGAGCCCAAAGCTGAGGGGCACGGGAAGTTGGAAAAAGCCGTTCTTCTCTCATTGGGGTGTCTTTCAACAAATTTTCTTGAGCATGTTCTGTTCTAGAAGCTAGAGTAATGGATGAAACACACATTCCCGCCTGCACGGCGTCTACAACCTAGTAGGTGAGGTGAGGTGGACTTGCATCCTGCAAACAGCGATTACAGCCCTTGCGAAATGCCAGAGTCCCTGCTGTAGGGAGGAGATGGAATGTGGGCATCGGGGTTGTTTCCCAAAGGACAGTGACATGAGCTGAAGGACAATCGGGAGTCAAAGAGGGAGGTGCTGGGGGAGGCCTCTGTGCAGAGGGAACAGGACCCTGTGAGATCAGGGACTAGGACCGGTGGAAGGGGAAGCAAGAAAGTTCCAGAACAGGAGAGGGGAGCCGGAGAACTGCAGAAGCCAGACGATCAGCTTGGAGACTGCGGCAGGGGAGGGAACTTCTTTGGGTGAAAACCTCATTTTAAAAGGTCTTGGTCTCTTGACTCAGTCCCTGCAGTTGCTGGGGAAAGTGGACTCTTCGGGTAGGGCTCTGGTAATGGCCTTTATAGCCCCTGCCCTCAGAGGCCCCCCAAGTGGGAAGGGCCTGCCTCCTAGGCAGTGGGTGGTGACAGAGGACTGACTTTGAACCCAGTACAGGGGAGCCCCAGGAGGCTGGAGGCCTGCACATGGCACTGGAAGAAAAAAACTGTGAAGGCTCTCCCTCAGGGCTATTCCCACAGCCACCGGAATGCAGCCCAGACCATCCAAACCTGCTCAGCCCACCTGCCCCCAGCCAGACAGCGACCATTCTAGCTGCTTCCCCGGAGGCTTGCTGACCCAGAGAGGTGTCAAAAAGCTGAGGCAGAACAGGGACAGACCTCCCAGAGACTCAGCAGGGAGTTGCAGAAGTCAGCAAACCAGCAGCTGTAGTCCATCCCCGTCCCCCTCATTCACCTGTTACGCAGCACTTAGGGGCTTGCTGAAGCCCCAGCAAGGCAGTGTCCACCTGAGAGCTTGGAAACACACCTATGCCCCAGACCACTGCAATCACAACCTCCAGTCAGCCCTGGCCACGGGCCCCAGATGACTCTGAGTCACAAGCCTGGGCTGGGAGGCACTGTATGAAAGGCGGCCTTCTCTACACAAGGCTGGACACACCCCTTCATGGCCTGTCTCCTAGGAGCTGGGGCGAATCTCTGGAGGATGCGCTGGGAACAAAGAAAACCCATGTGGTAAATGCTCACTCTTCCTTGGGAATCTGAAATGTTTACAGAATGGGGAAGGCTGAAAGTTGCCCACAGTGCCACACCTGGGGCTGAGGGCTGACGTACCCACCCTCTCCCAGAGGAAACAAGACCCCCAACCAGACTCAAAACCACCTCACCCCCTCACAATCCCTACAGATATTCAAAGACTGGCACTTACACCTCACATCCTGAGTGCGTTTAAATGCCTAACACAATACCAAATGCACTGTACACCACACTTTAAAAGGCACTCAGTTCCAAAGGGCCGCTGTGGCACAGCACCACCTGGTGGCCACCCTGACCCGCACACCTCCCTCCACCATGTCCCCCCACATCCCAGTACCCTTACAGCAAGCCAATGAAAGAGGTGTTAATGTGGCTGTTTTGCAACTGAGGCAAAAGTGTAGTCATTTCTTCCAGTCAGTCAAGTTAGTGAGTGGCAGATGTGCTACACCATGTTGCCCCCATTTTGGGACCTGTTTGAACAGCATGCCCCGTCGCTCTGCCAGTGTTTAACCCCACGTGCTGTTTCCATCATGGCCTCCCCACATCTCCTTATTTTCAAACTTGGGCTGAAAACAGATGGCCTCATTTGCCCAC
This sequence comes from Theropithecus gelada, assembly GCF_003255815.1. NCBI lineage: Eukaryota > Metazoa > Chordata > Mammalia > Primates > Cercopithecidae > Theropithecus > Theropithecus gelada. Next base: position 47,651,983 of record NC_037684.1, on the reverse strand, counting down.
TGAGATCATGTTCAAGATGAGGGATGCGCTGGGCACGGAGGCTCATGCCTGTAATCCCAGCACTCTGGGAGGCTGAGGCGGGCAGTGAAACCCTGTCTCTACTAAAAACACAAAAATCAGCCTGGCGTGGTGATGCATGCCTACAATCCCAGCTACTCGGGAGGCTGAGGCAGGAGAATCGCTTGAACCCAGGAGGCGGAGGTGGTAGTGAGCTGAGATCGTGCCACTGTGCTCCAGCCTGGGCGGCAGAGCAAGACTCAGTCTCAAAAAAAGATCAGGATGCTGGGAGGCAGCAACAGGACCCGTGTCCTGTTCCCACCAGAAGCTACTACCAGGTAGCATATTTTCCTTTCCCATCCTCAAAGACGAAAGACACTTAGGATTTTTAGTATTTTAATACACTTCAAATCAGTGTGTCTGGTTCATTTCAGTTCCTTCACTGCCAAACCTAGAGGAAAAGAGACAAAAGTAAGCCATCCAGAAGACACATCTGAGTTGCTGCTGCTTGTCTAGATTTTGTACTTAAGCTAAAGAGAGCACACAAGGTTCAGAAATTAGATCCACCAGGGAAGTTTTGGTTTAGTGTCTGATAAAACGACTTGGTCTATTATATTCAATCTGTTCCCTGTAAAAAATGGGGATTATCAGTACCAGCACCAGCCTCGAAGGACATGAACAGCACTAAATGAGCTCTAACCTCTCTTTTGGCTAAGGAAAGGATTTCTGCTACTGTATATAATCTGAGAATCACAACTATTCCTCACACTCCCAAGAGCAAGAGCAGATTCTTAAGACCATAAAATGGGCTCTGAAATCTGGGAGGGATTCAAAACAAGATACAAGACAGCCACACACAGCAACCTCCCAAACCCCACCCGCCCCTGAAGTGACTTCAGGCTCACTCACCAGGGGGCAGGGACTGCTTCAGTTTCTCTGCCTTCTCTTTGTCCGTGATGACCAGGGTGTAAAGGTATCTGCTGCATCGAACTTTAAACTTCACATTGTCCTTATTTTTCTTGATCTTGACAGCTACCGGAGACCAGAATCAGGAATTAAATTGTATCACAAAAAACAAATGTGACACAGTCCACATGCAAATATACTCAAGCAGTCAGCAGCACGCAAGGGACAGTCAGCACCCACCTCCAGCACTGCCCCTCTGCACAAACAGAAAACACTATTACCCATTCCTGCAACTTTGAACTTTTATTGGGTACACTGAACACAGCATTGTAGAACATCCTCTATCAACCTCACTATCTTTCTTATTTCTACTTTTTTTTTTTTTTGAGACAGAGTCTCGCTCTGTCGCCCAGGCTGGAGTGCAGTGGCGTGATCACTGCAAGCTCCGCCTCCCGGGTTCACGCCATTCTCCTGCCTCAGCCTGCCTCAGCCTCCCGAGAAGCTGGGACTACAGGCGCCCGCCACCACGCCTGGCTAATTTTTTTGTATTTTCAGTAGAGATGGGGTTTCACCGTGTTCACCAGGATGGTCTCGATCTCCTGACCTCGTGATCTGCCCGTCTCGGCCTCCCAAAGTGCTGGGATTACAGGTGTGAGACACCGTGCCCAGCTGCAACTCCATTTCTGCCAGTAACTGCTATGGGAATGGGCACATCAGAGGAAGCAGCACTGTGACTCAGAGCCTGCCAAAGGCATGAGGTGCCTGGGCTCTTGTTCTTAATGCATCCAGGCACCTGGGTATCTATCCAAACTAACCCATTTCAGTGTAACACTGACCCTAGCAACTGAACTAAGCTGAACACCACTTGCAAAACATATGGAGCTCTTCAAAATGGTTACTCAGTTGGGCGCAGCGGCTCACGCCTGTAATCCCAGCACTTTGGGAGGCCGGGGCAGGCAGATCATCTGAGGTCGGGGGTTCGAGACCAGCCTGACCAACACTGTGAAACTCCGTCTTCTCCTAAAAAATAGAAAAATTAGCCGGGTGCCTGTAATCCCAGCTACTGGGGAGGCTGAGGCAGGAGAATCACTTGAACATGGGAGGCAGAGATTGCAGCGAGCCATGATCCCGTCATAGCACTCCAGCCTGGCAATAAGAGCGAAACTCCATCCCAAAAAAAAAAAAAAAAAGTTTATTCAACATTGCTGTATGTGCAGCAATTCCATTTCTAGATATATACCCTGAAGAACAGGCAGCAACCACAGAAGAAATATTTGCACACCCATGTTCAGAGCATTATTCACAATAGCGAAAATGTAGAAGCAACCCAATGCCCATCAACAGACGGATAAACAAACCGTGGCCTCCCACAATGGAAAACTCGGTCTGGGTGTGGTGGCTCACGCCTGTAATCCCAGCACTTTGGGAGGCCCAGGTGGGTGGATCATGAGGTCAGGAGATCAAGGCCATCCTGGCTAACTCAGTGAAACTCCGTCTCTACTTTAAAAAAAAAAAAAAAAAAATTAGCCGGGCATGGTGGTGGGCACCTGTAATCCCAGCTACTCAGGAGGCGGAGGCAGGAGAATGGTGTTAACCCGGGAGGCGGAGCCTGAGGTGAGCCAAAATTGCACCACTGCACTCCAGCCTGGGCGACAGTGAGACTCCACCTCAAAAAAAAGAAAAAAAAGGCAATGCTGACACATGCTGGAGAACTCTGAAGAGAAAGAAGCCAGCCACAAAAGGTCAAATATGCAATAGCAGACTCCACTTGTATGGGGTATCCAGAGCAGTCACATTCAGGGACAAACTGGAAGCTGGTTGCCAGGGACTGGGAAGAATTGGGAGCTGGTGTTTAACAGAGGGAGTTTCAGTTTGGGAAGATAAAGTTCTGGAGATGGGTGGTGATGGTGGCAGCTGCCCAACAATGTGAATTTACTGAATGCCACTAAACTGTACAATTATGCTTTGTGGTCTAGCCAGGAGTGCAGCAGCATAATCACGGCCCACTGCAGCCTCAATCTCCTGGGTTCAAGCAATCGCTACCTCAGCCTCCAGAGTAGCTAACACCACAGGCACACGCCTGCCTAACTTTTTTCTTTTGTAAAGACAGGGTCTCACTATGATGCCCAGGCTAGTCTCATCCATCTGCCTCAGCCTCCCAAAGTGCTGGGATTACAGATGGGAACCACCATACCCAATGTAAATGTTGAATTTTATGCTATGCCTATTACACATTAAAAATTAATATAACAATTTCAAAAGTTTTTTCAATAGCTACTGACACTTTACTATCTCCAGGGGACTGTGACCCCTACCTTTAAAGCCGCATCATCTAAAATCCAGGTTCCCAATTTTTTGTGTGAGACAGTCTCGCTCTGTCACCCAGGCTGGAGTGCAGTGGGATGATCTCAGCTCACTGCAACCTCCACTTCCCAGGTCCAACTGATTCTCCCGCCTCAGCCTCCTGAGTAGCTGGGACTGCAGGCATGTGCCACCATAACCGGTTAATTTTTAAATTTTTGGTAGAAATGGGGTTTTGCCATGTTGCCCAGATTGGTCTTGAACTCTTGGTTCAAACAATCTGCCCGCTTTGGCCTCCCAAAGCGCTGGAATTATAGGCATGAGCCATCACGCCCGGACCACCACCCTTTTTAAACACAAGCAAAGGGTGGTGTCATGTTTAACTTGCTCAGAAGGGTAAGTTATCTACTGGTAGAGTTGGCCTTTGAACTAGGCAGTGACCCCATATGGCCTGAAATAAAACTAACCTGATAACCTCATCTCTTTATACAAAACACTGGCAAACAGACATCATTCCCACCAGATGCTATTTGTTCCCACAGGTGGTCACCACCTCAAAGGTGACAGCCTGTTTTGGGTAATGGGGACACAAATATGACCCCCACCTCTGCCTACCCCCAACTCACTGAAAGGCTCTCCCTGTACACCAACCACCGTCTGGCACCATCACTGGCACGGAGCATTAGCTGGTGTCTTAGCCCACCTTAACAGGCCTGTCCCATGCAACCCCACTTCCACATGTGACCTGATTCTCTTTCATACAGCTGAAAAAATATGACTCTGGGTTCAAGTAACAACATAACTCAAGACCTATCAAACACAAGCCCCCAAATCTTCAAGTGTCACAAAGGGATAACACAAGTACCTCTCTCTCACACTTGGTGTAAAACTTTTAAGTGGGTAGCAGAGATTGGCACCTACCCATCGAAAATCTGCTGTTTAAGGATTTTCATGAATCACCTTCTTTCCCCTGTATGTACAAGCTGGGAGACAGACTCACCACAGTCCAACTTAACCTTTGTGACTTTACAATAGTGGGAATGCGATGTGCATTCAGTAGAAGCCCTGCTTCAAACTTTGATCTTGGCTGGGCGCAGTGGTTCACGCCTGTAAGCCCAGCACTCTGGGAGGCGGAGGCAGGTGGATCACCTGAGGTTAGGAGTTCGAGATCAGCCTGGCCAACATGGTTAAACACCGTCACTACTAAAAACACAAAAATTAGCTAGGCGCGGTGGCGCGTGCCTGTAATCCCAGCTCTCTGAGGCAGGGGAATCGCTTGAACGTGGGAGGCGGCAACTGCAGTGAGCCAAGATCGCACCACTGCAATCCAGCCTGGGCCACAGAGCCATACTGTCTCAAAAAAAGAAAAAAAAATTTTTTTTTTAAAAATCTTTTTCTGGGCTAGATAAGTATGACACCTTCTGACACTGGCCATCGACCACAGGATCACGAGATAAACGACTACATTGCACAGTGTGCCGTGCTCAACACATTACATGCAAATATCCAGCACTTCATTACAAAATGGGTTTTGCGTTAAGATTTTGCGCAACTGCAGAAATTTACTGTATTATACAAAAGAAAACTGAACTCCGGGCAGCCTCTGAGATGCTCGCGATTAGCTAAGATGGTTCTAGAATTCCAGGGCCTCAACGTGCCCCACACAGGTCTTTCTCATGGGAAATACGATGAAACCACTGGTCCCAGAGGGCCAGGCACACGCCCAGATAGCCTAACCCGTCTCCTGCCAGCCATTCCGGGGAAGACGCTACCGGAGCGGTGCCAGGGTAGGCACCGGTCATCTTGAACCTTCGGAGCAACCACTTACATTTGGCATCCTTTCGTCGGGCTGTGAGCAGAAAGTCCTTGATTTCCTCAATTTTCCGAGGCTGCAACACAAAGGAAGCGGGTAAACAGACAGCAAAGAGACACGTCTTCCGGTGACGGTCCAGTCCACCAGCTCCTCCCGGCCTCTGGAGGCCCTGGGGAGTCTCTCTCGCCCTCGCCCCGGATCCCACGAACCCACACCGGGAAGGCGCCAGGCAGGGACCGTACTCACCATGGCGACAAGGCGCGCAGGGAGCTGGCGCGGACCGGGACCTGCAGGAAACAGTCCTTGGCGTTAACACGGCGCGGGGGCTGGCAGTCAACCCCGCTTTCCCGCCCTCCCCCGAAATATCGCCCCCATCGCACTCCCTTTCTCCTCCCCGACACCCTCCACGTGGACCTGGGGTCCCCAGATTTCACCTGGCCGTGGATTGCCCCAGATTACCCTTCTCACCCGCGTACCACTGTAGAGACACTCACAACCAGCAGCAACCGAGTAAAACGACGAAAAAGGACGAGACTTCCGTTTCCGGGCAGTTAAACCCTCCCAACGGAGGAAACTGGATACGGTGCCTGCCGAGGGTCAAGACTCATGTAGGCGTTGGCACTTCCAATTTCAGCAGCCCTGCCCCCTCGTGGTCGAGGTCAACAGTGCAGCTCCAAGAATGGAATGGACCATCCTGCCTGCCGCCCTCCCTCCGACTCCCTCCTCCCACTGCTCCCCATCCCTTCCTTCTATGACCCCCGCCTCTTCCCCATCCACCACTTCCTGTCTTCCCCCGCAACCTCCAAACCCCAGCCTGGCTTTGCTAGGTTTTAGTTCAGATTCAGTTCGAAGAGCTAACGCTTATTCTCCACGGCTTTCACTGGACCTGTGCACGGGACATCTGCACAGAGAATTCTTCATTTAATGGCAGAGACCGTCGTGTGCACCTTGTAGAACCTCTTGTTCTGGCGCCTCACGTTTTCTTCCAGTCTCCTTTTTGGGACCTGAACCTGTCATGACCAGGGCCCTGGGATCTTCTTTCCGTAAGAGGGAGCGTTCCTGCCTGCTGCTTCCAGTTCCTTTAGGAATTGGTGTACAATGAAAGCAAGTTAAGGCCGGGCGCGGTGGCTCACGCCTATAACCCCAGCATTGGGGGAGGCCGAGGCCGGTGGATCGCTTGAGGCCAGGAGTTCGAGACCAGCCTGGGCAACCTAGTAAGGCCCCCCCCCACACCCATCTCTAGCAAAAATAATAATAATAATACTTCCAACAGCTGTCGCAGGGCTGCCCCTGGCTAAGTGTCTCACCTCTAGGGCTGATGGTGCAGCAGTGGGAGTTCTCCTGCTGTTGCCGGCTCTCACCACCGCCCCAGAGGGGAGAGGTGGACTCAGGACTTGAACCCCTGCTGGGCAGATTCCCCAGTCCAGGCACCGGCCACTTCTTGGGGAGGCTTGGGCAGTTTGGGGAGGGCAGCCTTCCTTTCTCCCCCATAACATCCTTCAGGTTAGGCTCTTAGCAACGTGTGGTTATCGATTTTATTTTTATCCTCCACTTTTATTTTATTTCCAACCTCTCTACAACTGTCTACATTTTATTATATTTGTTTCCCCCAAATTTAATAACCACATGGCAGAATGTAATTGCTTCGTGCTTATTATTACAGAGCAGCCCTCCTGAAGAGAAAGAGCACTTTGCCGCGAGCTTACTTAGAACTTATTTAACTTACCTTCCTTTCTGCCTCCCTCCTGCCCTTCCATTAACAAGCTCAGGCTGAGCACCTTCCTGGGGGTGCTGGAGATATAGGAACCAATAGACCTTGCTGCAGAGAGATCACAAAATACTGTAATAGCACTGAAGAGTCTTTTAAAGAAGCTGAACGATGTCTCTGCAACTGTAAATGTGTCAGGATTCCAGCAGTGGGAAAAGTTAATTGGCAAAAGCCTAATTTTAGATGCCTAAAGGTTGGCTCCCATCTGAGAATCATGAGTGCTTCAGCTCTGACCTGAGGACTTTCCTATACCTTAGAGCCTGGCTTTGCCAGCCCTTCCCATCTTAGGCGATGCCTTTCTGGTCTTTCCTACCCCACTGCTCCTCCACAAGCAACCACCCATTCAGCCAAGCCGAGAGGCCTCTTCATGTGTGGGGCACTTTCCGCCCTCCAGGTATTCGCTCTGCTGTCCACTCTGATGCCAAATGCTACTGGTCCTTCCGAGCTCAGCTCCCGCCTCCCCTTTTTCAGGCAGGACCCTTCACCCCTGACTTATGTCGCTTGCCACTCATACAGTGGTTCCTCGTAATCACTTCTCCATAGGCTGCATGGAGGTGTTTCACTTTTCATACATGTGTACCACTCTTTTTAATTTTATTTTATTTTTTGAGACGGAGTCTTGCTCTGTCGCCCAGGCTGGAGTGCAGTGGCCGGATCTCAGCTCACTGCAAGCTCCGCCTCCCGGGTTCACGCCATTCTCCTGCCTCAGCCTCCCGAGTAGCTGGGACTACAGGTGCCCGCCACCTCGCCCGGCTAGTTTTTTGTATTTTTTAGTAGAGACGGGGTTTCACCGTGTTAGCCAGGATGGTCTCGATCTCCTGACCTCCTGATCCGCCCGTCTCGGCCTCCCAAAGTGCTGGGATTATAGGCTTGAGCCACCGCACCCGGCCTATTTTTAATTTTTTAAAACTTTTTTAGAGACACGGCCTCCCTAGGTTGCCCAGGCTGGCCTTGAACTCTTGGGCTCAAGGGATCCTCCTGCCTCGAGCTCCCAAAGTGCTAGGATGACAGGTGTGAGCCACTATGCCCCACCTTACCACTTTTCCTTGAAGGCAAGGACAGGGCTCAGTATTCTGTCGATAACTCTCTAAGTGCAGTCCCCATCTGTACGGTAAGAGCTCAATGCTAACACTGCAGGATAATCTGGCTGGATGCGGCATCTGAGATGACTCACTATATGGAGGGGTGGATGGAGGGAGGAATTCAGGGAGAACTAGAAGGAGGCATTGATGTGCCCGAAGCAGTGCCTGGCATGTAGTAGGTCCAAAAACTATTTGTTGAATGAACGACTGGTGCTTCTCACCTCACTGCAGGCCCGACAGGACAAGGACAGGGATAGAAGGAGGAGCTGCACCTCCCTTTTGGCAGCGATCCCAGGGAGACAGATGTTCGCCCTCTTGAGTTGTATAATTTAAGGGACCATAGATGTGTAGTAGCAAAACACAATGGCACATTTGTTCAAGTACCAAAGACCTCCAGCTCCCCAAGGGGGACAAATAGCAAAATAATCCACAGCCACTAAAAGTGAGACAAGGTGCCAAGAGGGCACACTTCCCTGCTCCATGGGCGGATGAGCCCCAAATGTCCTGGAGTGGTCGGGGACTGTCAGAGATCAAGGCTGGCAGAGCCCTGGCCCTGAGCGCCACAGCCTGAGACCCTGAGAGGATGCTGCCCCGGACATGAGCCTCCCTGGTGAATGCCATACACACACGAAATGAAACTCTCCAAGGCCCAGGGGGGATCCTGCAGGAGAGGAAAGCCCCGGACTCGAGGACAGGAGGGTCAGGCTGCCTGTTACGGTCGTTCTGGCCATTGGTGGGCTGGAATGTCCAACGCTAGCGGCTGCAGGACAGTGAGGGCTATTCTCATTGTCAAGAAGTGGAAGGGAGGGTCTGAAGCAGGGTGCTGCAGCGTGATTGGAAGCTGGAGAGGCACGGAGGGCATGTCTGGAGCTGCAGGGCACAGTCTAACACTTTCCCCTCCTTCCCTTCCCTCACTCTGCTGGCTCTGGGTAGAGAGGGCCTCAGAAGGCGCATGGCCTCCCCTCCTCCCTCCAGCAGCCCCGCCCCGGCCACTCCTGAAGGCCGAATGGTTTAGAGTTTTCTCTTCAGTTTTCAGGGACACATTGGAAAGAGGACCAGGATCGGTCAAAAAAACCCCAATGCCCCAGCTTGCAGGTGGGCAGAGGGCTGGCATGGCACATGGCTGAGAAAACCTCCCAGCCTCCAGGATTTTCTCCCATTCAGTCCATTCTGTTCACGTGGTGAACATCGATTGAGCTCCTACTCTAAGGCAGCCACTGGGCTGGGCCTGGGAATAAGCAGAATGCGGTTCCAGCTCCAAACACTCATGACTGCTGGGATCCCATAACAAGCTGTGGAGGATGCCCAGAGGCTAGGGGTCTAATTCCTCCTGAGGGAGTCCTGGAAGGCTTCGTGGAGGAGGGGACACAGTGTGCTGCCTCCGGGAGGGGTGCGCAGCAGCTTGCCAGGAGAAGGACTTGCAGACAGGAGGAGGGAGGGAGCTGACGTCAGCCCAGGGTCGGGAGAATGCGGGGTGTTTATGAGAATTGGTGGGAAATTCAGTGTGGCAGAGGTAAGGAGGGTCTGGGGCCGGGGGTCGGGAAGAAGAGGCTGGAGAGGGTGTTGGGCTGGAGTCCAGGGACTTCAGGAGTTCCCCTTACAGCCTCACGGATGCCCGCTGTGGTCATCGTCACCGAAGGGCCCATCCCTAGGGTCCATAGCACCTCCTTCAATGCCTAGCGGTGATCTTCCGAGCCTTGGTTTCCTGGTTTCTAATGCTCTGTGTGTGTGCGTGCACGTGTGTGCATGTGTTGGGGGTAGGGGGTGTGCTGTCGCCTCTCTCCCGCCTCTCAGGGTTGCAGCGAAGCTTCCAACCCGCACTTCTCAGGCAAGGCCCGCCCTGGGTGCTGTGTCCACCGGCGGCCGCACGGGGGCGCTGAGGCCGCGGCTGGAAACGGAGTAGTCCCTTCCGTGCGACTCCTGGGAGCTCAGGCGGAGAGAAATGTACATAAATTACCGGGAATATTTATATGCGATTTCATACCTGGTGGAGGGCTTTCATATCCACCATCTCATTTAATCTCCAGGAGGCCCCTGCCTTTGGCTGCCAGCAGGGCTGGCCTTTAAACCATCTCGGAAGGGAGTTATTAAACCTTAAAGGTTGTCAGCAGGCGGGGACTCTGGTCCCTGGCACTGAACTCATTTCCCTGGGAAAGGATGGGGAGAGGGGTGGAGGGTGAGTTGGTGCTTTATTTATTTATTTATTTATTTATTTTTGAGACAGAGTCCTGCTCTCTTGCCCAGGCTGGAGTGCAGAGGTGCAATCGCTGCTCACGGCAGCCTCAACCTCTCAGGCTCAAGTGGTCCTCCCGCCTCAGCCTCCCAAGCAGCTGGGACCACAGGCATGTGGTTATATTCTTTTTTTTCTTTTCTTTCTTTCTTTTCTTTTTTTTTTGTAGAAATGGGGTCTCCCTATGTTGCCCAGGCTAGTCTCAAATTCCTGGCCTCCAACGATCCTCCTGCCTTGGCCTCCAAAGTACTGGGATTACAGGTGTGCACTACTGTACCCGGCCCACTGCTGTTTTTTGGAAAGTGAAGATGGTGAGTTTAAAGGGATGCTGGTTACTTACTGTCCCCCTGGACCCCAAAGAGTCCGTGAGTCCCTGAGAGGTAGACAGGTTTAACATTCTCCCCACTGCTGAGCTAGAAGCCACGAGGCAAGGCCGGGCAGACTGGAACAGGGGTTCTCATGCCCCACGTGGTTGACCTTTGTGGATGGAGTTACTTTCACTTTCTGTTTAGGGGCTGGGACTGTTCTGAGCTTTGTGAGCATCCCAGGCTGGTACTCGGTTAATGCTAGAACCTCACAACTGTGAGAAACAAAAATGTCTCTAGACATTGCCAAATGTCCCCGGGGGAAAGCAGGGCAGTGCCCCTTGTGCTTGAGAGCCGCTTGACTAGAAGGCCAAAACCATGAGGACGTTCTTTGTCACAATGGGTATCTGTCTTCTGTACCTATGGCCAGGTAACTCATGGGCTCAGGCTACTGTCTTATTTGCACCTAGCCTAGGGTTTCAAAACTTTTCTGTGGATGCTGTAAGGAGGACCGCCCTGGGTGCTGCCTCTGCCTGGGCTCTACGGGGGGCAAGGTGGGGTGCAGTCGGCTCTAGTTACCAGGAGCATCGTGGCAGCCCCCTTGGCCAGGACCCTCGTCCCCACTCTGGGAGGCACAGCACTGATGTCAGCCCGGAGCGGGTGGGAACACCTTTTCCAGTGGGAAGCCTCGGGATGGGGTGGGGAGCTGGGGTGGGAGAAGGAAGGAGAGGCATGGGGCCTGTCTTTAAGGTACCTCTAGGTTCCTAAGTGGTAAAGATGCAGAAATAAGATCCTGCCCCTGTTCCCACCTCAAGGGACACAGACTAGTAAGGGAGCCAGTGACGAGATTGGGCCCTAGGTGTAGGAAGTGTTTGGAATTGTGGGACCAGATGGAGGCCATGGGGGTCTGATCCAGGCTGGGGAAGGGCTGGGCCAGGAAAGTCCTCTAGGATTACCATTGATGGTGATTCACAGAGAGGAGCAGAATATTGCTTTGTCCTGAAAACTCACCCAACACAACCAGAGGAGCCTGCTAGAACGTGCAAACCCTCGTAGCAAGTAAGTTCCAGGGTGACAAGAATGAAAGAACCATCAGATTGAGTGGCATCAAATCAGGTGGTCTTCCTGGAGGAGGCAGTGTGATAGGGTAGGAGGAAAACTGTTCCTGGAGGCAGGCAGTCTTAGATTCAAAATCAGTGTCTGGCTGGGAGAATGTCAATGAGTCTCCTGAGAGCTCTGAGCCTCAGTTTCTGTTGAGTATTAATTCCTGCTGGGATTCAGGCCGCTGTGGCCAGTTGTGTGCAGCTTGCACAACTGTCTGCGGCTGCCCTGCTCATGAGAAACCAGAAGGTACCAAGAACAGAAAAATGCTTAGCCCAGCACCCGGCTCTGTGGCTGCTAATTGAATGTAAGTCCCAGGCAAGAGTTGCCAATGGATTTGGAGGAAAAAACCTGCAACCTGCAACCTAGAGGAGGTGTGGGCTGGAGTGGCGAGCAGCCCCGCTTGCCCAGACCTGTGAGGCAGGGGAGGGCCACTCCGAAAGCCCCGCACCATCTCCTGCATGGGGGGGCAGAGTCAGTTTTGACAGATGACACCTCCGCCCCGCTTTTCCCCACTGGCCCCTTTCACTCCAAGAGCTGCTTCCTGGGTGTCCAGTCTGCTAGCGCAGAAAGGACAGATGAGGCCGTATTCACCAACAGTGAGGAAAATAACACTGAGGCAGAGGAGAATGCATTTTCAGCGTGAGGGACAAGCACCCCTCCTATAGATCAACATGTGCCAGGGTGAGGGGACATCAGAGTGAGAAAAAAGGGCACAGACCCTTCAAAGAGGGCCGGCCTATCAGCTCGTATATATCTTGCATTATGCGGAGGGAGAGAGGAAATCAATAGAGCTGTCAGCTGCTTCATGCATTCAGCCTCGCAGACGTCCCCTCCTCAGGATGCTCCAGACGGATGCTTCAAATTAAAAACTGGGGGGGAGGGTGCGCTGGGGGTGCTGGGAGACAAACACCCTGACAGGCCAGAGGAAAAGGAGGGAAGCCACTGAAGATCTGGGGAAATTAAAGTCCATAAATCACGAGCGTCCCGGGCGTGAATGACATGAGCGTCTTAGCAGTAGTGCTGGATGGGTTGTAGGTCCTTCTGCCAGGCAGAGCCCCCCAGGGGGAGGCTGGTGACCCAGTGAGCAGGCTTCTCTCCTCCAGGCTTGGACTCCCTGCAGGAGGGAGGGGAGGGCGGGGCAGACCTCTGGCCTTGCTGGTGTTAGTGCCGGGATGGAGGGCGTGGGTGTGGGCTGGACTGGGGCATGGCATGGCAGCATAGGGTGAAATGGAGGTGATCTCATAACCGGGTTGTGTTGGGGGAGTGTCCTTTGGGTGAGCGTACGTGGATGGGTTGCAGCATCTCAACGGAAGCACAGAGCTTTGCTCCCTGGTAACTGCTCCTGGGAAGCTCTGGCATCTGAAGGCTGAAGCCGCGTCCCTGACCCTTTCCCTGGGCCGCAGGAGTCGACCCCATGGAGAGCGCCGCAGCCTGCACTCCGTCAGCCCTGCCCGCCTCTCCTCTGCACCCCCGCTGCTTCCTGTCTGCTCCTTCCACTCTCCCTGTCTGTGAGCCCGTCCTGCCCGCTGGGCACCTGCTCTTCCCTCTGCCACAGAGGCTCCTGCCCTCTGTCCCTCTCATTTTGCAGTGGAGCCCCCAGGTGCTGCTTTGTTCCCTTATTTCTCTTTTCTTTTCTTTCTTTCTTTTTTTTTGAGCCGAAGTTTCAGTCTCATTGCCCAGGCTGGAGTGCAATGGCGTGATCTCAGCTCACTGCAACCGCTGCCTCCTGGGTTCAAGCGATTCTCCTGCCACAGCCTCCTAATTAGCTGGGATTAGAGGCACACACCACCACACCCAGATAATTTTGTATTTTTAATAGAGATGGGGTTTTGCCATGTTGGCCAGGCTGGTCTGGAACTCCTGACCTCAGGTGATCTGTCCACCTCAGCCTTTCAAAGTGCTGGGATTACAGGCATGAGCCAATGCGCCTGACCTCCTACTTTGCTCCCTCTTTCCAGCCGTGGGCCAGCGGCCCTTGTGAGGAGGCCTGAGTGTCGTGGGTCCCCTCTGTGTCCTGCCCAGGGATGGCCAGCCTGGCTTGGGGTGTGAGAGAGCTGGTGCAGAGGCTCGGGAGGGAAATGTTCGAGGGGTAGAAGGACTGAGTAACTGCCCCTGTCCCCCCGAGATAACTTTGTGTCACCCTCACCCTGGGCTCATCTGTCCATGGGGGCCCAACAGAGAAGAAAACCAGAGAAGAAACAACCGGGAGAGAAGGGGCTGCCTTCCCCAAATGCTGTTTGTCCCCCACTTGAGGGATCCTTTGAGGTCTTAACCGGAAGCGGAGGCACAGTCAGACTGTGTGCTTTGAGGGTAATTTTCATAAAAGGTCTGTTTGCAGGCGTGGGCAGGTGCAGGCGTGGGCAGGTGCAGGCGTGGGCAGGTGCAGGACACCAGAGAGGAGAGTGTGGAGCTCCAGCGAGTGTCAACGGGGACTGTTGCTACCATGGGGGAGGGGAGGGGTCCCCAGATCCCAGACAGCTCTGCTGCGAGGAGGGGCCTGCCTGATGGGGCTGGGGCTTTCAGCCAAGCAATGCCCTCAGCCCGTGGCTGCCTCTCAGGGGAATGAATGTGTCGAGCTCACAATCTTCCCTTCCTTCTCTCAGTGTCCTGCCTGGGCACCCCATTGGCTGAGCCCAACAGGTTCAAGGCAGTCTTCCTTGGGCACAGAGCAAGATATCCAACCCACCCCCTCCCCAGCACAGTGCAAGGAGCCCATCAAAGGTGGCGTCGGGATGGCTTTGTGAGAGATCTTCTCTCCCCTTTCTGGTCACAAGGCAGAGAAGTCCCCCAGGTCTTGGGCTGGCACTCTTCCATCCTGTCCCACTAGCTCTCAGGAGCCCTTCACTCCCTCATCCCCTAAATCCTGGCCATGCCTTTAGCTGAGATTGGAGATACACTCTAGCTAGCCTGCACAACACACAGCTGAGCCCAGACACTCCTCTCCAGTGCACAGCTGAGCCCAGACAGACCTCTCCAGTGCACAGCTGAGCCCAGACATACTTTCCAATACACAGGTGAGTCCAGACACTCCTCTCCAGTGCACAGCTGAGCCCAGGCATACTTTCCAATGCACAGGTGAGCTCGCATGCACGCACAGTTACATGCCCGCCAAGGCATCTGGAGAAACAGATAGGCCTGAGGTTGCTTGGTGGTGTTACACTGCCTAGGACAAGTTCTACCAATTAAACTGGTGACCATGTTTCCAAAAGCAATTACCAGAGTGCTGCAATGCCTCCCCAGGTGAGGAGATTAAAGACACGGCTCCTGGTTAGAAGCAGGGACTCAAGGGGTCGGTGTGCTGCATACATCAGACACAAGCCTGCAGGTACCTGCCTGTGAGCACACACGTGCTTAGAGTAGTCAGACCCGGGAGGGATGTGGGGGAAGGAGACACACCAGGAACGCACCAGCAGAGGCCAGCAGCCCCTCAGCACAGGTGGGGCCTGGGTCACTGTGTTCCTTCTTTCTTCTGTTTTCTTCTCTGGTGTGTGCAAGCAACAATAACAAAACAATTTGTGTGAATCTAGACTTGATGCTGGGGGATGGGGAGGAGATGTACCTGCTTGTTAAAAAGGGAGGAAGTGGCTGCCATTGGCCTAAGTGGTAAGAAGCCACCTCTTCTTCAAAGCTCACCAGCAGCTGCGTGTTCCCATGTCACAGGAATCGCAACATCTTTGGAAAAAGAGGGATGGAGGTAGAAGTGACCCTAACCCCTAACCAGTCTCCTGCCTGGCTGAGTCTTGGGGAGGAAGGGTTTCTGCAGAGGGCATGGCTACTCTCCACAGTCTGGGCCTCCAAGCCATGGCTCTATCCCTAACCCCCACTTGCTGTCAGGAGCACTTTGGAGGGGGGGCCTGGGCTGTTCCCGTCACTCAGTCATCTTTCCCCTTCCCTGTAGCCTGTGGCTTCTGGAAATTCAGCCTCAGGGGTGGAGGGAGGAGAAAGGGTGGAGGTGGAAGGGCAGGCCGGACGCCACTGCATCAAGCGCCTGGTCCTATCCACCTCTTTCTTTTTTTTCTGAGATGGAGTCTCGGTCTGTCACCCAGGCTGGAGTGCAGTGGCACAATCTCAGCTCACTGCAACCTCCACCTCCCAGGTTCAAGCGATCCTTCTGCCTCAGCCTCCTGAGTAGCTGGGATGACAGGCACCTGCCACCATGCCTGGCTAATTTTTGTATTTTTAGTAGGGACATGGTTTCACCATGTGGACCAGGCTGGTCTCTAACTCCTGACCTCAAGTGATCTGCCTGCCTTGACCTCCCAAAGTGTTGAGATTACAGGCATGAGCCACCGTGCCCGGCCCACTTCCTTCTTACCTTTCTGTTCACAACCTCCCTGTCAGCCCTTGCCTGACAGGCTGATCTGCTATTAATGGAGCAAGACAGCTGCAGTTGGCTTGTTAATTACAGCAGATGAAGTCTTCAGCCCAGGCTGCTTTGGAGGGCAGAGGAGGCGTGGCTGCAGTTGGTTGTCAACATGGCCTTCCCCTCGCATTTAATGCCCTGAGAACAGAGGTCTGGCTGGGTTGGCAGAGGGTCAGTGTGTGTGGCTGGCTGGAGTCACATCAGATCTGGGGAGGAAGCCTGCTGGTGGAGCAGAGAGGAACCCTGTCCTGTGGTTTCAGCATAGAACTGGGAACAATAACTTCTGCTGTGTCGAGTGTCTACTATGAGCCAGGAGCCACACCAGCTGCCCCATGAAGATCATCTATAATCCTCACCATGGCTCTAAGTTAGGCAAAATTGCAACCGTTACTTTATAGATGAGGGCTCTGAGGCACAGAGAGGTTAAGTGACTCACCCAAGGTCACACAGCTAGTAACTGGAGGGCAAGGAAGCCTCATGACTCAAGTGTGCAGCGTTACCTTATTGAATGCCTCAAAGCCTTTGCCTCCTTCTCCAGGGACGAGCTGGGTCACGTGCTGCTCGGAGTAGGACCCAAACTGTGAGGTGACTCATTTATTCTACAAGTATTTACTAAGCACCTTCTCTTAACTAGGAGATGATCTTCTCTTAGAGATGAAGAAACATGTTCCCTGTCGTGGTGGAGTTTGCCCTCCAGCCTGGGAGATGGGCTGTTTTCCCAGCTCCGCGCCTTGCCTGATGGCCTCCGATGATTCGACTATCCTGGGACAATCCTGGGGTTGGGACTGAGACTCAGAGACTCTCTGGTTTGTGGTTGATTGGCCTGAGATTTCATGTGAACCAGGGGCAAAGGGCGCTTATTTGGGGGAAGCCACAATGGGTGTTGTAGGCAGAATCCAGAGAGTAGGTGACCCTAGAAAAAGAGCAGCTGTGGCCGGGTGCAGTGGCTCACGCCTGTAATCCCAGCACTTTGGGAGGCCGAGGTGGGCGGATTACCTGAGGCCAGGAGTTCAAGACCAGCCTGGCCAATGTGGCGAAACCCTGTCTCTACTAAAAATACAAAAATTAGCCGGGCGTGGAGGTGTGTGCCTGTAATCCCAGCTACTTGGGAAGCTGAGGCAGGAGAATCGCTTGAACCCAGCCTGAGCGACAGAGTGAGACACTGTCTCAATAATAATAATAATAATAGCAGCTGCTTGAGTGCAGGGTCTGTGCCATTCTCTCCATTCTTCTTTGTCCCTGTGAGACCAGGTGTACTTTCTGTCCCTGGGTATTGTGAACTTTCCTGCCCCCTAACTTCCCTTTCCACATATTTCTGCTTTTTCCTTTAGCTCCCTTTCCAGGCATGGTGGCGCTTACCTGTGGTCCCCAAAATTGAAAGTGAATGAGAAGTCCTGGTTAAGGTGGAAGAGAAGACAGGAAGTCCTGCCTAGGACATAAGACCCCTTTCACTGTGGGAACACCGAATGGGGAGCTAGACGCCTCCCTGGGGCCTGAACAAATGACTGGGCTTTCACCAGGCAGGGAAGAGGGACTGGGAAGGCATTCCAGGAAGAAGGAGTGGAACTTGGCAGAGGGAAGAGCATTAATGGTTGAGGGGGCTATGCAAGGGCATGACGTGCTCAGAGGCCTGCAGACGGGTGTGCTGGCACATGTCTAAAATCCAGATTTCTTTCTTTCTTTTTCTTTTTTTGTGACGGAGTCTCGCTCTTGTCGCCCAGGCTGGAGTGCAGTGGTGCGAATTCGGCTCACAGCAACTTCCGCCTCCTGGGTTCAAGCAATTCTCCTGCCTCAGTCTCCTGAGTAGCTGGGATTACAGGTACCTGCCACCATGCCTGGCTAAGTTTTTGTACTTTTAGTAGAGACGGGGTTTCTCCATGTTGGCCAGGCTGGTCTGGAACTCCTGACCTCAAGTGATCCACCTGCCTAGGCCTCCCAAAGTGCAGGTGTGAGCCACTGTGCGTGGCCTAAAATCCAGATTTCTGATTGCCCCCTCCCCCCCAAAAAAGCCAGAAAACCTTAACTGGTGGCATTTGCTGATTCCTGTGGTGCAAATACTCTCACCATGGCAGATTTCAAGCTGCCAATTGCCTTGCAAAACTTTTGGGTATGTAAAAAGCAGCTCTCACGAGCTGGATGCTGGTATGAGCCAGTTCTGGTGTGCCACAACATCAGGTCATCCGTCATTGCCAAAATGCAGAGGCAGGTGGAGAGGATAGGAGAAGAGGCTGGAGAGGTGGACTGAGAGAGGATTGGGAAGGGCTTGAACGTCACATTTGGGAGTTTGAGCTTTAATATGAAGCAGTAAATGCCTAAACCCTGATTGGGTGGCTCTGGGTATATGTGTGAGCCAACAGCTGTCCTGCTGTTTGTTTTTCTGTTGTGCCCTGGCTGTCCTTTAAGCTGGTCCTCTGAATAACCCCAAGGGGCCTGTGTGGGCTTGGTAGTAGACCTGGAGAGGGGTGCACAGAATGTGACGCGCATTGTTTTCTAATAGGGAAGTAGAAGGAGAGTTCTTGCTCACCCCAGCCAGCTGCATCGTGAGGCCATCCCTCATCTTAATGGGCTCATCCAAATCTCGTTTGCTAATGAGGAATTTAATGGTCACAGACTGACAAGCGAGGAGAAACGGGAAGGTCGTTATGAAAATGAAGTGTGTAGCTAAATACCACCTCACTTCCATCCCACCAACCCACCCCTGTGTGCCAGCCTAGATTGGGTAGGTTGGTGGGAGAAACGGACTGGCTTGATCTCAGCTTGAAACTGGGCTCCAGGCTGGGCCTGTGGGTCAGCACCACGGACAGGGCCAGCACTGTTCTTCAAAGTCCTATGGGTTGGAATGCCTTTTCCTCTCTGCTCCCAGCTAGTTTGTTTGACCAGGACTCAGATGGGGTGTCACCTCCCCCTGCAAACCTTGCACACAGCCCCAGGTGGGTGAGGGCCACAGTGTTTGCATGACTTCTGCACATTCTCATAGTGCCTATGCCATAGTGCTAAAATGATACATTCCCTTGGCTGTTTTCCCTGCTAGCTTCTGAGTAACTAGAGTGCAGGGTCTGTGTCATTCTCTCCATATCTGGAATGCTGACCAGATACTGTGAAAGACAGAGGAAGAGAATTTCTGAGACTAAATGAATGAACTAGTGAACAAATGAGTAGGTAGAGTAGTGAAGGAAAGAATGCATGAATAATGGGTTTAATGTAACAATTAATAGCAATGGAACCATAGACCAGGCTATCAAAAGGGAGGGTAAGGATCTGGATTCAAAAGAAACATCCCATCCCCTAGATTGCATACACAAGCCAGGCAGAGGGAAGTTAGAACAGAGATTTCCAGAAATTTCCACATCCACTCCTCCATCCTCCCATCGCACAGGGCTGTTCATAATAAAACTACATATCCCAGCACTCTTTGCAGTCATTTGTGACCATGTGACTAACTTATGACCAATGGGGTGTAAGAAGATATGTAAAGGGAGCTGGCCTCTGTTCTCTGTTGCTATAAAGGAATATCTGAAACTGGGTAATTTATAAAGAAAACAAATTTATTTCTTACAGTTCTGGAGGCTGAAAGGTCCAAGGCCAAGGGGTTGCATCTGGTGAGGGCCTTCTTGCTCATTTGGATTCTATGTAGAGTCCCGAGGCAGCACAGGGCATCGCAGGGTGAGAGGACAAGAACACACCAAACTAACTTTTGTAACAGCCCTCTTGTGATAACTAACCCATTCCCAGGATAACTCAATAACCCATGAATTTATCCCTTGTGACTCAATCACCTCTTAAAGACCCCACCTCTTAATACTGTTCCACAGGGGATTAAGTTTTAACATGAGTTTTGGCATGAGTTTCAGAGGGGACAAACATTCAAACCATAGCACATGTCCTTCTCTGTCCCTTCCTCCTTCCTGTTGGCTGGATGGTGGGAGTGATGGCTGGAGCTGAAGCAGCCGTCTTAGACTTGGAAGCCAGGTAACAACATGATAAAAGTGTGGGTCCTTTGAGGACAGTGGGCTCCTCCCCTCATCCACACTGGAAGAGCTCAGTTGCATCTCACCTTGCACTCTGTATCCTGAGAAGAAGAAAGGTAACAGGTCAAGGCTGCTGGGTCAGGGCAGCCAGGAATCCTGGCTGGTGTTTGGGACACAGAGGAGCCAGTAGACCAGTGGGAGCAAACCTGGTCTGCAGGGAAGAGCCCTGGACAGAAAGTCAGAGGATTATGTCATATTCTTGGTTGTTTTCTTCATTTCTTCTCCCATATGGGAAGACTCTCAATCAAGGCTGGCTGCTGGATTGTTTATTGGGGTCAGTTCAGCAAGCTGGGACTGGGGAGGCCTGTCGGGGTGAGGATGGCTCAAGAAGGGATGTCTTTTCAAGGCCTCGCTCTGGGAATCTGGGAAGAAGAAGCTGGAGAGAGAGAGCTCTGATGGAGGGTGAGTTAGGCAGAATTGTAAGATGAGCCCCAAGGACTTACACACCGTTGTATGATTCCCTCCCCTTGTGTGTGGGTGAGACATGTAACTTGCTTCTAGTTAATAGAATATGGCAAAGATGACTGGGCACAGTGGCTCATGCCTGTAATCCCAGCACTTTGAGAGGCTGAGGCAGGAGGATTGCTTGAGTTCAGGAGTTTGAAACAAGCCTGGGCAACATAGTGAAACCTTGTCTCTACTAAAAACAAAAGAAAATTAGCCAGGCATGATGTCACACACACCTGTGGTTCCAGCTACTCAGGAGGCTGAGGTGGCAGGATTGCTTGAGCCTGGGAGGTCGAAGTGGAGGCTGCACGACAGAATAAGACCTCATCTCTTAAAAGAATATGGCATAGTTGAAGAGGTTTTGCAGATGTCAGTAAGGTCTCTAAACAGTTAACTTTAAGTTGATCAAAAGGGAGATTATCTTGGATGGGCCTGGACTAATCAGGTGAGCGTTTTATTTTATTTTATTATTCGAGACAGAGTCTCTCTCTGTTGCTCAAGCTGGAGTGCAGTGGTGTGATCTCAGCTCACTACAACCTCCACCTCCCAGGTTCAAGCGATTCTTATACCTCAGCCTCCCAAGTAGCTGGGATCACAGACGTGCACCACCATGCCTGGCTAATTTTGTACTTTTAATAGAGATGCAGTTTTGCCATGTTGGCCAGGCTGGTCTGGAACTCCTGACCTCAAGTGATCCGCCCTCCTTGGCCTCCCAAAGTGCTGGGACTACAGGTGTGCACCACTGCCCCCAGCCCCTGAGCCACTGCACCCAGCTCAGCAAGCACTTTAAAAGAAGACCTGGACATCAGAGCCTCTCTCCTCCTGGTTTTGAAGAAGCAAGCTGCCGCGAGTCTACAGCTGTAAGGAAATGAATTCTGCCAGCGACCCCATGTGCTTGAAAGAGGACCCCGAACGTCAGATGAGACCCAGTCTCAGGAGACACATTGAGTGCTGCCTTTCAGGACCCTGAACAGAGGACCCAGCTGAACCATCACCAGGCTCCTGACCCACAGAAACTGTGAGACAATAAACGTGTATTGTCTTAAGCTCCTAAGTGCGTGGTCATTTGTTACACAGCAATAAAAGGTGTGAAAGAAGGTCGGATGTGCCCCGACTGCCGCGCTTTGGTTCAGCCCTACCGCCTGCCTCTCTGAAGCGGGGAGGTGGGGCTGGGATCACAGCTCAGGGTGATGTGACAATGAGAAAGAAAATTAAAATCCAAGATGGAGCGATTCAAAACTGTAATCTCGGCAAACAGTGGCACTTAGATTTCCCATTATTGATCCCCTCCGCGGATATTCTCCAATCTCGTAATTACAGGAGGACTTTTTCAATTTAGGCTGAAATGCTTCCCCTCCCCCCATGCCCCTCCTTTATTTCTTTAAACTTGCAATAACACGCAATAGATTGTACGCAGCTGTGGAGTCTAAATAAACAGAGCTAATCATTTTAATTGAAATCCGATCTCAGCAACAGGAAGGCCCTTCTGTTATGATATTCTCCCCCTTATCTCCCTAGAGCAGGGAGCAAGTCCTGCTCCTGGCTTGGGCCACTCAGGGACACACACACACACACATATACACACACACATGCATGCACACACTTTTCTCCACCTCTGCCTTTGCATCTGTTCATCCTCCAGGGCTTGGTTCAGACATCGCCTCCCTGTCTCTCCTCTTTGCTCCCAGTCCTAGGACTGACCACCTGCAACCTCCCAGGTCCCCACTGGTGGCTGGGAGATGCTGCCCAGTGCTGGAGCTGGGGGTCAGGGAGGCCCTCCCAAGCACAACCTCTTCATCCCCCTGCCTCCAGGCACAGGGTAGGCCAGTCTCTGCCAGGATCCTCCTGACAGCTCACATACGTCCTTTATTCACCAAGTTGTTGGCCACTGGTAGTTCTCTTCAGCTAATCTGGCATTCTCAGACAGAGAAGCGCAATTTGTCCCCCTCCCCAGGAACACTGGGAGACACTTTTAGTTGTTACAACTTGGGAGGAGAATTTCCACTAGCATCTGGTGGGTAGGGGCCGGGGTGCTGCCAAATATCCTACAGTGCACAGGAAAGCCCCATAACAAAGAATGATCTGGCCTGAAATGTCAATAGTGTGGAGACTGAGAAACCTCAAGCTAACCTACATTCTTCTTCTTCTTCTTTCTCTCCTCCTCCTCCTCCTCCTCCTTCTTTTTTGAGATGGAGTTTCGCTCTTGTCGCCCAGGCTAGAGTGCGATGGCACGATCTCGGCTCACTGCAACCTCCACTTCCAGGGCTCAAGCAATTCTCCTGCCTCAGCCTCCCGAGTAGCTTGGATTACAGGTGCTGGTCACCAGCTAATTTTTGTAGTTTTTAGTAGAGACTGGGTTTCACCATGTTGGTCAGGATGATCTCAACCTCCTGACCTCAGGTTTTCCGCCCGCCTCGGCCTCCCAAAGTGCTGGGATTAGAGGTGGGAGCCATAGCGCCTGGCCCCTAAGTTCTTCTTGAACTCATTTAATTTCGTAGAATGGAAAGATTAATAGCCACAGGTGGAAGGAACCAATAAACTAGGATGATGACACGCACGGCACACACATGTGTGCACACACACATGCACACACGCGCACACATATGCACACACATGTGCACACATGCACACATATGCACGCGCACGCACATACTCACATGCACACACACGTATGCACACATGCACACATGCACACGCACGCACACACACGCACACACACGTACGCACACATACACACATGCACACGCACGCGCACACACGCACACACACGTATGCACACATACACACATGCACACGCACACACACGTATGCACACATACACACATGCACACGCACGCACATACACGCACACACACGTACGCACACATACACACATGCACACGCACGCACATACACGCACACACACGTATGCACACATACACACACGCACACACACGCACACACACGTATGCACACATACACACATGCACACGCACACACACGTACGCACACATACACACATGCACACGCACACACACCCCTTTCTCCACTTCTGCCTTCACGTCTGTTCATCCTCCAGGACTTGGTTGAGACATCACCTCCTCCTGGAGTCTTCTCCAAGCTGGGGGTTGTGTGACATGTCCGTCCTCTGTGCCCCCTGAGTCCCCCATGCATGTGATTCCCTCAGCATTGACCATCCCCAGTGATATTACCGAGTTTTCCTGCAAACTGACATGATGACAAAGGTCAGGGCAGTGGTCACCTTGGGGGTGGGGAGTGGCTGGGAAGGACTTTTGGGCTTCTTGGGGGCTGTTCTGTTCTATTTCTTGCTCTGGGAAGTGGTTTGCTGTAAGGTTCAGTGTGTGAAAATTTGCCTTGCTAAATAAACACTATCATCTGTGCATTTTAGGTACGTGTTTTATAATTCAATAAAAACTTTAAAATTTTTTTCTTGTAACCTCATCCAGGTAGAGACCCAATAATGACCCAATCATTAAACCTGAAGCACTGACACACGACACACATTCCTGCCTTGGCTACCCTGAACCCAGGCACCCCCGGGCCGCTGTCCTCCTGCCTTGGGCCAGGTGTGGGCTCACCTGTGTCTCTTCCTTCTTCCTCCCTTGGCTTCCTCCAAGAGATGCCCTTGGCCACAGCTTCCAGAGCTGGTCCCTCTGTTCAGAGCCCCTCCCTACCTCCTGGCCAGGAGCATGCTAAAGAGAGATCGTCCCATTGAAGTAATTACCGCCGCAGGCACCAGGGAGACATTTACCACTCACTAAAAAACATTTTCCCTAGCACGCTCATTAAACCCTGGCATTTACCCAGGAACTACAAATCTCAGCCCAAGGGAGACGCTGCCACTTCGTAACCCAGGAACCAGGGGAGCCACCAGCCTTACACAGCTTTTGCTTTTCATCACTTCTATTTTTTTTGAAATAGAGTCTCTCTCTGTCACCCAGGCTGGATTGCGGTGGCACAATCTTGGCTCACTGCAACCTCTGCCTCCCAGGTTCAAGCAATTCTCATTCCTCGGCCTCCCAAGTAGCTGGGATTACGGACGTGCGCCTCTGCGCCTGGTTACTTTTTGTATTTTTAGTAGAGATAGGGTTTCACCATGTTGGCCAGGCTGGTCTTGAACACCTGACCTCAGGTGATCCACCCGCCTTGGCCTCCCAAAGTGCTGGGATTACAGGCGTGAGCCACTGCACCTGGCCTTTCTCATCACTTTTTTTTTTTTTGAGTTTTTAGCAGGAAAAGATGACTCCTTGGCTGACTGCCTCTGGCCAGTGACAAGGCCAAGATTCTTTAGTTTCTAGGAAATCCTATTGCCTGTTGTTACGGGGACATTGAGGCTTGCATTCATTCATTCATTCATTCATTCATTCATTCATTCAGCCAATACTCATGGAGTACTCACTAGGCTGGGTGCTGGGGTACCAAAATGAAAAACTCAGTTCTAGTATGTGGAGTCCCGAGAAGTAAGCAACAAGGAAGAATGGGTTTGGGGTGGTGGGGCGGGGATGTGGGGATGGGGTGGAGGGGTGGGGAGAACAATTGTTCTAATAACAGACAACCTGCTGACACGACTACCTCACTCTGCACGTAGCCCCAGAAACACGACCCTATGAAACTGCCCTGCAGCCCCTGCCCCTTTGTAGACAGCCCCTTCTCTGCTGTGCTGCCCATTGTACCCTTGCAATGTTTCTTAATGTGTCTTTGCACCTTCTCTAATAAATCTGCCTTTCTTTACCTACGACTGTCTTGTTACATTCTTTTACTGCCTGCAAGGCCAGCCCTAGCCAGTCATACCCACAACATAGCAGACAGCCTGCAAGACTCCAAGGTACCTGATCCACCTGTGTCCCCATGTGAAGTGAGAGGCCACAGGAACCCCGCTTCTCTTGTCTGGTACTCTTCACGACTCGGAAAACTTGGCCTTGACTGTTGGAACCCAGGATCAACATCCGAGCCTAAAGCAAGCACGTAGAAGGACATGAGAAGGCCATCTTCTTGGGACGTAGGGATGATGAGATTGCTCGGTGGGGGTGGTCCACCTGGTGCTAGAGAAAGTGGCCATAGTATTGGTGTCCAGGGAGCATGACCAGACCGCAGGACTGCAGAGGACCACTTGGGTCCTGAGGGAGGGGACCTGTTGCTCTGGCCCTCCCCAGCGCTGATTACTTCCTTGTTTCTTCCCATCCCTGTGTTTTTCCCATAGGCCCCTCCCTGGCTCTGAAGTTTCTAGACAGAGTGATTGCGAGTCCTTGTTTGCCCAGGACAGCTCTGGTTTATGCCTGGTGTCCTGGCATAATCATTAACAGCTCCCTCTTTCACTCTAAAAAATGTCCTGGCTTGGACTTTAAATTACATAGTCACTCTATGACACAGTCGCCCTGTGTCTTGGATGCTTCTCTTCTAGGAAGAGGCTCTGCCCTAAAGGAGGCTCTAACAGTGGAGGAGAGAGACGCCAATCAGATCGTTACCAAGAAAACAGGGGAGTAAACGGTTGAGCTTTGTAACTGGGAGGCCTTTGAGGAGGCACCTAATCCAGATCCGGGGTCTTAAGAGGGCTTCCTAGAGGGGGTGATTCGGCTGCCAACTGGAAATAAGAGGGATTAGGCTGGACGTGGTGGCTCAAGCCTGTAATCCCAGCACTTTGGGAGGCCGAGGTGGGTAGATCGCTTGAGCTCAGGAGTTCAAGACCACTCTGGGCAATACGGTGAAACCCCGTCTCTACTAAAATACAAAAAATTAGCTGGACGTGGTGGCGCGCACCTGTAGTCCCAGCTACTCTGGAGGCTGAGGCAGGAGAATCGCTTGAGACCCGGAGGCAGAGGTTGCAGTGAGCCGAGAGTGCGCCACTGCACTGCAGCTTGGGCGATAGAGTGAGAGTTCATCTCAAAAAAAAAAAAAAAAAAAAGAGGGATTGATCAGTCCAAGGTGGGGCAGGAAGGGAGTCCTGGGGACAGAATGGGCACACAGTGTGGCTGGTGTGAAATGAGGCTGGAGAGGCCGGTGTTGGGTGGGGCTTGCACCCCACACCAAGGGGCTGCCCTTCATGCTGGAGGCAGTGGAGGGGATGCAGATGGTCCAGGCTGCTCAAAGCATGGCCCGAGGGCTGGTGCCAGTCTAAGAACTGTGTGTTACCCATCATTGACCAAGCAAGTTTAGAAACTGAGAGGAAATAGAAACGGTCATAGCAATTTGACAAGGTAATTTTACGCCCGTTGATTTAATAATAAAAATTAGCCTTGTGGTTTGTATGTTATTTCGAATTTTATTTTTTCTAATAATTAATATTCATCTTATTTTTGCAAACACAGTGATGGTAACACCACTTTGGCAGTTCCTTAAACAGTTAAACCTGGAATCCTACTCTCAGGGGTATACTCAAGAGAATTGAAAACGTATGATCACACCAAAACTTGTACGTAAATATTTGTTATAACATCACTAACAATTGCCAAAAAGTGGAAACAGCTCAAATGTACATCAACTGATGAATGGATAAACAAAATGTGGTATATCTTGGCTGGGCACAGTGGCTCACACCTGGAATCCCAGCAGGCCGGGCGCCGTGGCTCACACCTGGAATCCCAGCACTTTGGGATTTGAGGCCAGGAGCTCAAGACCAGCCTGGCCAACATGGTGAAACCCCGTCTATACTAAAAATACAAAAATTGGCCGGGCGTGGTGGCACACGCCTGTGATCCCAGCTACTCAGGAGGCTGAGGCAGGAGAATCACTTGAAACTGGGAGGTGGAGGTTGCAGTGAGCTGAGATTGTACCACTGCACTCCAGCCTGGGTGACAGAGCGAAACTCCATCTCAAAACAACAACAACAAAAACAACACAAACCATCCCCCCGCCCCCTAGAAAAATCCCAACGTGGTATATCTATAGGACGGATTTGTTTGTTTGTTTGTTTGTTTGTTTTTGAGACAGAGTTTCACTCTTGTTGCCCAGGTTAGAGTACAGCGTGCGATCTTGGCTCACTGCAGCCTCTGCCTCCGGGGTTCAAGCAATTATCCTGCCTCAGCCTCCTGAGTAGCTGGGATTATAGGTGTGCACCACCACATCCAGCTAATTTTTTGTATTTTTAGTAGAGATGGGGTTTTATCAGGCTGGTCTCCAACTCCTGACCTCAGGAGTTCCTCCGCATGCCTCGGCCTCCCAAAGTGCTAGGATTACAGGTGTAAGCCACCATGCCCGGCCTATAGGATGGAATATTAATCAACTACAAAACGGAACGAAGTTCTGATCCATGCTATGACATGGATGAACCTTGAAAACATTATGCCAAATGAAAGAAGCCACATATTGCATGTTTCCATTTATATGAAATGTACAGAATAGGCAAATCCACAGAAACAGAAAATAGATTAGTGATTGCCAGGGGCCAGGGGAAGGAGGAAATGAGGAGTAAGTATTAAGGGGTATGGATTTCTTTCTGGGCTGATGAAAATGTTGCGGAATTAGGTGGTGGTGATGGCTGTGCAATGTTCTGAAATACATTGAAAACCACAGAACTGCACATCTTAGAAGAGTGAACTTTATAGTATGTGAATTATATCTTAATAAAAATATTTTAAGGTATTGATCTGTCACAGACTGGTGATTAAAAAAAACCCCACAGGTCCCGCACCTCGGGTAGCTGGAGAAGGACTGAATTAGCTCATCTGTTCTGTGCGAAGCTGTGTGCCAGCCAAGGGGAGGAGTGACCAGGCTCCCTGGGTGAGAAAGTCAGGCGGCCCAGGGCTCAGGTCCTGACTCCCACCCAACATAACCAGCACTGGGGAAATCAGTCAAGTGTCTGTTATGTTCTGAGATGGAGCGGTTCTAGGCAGAGGTCAGCTCATGAGAAACAGGCATTGGGGGAATGTTGTGATGATTCTAGAAGTCTGTACCTCAAAATAAAGCTTTTGTTGTTGTTGTTGTTGAGGTGGAGTTTCGCTCTGTTGCCTAGGCTGCAGCGCAGTGGTGCGATCTCGGCTCACTGCAACCTCTGCTTCCCAGGTTCAAGTGATTTTCCTGCCTCAGCCTCTTGAGTAGCTGGAACTACAGGCATGTACCACCATGCCCGGATAATGTTTGTATTTTTAATAGAGACGGGGTGTCATCATGATGGCCAGGCTGGTCTCCAACTCCTGGCCTCAGGTGATCCACCCGCCTCGGCCTCCCAAAGTGATGGGATTACAGGTGTAAGTCACCACACCGGGCTATCAAAATAAAACTTCTTCAAGGCTTTTTCTGGGAGGAGGTGGGAGTAGACTGGCCTTCCTAACCTTGTCTCCCCATCCACTTCAGCTGGGAGATGGCCACTCCAGAGACCAGGCCTCCTCTGTCAGTCAGTGGCCAGTCTGCTGGGATCCAGGGGGCCAGGAGCTGGCCTGTCTCTGCCAGAAGGAGCGGAGACCAGGGGTTTGTTTTCTTACCCTGTGGAAGATCCATTATTTTCCTGACAAAATCCAAAGAAGTCTTCAGCCAGGAGAAGGTGTGGGGAGCACCTGCAGCCAGCTGCCTGCCTCACATCTGCAGAGGGGCAGCCAATGTACTGGAGAGGGAGTTGGTAGGGGTTGGGGGGGAAGGGACCAGGTCCCGGGGATCTGCTGGGAGCAAAATGAAAACAGCCTGGAGCTGGGCTACATAATGACAAACCATGACAGTGGTCATCCCTAGATTTAATAGGTGCCTGCTCTGTGATTGGCTCTGTGCTAGGCTCTGTGCTAAGAGCTTCACAAACACTGTTGTTACGAAATAGCCCAGGCCTCTCAGGTGAATGTCATTATTGTCTCTCAGTCACTGCTCGGAAACGGAGTCTGAGAGAAGCCGAGTAGCAGCACCCTCATGGTGGAGACGTAATGCAGGTCTGCTGGCCTCCGCAGCACACACGCCGTGCTCTCGTGGGTGCCGTGCTCTCGTGGGTGCCGTGCTCTCGTGGGTGCTGTGCTCTCGTGGCTGCTGCACACAGCATGGAGAGCTGGCAAGCAGGGAGGAGGAAGGGCGGCCTGAACATGGCAGGGTCCCCACACCTAGGCAGGGTCACTCACATTTTCCCCATCACTGCCAGCCACGGGACGAGGGGAGGGAAGCTGGTGCCGGTGCTGAACAACTGACCCAGGGCCCTGGAGTTCCTTGCTCAAGCTGGGAGGGAAGCAGGGGGATGGATCAGGCGACCTGTAGTCGTTCCAGACTCATGATTCCATGGCCGTGTGGCAGAAACTGGGAACGTTCTGGGAGAATCGGAGGCTTCAGGCACTCTCAT
Source organism: Theropithecus gelada (assembly GCF_003255815.1). Classification (NCBI taxonomy): domain Eukaryota; kingdom Metazoa; phylum Chordata; class Mammalia; order Primates; family Cercopithecidae; genus Theropithecus; species Theropithecus gelada. Next base: position 47,622,392 of record NC_037684.1, on the reverse strand, counting down.
TTCCAAGCTTGGAGTTTGGCCAAGCATGTTGGGTGGGACCTGGGGGTCGTGATCCAAATGTGTGGAACCGGGAAGGCCTTCCAGCCCTTTTTGGGGGTTGCAGGGAAATAGGAGGGCCTGCTGAGGCCCTATACAAGAGGCCTCCCAATGTAGGAGGACCCCCGAATGAGCAGACTGAGGCCTTTGAGGCCATGCGGAACAGTTGCATGGAGGAAACTTCTGGAAGGCAGAGCTTTCGGGCAGGGTCTGGAAGAGAAGGGAGGGAAGCCTGCAGGAGAAGGGAGGCAGAGGCTGGGGGCCAGAGGGCATTTCGGGACATCACCATCATTATTTAACTTTCATTTCGCAACTCCACCATCACTCACTCCGAATGCAGATCATAAAAATTACAATTGATGTTTCAATTAGTTATAATTTACACAGCGATTACATTTAATTTCTCTTTTATTGTATTTTAATGGCTTCAGATTTCGTGTTGATGAGATTCAGCCCCATGCTCTGAAGCTACAGGCCCAGGGTGGAGAGGGGGCTGGGGATTTTAAGGGGGCAGGTAGGCCGGTGGAGCTCTGGGGCCTCTTGCTGCCTCGGTCTCCCCCAGCCACCCAGCAGCCTCTCACCAGTCTTCCCTGCCTGGGGTTGGGGGTGGGAAGCAGGTAGAAGGAAAAGCTGCAGGGCCTGGGGAGGGGGAGGCTTCGGGCCCTGCCCCGCAGCCATCTGTTTAAATGATACTGCTAATGGGGAAGGAACATTTGCCTCTTCTTAACTAAGGATCCAGGGGAATGAGGCGGAGACAAGGGGAGGGGCCGGTGAGGAGCCCAGGAGAGAATCAATGATCTGTGCTCCTTTGCCAGGCTGCAGGAGACGGAGACAGCCTGGGCAGGGAGCTCAGCAGCTCAGAGCCTAGAGTGCAGAGGAGAGAAGCTGGGGAGAACAGAAGTTGAGCCTTTGCATAACTTCTGTTTTCTTCTCGTGCCTAGCTCAGTGTGAGACAGCACAGGGGCTAGGATGTGCTGGTGCTTAGTAAATATCAGACTAGTTGTTCACGTTTGTTCACGGGAACTCCTCCGGTGCAGTTCTTTGGAAGTGCGGTGTCCTTTGGAAGAAGCTCCTTGCAGACTCCCCTCCCTTCTCCTGCTCCTGGGTAACGGTGGACCTTTGCTGCTGGCTGCGGAGGAAGGGCCCACCAAGGGCACCAACAGGGTGACGGTGGGCTTGGTAATTAGACGTGGTCCAGGCTGCGGGGCCTTTCTGCAGCTTGGCAGCTGCTCACAACACAGTTGGCTTTGAAGAGGCTTCAAAGTGTCTCCCAGGAAGGTCCCCAAATCACCTGAAAAATAGCTTGGAGTCTGTCAACTCCAGGAGTGGGAGAGAGGCAACAGCTTTGCTGGGCTTCCCAGGTGGGAGGCAGGAGTCAGTACGTCAAAGTCTCAGAAGCTGGGGACCTGGGGGGAGACCAGAGGTCCTGAATCAGGCTGTGGAACCACCTGCTGCCTGGAGAAGCTGCCTGGGCTGGGCTCTGGATTTCTATGTGGAGGGGCCAGGGAGGGTTGCAATCTTACTGGAATGGGAGGAGTCAGGAGCTGGGCTCTCCACGTTCTGGGTCTACTCCCGGGCCTGGGGGCTGATGGAGAAGCTGCAGGAGAGGCCTGATCTCAGCACGTCTCTCCCAGCCCCGTGCCTACGGGCAGCAGCCAACATCCTGTCCCAGCCCAGGTCTCCTGGCAGGGGCAGAACCGGAGGCAGCCTGGCAGTGAGGCTGCAGTGAGCAGTGGTGAGTGTGTGCACAGACGGCTCGCCAGCGAGGTGGAGGCCCTGCAAACTGTATCAAGGAAAGGAGAATGTTTCAAGGAATGAAATCTCAGCCTGGAAAAGAAGAAACTAGAAAGCTACTGCACTTTCTGACTTCCAAACAATTAAATTAGTCAAGGAGCGTGAAGGCTCAGTGAGGGGTTGAACGTCCTCTTGACCCTGTCAAAATCTTAGGCCAAAAAGGTGCCCGCTTCATCTCCAGCGCTTTGCCCGTTGCTCAGAAGCGTTTAGCTTCCTGACGATTCCAGTGTTCTCAGCAGTGACTATCAAACACTCCAGCTTTTACTAATTAATCTGATTTTTTAACAAAGAAGAAAGAGGTCATGTATCAATTTTACTGAAGAATTCTTCCCTTTATTCAGAAATTCTTCTAACTATCTGAAGGGGACAGGCTGTTTAACTTCTTTGGGCCTCAGTTTACTCATAAGTGGTTGATGGTGGTGGGAGGGTCCTAACATCTCTGGACCCTTTAGCGTCTGCCATGTCACACATGTGTGCAGCTCTAGACAGACAGTTTAGGGAGGAGTGGTCCTGAGCCGAGTCTCCTCAGTTGGTGGGCATGGCTCTGGGAAGTGAGCTGGCACCTCCACCAGGTGCTTTCCAGTCCCCGAAAACATCCGCCACCCCAGAACATGGCACAGTGGACGTCTTTTGGTCTTGGCCTCCTGGGTTCTCTTCTTAGAGCTGCCATCACAGATGATCACACACTTGTTGGCCTAAAACAACCGAAACTGATACTCTCCCAGTTCTTCAGGACAGAAGTCTGAAATCCGGGTGTCAGAAGGGCTGTGCTCCCTCTGAGGCTCTAGGGCAGGGTTCCTTTTTGCCTATCCCAGCTGCTGGCAGGGCTTCTGGTGTCCCTTGGCTTGTGGCCACGTCACTCAAGTCTCTACCTCCATCCTCACGTGACCCCCTTCCTGTGTCTGTGTGTTTCCTTTTCTGTCTCTTAAAAGGACACACATGCTCACTGGATTCAGGAGCCACCCTAATCCAAGATAATCTCTTTTTTTTTTTTTTGAGACAGAGTGTCACTCTGTTGCTTAGGCTGGAGTGCAGTGGTGCAGTCTCAGCTCACTGCAACCTCTGCCTTCCAGGTTCAAGCGATTCTCCTGCTTCAGTCTCCCAAGTAGCTGGTATTACAGCCACCATGTGTGCCACCGCTCCTGGCTAATTTTTGTATTTTTTGTAGAGATGGGGTTTGGCCATGTTGGCCAGGCTGGTCTTGAACTCCTGACCTCAGGTGATCTGCCCACCTCAGCCTCTCAAAGTGCTGGTATTACAGGCGTCAGCCACCACGGCTGGACCTCCAAAACATCCTTCAAAGAGATTATCAGGAGGATAATCTCTTCTTGATCCTTACCCTAACTACATCTGCAAAGACCCTATTTCCAAATTAGGTCACATCCTGAGGATCAGATGGAAGTGAATTTTTTGGGGGACACTGTTGAAACACTGCACTTTCTCAGCATGTCTCCTTCCCTCTTCCTGGTAAGATACGCTTCCTCATTTGGGAGATTCTTCTGTCCTACTCCCCATTGTACATGATTCTGATGGGCAGGCAATGACCGTGTCCTTTCCCCTCCCCTTGACCACAGGGGCAGACATGTGCCCCCTGGGACACTGTACCGGTCTCTCAGGCCTTAAGAATGGACAGGAGGTTGGGCAGTGGGGACTCAGGGATCGGAGCTGGTTCAGACAGAGTCATTCCTGAGATTTAGATATTCCTCAAGATATGGCCGGGCGCAGTGGCTCACATCTATAATCCCAGCACTTTGGGAGGCCAAGGCGGGTGGATCTTCTGAGGTCAGGCGTTCAAGACCAGCCTGGCCAACATGGCGAAACCCCATCTCCACTAAAAAAGTATAAAATTAGCTGGGCGTGGTGGCACGTGCCTGTAATCCCAGCTACCTCGGTACTTGGGAGGTTGAGGCAGGAGAATCGCTTGAACCCAGGAGGTGGAGGATACAGTGAGCTGAGATTGCACCATTGCACTCTAGCCTGGGCAACAGGAGCAAAACTCTGTCTCAAAAAAAAACCCCAGAAAACAAAAAAACCAAAAAAACCCCCCAAACCAGATATGTTCAATAGGAGAGGGAGAGGGAGCCTCTGGGATCCTGCGCTAGGATCGTGCAAGCCTGGAGGAGCCTGTGGCCATCTCCCTTCCTGCGGCTGCATGAAGGCAGCTGTTACACAGAAGGACAGGCCGGGGCCAGCAACAAACAGAGGCAGAACCTGGAGTTGGGGATATGGGCGTGGCAGGGGGCTAAGGAAAACAGAATAAAAGGATGGGAAAACCAGATGTGGTCATACAGGCCTGCCAGCACCTGACTCCGTTCTCTTTCTTACCCTCAATCCGTGCCTGCCAGCACCCGACTCTGCCCTCTCTCCCTGTGCAGCTCCCTTCTCTGCTCCAGTGAATCTGAGTGGCTGTTCTGTCCCTTGCCACAGAACCCTGATGGACACAACAGCGTATGGAATAACCGATGGCCCTTGAGGCGGCTGGGAGAGCAGCCATTGGTGACGTTATCAGAAGGGATTCCCGCTTTGGCAGGCGCTGGACTGGATTAATGACTTCAATAAGCACATATGAGGCCCCTCCTGTGTGCTAGCTACTGGGGATGCAGAGATGCAAGCCAGTGGTAAAACTGTCTTTAACATATGCAGAGTGGGTTAACTGGAGGGTAGGAGTGTGGGGTAGACTACTTTCAGTAGCTGTCAGGTGCTAGGGTTGGGATGAGCCCTTGGTGGCTTGGGAGCAGCTCTCTCTGGTGCACAGCAGGTGTTGGGAAGTATTTGTTGAATAAATGAATTTAGATTATTTTATGGTTCACTTGCTTACGTCTGCCAGTGACTCATGCTGTGTGCCTCTTCTTTCCTCTGCACACATCTCTCCCTGTGCTCGCCCATGCGCGCGCACACGCAGGCACACACACTGTCAACAGCCTGATATGACGCTGGGCACCTGGGAGTGCTGACTAAGCGTCTGACGGGGGGGTCACATGATGGAGCGGCTGGCCGATGGATGATTGGCAGCCACCGTGGTAGGAAGCTGTCCTATTCGTCTGCCCCTCCCTGCATTGGGCATGGAGGGTGGGGCCCCGCGTGGCTCCTGGAATTTGGGCTTGTGCTCAGCTCCTAATGACTCACTTTGTGGATTGGCCATGGGGTGTTTCATCCACAGGTTCTCTCCCCTCCTCGTCTCCAGGGAGGTGTCTGGGTGGTCTTCAGCAAGGACTGGGCAATATGGCCATTCCAACACTGGTTCTTTACTCCCATGTTGTTTGGGGGTCTTGGGGGGGGTTCTTCGGAGGGAGAGGGAGGGACGCTGCAGAGGGCACCATGGAATACGGGGCTCCCTGTTTCTATATAAGGCTGTCAGAGGCTTCTGCATCTGTGGGCCCTGTCCTTGGAAGCCGGGTCTGCACTGCAGGTCCCCCATGCAACCACTAGATGTCAGTGTTTCTTAATGGATGGAAGGGGGAGCCTGGGAAGGGCTGACGGAGAGGGATGATCTAGATGGTCCTAGAGGGTAACAGGGCCTGGGCTATGCCCATCTTATAGATGGGAATAGTGAGTCCTGGGAACTTAGCTAAGGCACAGGTAAGCTTCTCCGGACCCTGCAGTGAATCTGATGAAAGCCCCAGGGTTCCGGCTTCCACTTCCTCCTTCAGCGTCTTTATTCGGGATGTGTCTCACCTGTGCTATCCAAGAAGGGCGTTGCAGACCGGTAAGTGGGGAGGGGCCGGAGGGGATGAGAGTGATTCTGGAGAATTCAGCTTGGGAGGAGTGGGGCCTGACAATGAGAGAGGGGATGAGAGGGAGGACTTGGGGGATCAGCAGCTGGAAAAGCTCTGTTCATCCCATTCCAGCTATTCCTCCTTCCTTCCTGCCTCTCATCCTCCTTTCTGTCTCAGTTTATTAACTCAGAAGGCAGCGCGCGCGCGAGAGACACACACACAGAAAGAGAAGAGGAGAATCAACCAGGTGAGGAGGCTCCACTTTTTTTTTTTTTTTTTAAGATAGAGTATCGCTCTTATTGCCCAGGCTAGAGTGCCATGGTGCTATCTTGGCTCACTGCCTCCGGGTTCAAGTGATTCTCCTGCCTCAGCCTCCTGAGTAGCTGGGATTACAGGTGCCCACCACCATATCCAGCTAATATTTAAAAAAAAAATTTTTTTTAGTAGAGACAGGGTTTCACCATGTTGGCCAGGCTGGTCTCGAACTCCTGACCTCAGGTGATCCACCAACCTCAGTCTCCCAAAGTGCTGGGATTACAGGTGTGAGCCACTGCGCCCGGCCTGAGGCTCCACTATTCAAGGGAGAATCCATCCCGCGCTGAACTGAAGTGCAGGTGTGGGACTTCTGTGCTGTTTCCCGTCCTTGCCCCCTGCTCCCTGGCCCTTATTCCTGGCACGGGGCCAGGTGTGCAGGAGGCCCTCGGTAAGTGTGTCTGGGTGGAGGTGGAGGCAGAGCGTGGCCAAGGACAGGAGATGGAGCTCCCCCAGTACAGCTCCTTCTGGCTTCCCATGGGGAAGACCTGAGGATTCCAAAACATGGGGCAAAGTTTGACTCCTGAGCCCCCAGTGCCGTCCCAGCAATGTCAACACTACTCAGGGAAGTCACAGTTAAACACCGGGGGCCACGGCCTCTGCTCACCCCCATTGGAGGGGAGGAGTAGGGGTCGGGATGGAGGGCAGATCAAGAGAGATGCTAATGTGGTTTAAGCAGAGATAAGAAAGGCTGTCTAGTGCCTGCAATGCTTCCCTGTGAGCCCAGGATTCTATCGTTAGAGACTGATTTATTTAGGTCAAGCCATGACTCCCCCTAGGAGTTTTACATAGTTTCTTGCATGTAATAGACTATTCAGTAAATATTTGTCAACCCAGTCTCCTTAAAATGAAAATACCCCAAGGAGGGATAAACCATTTTCATTTGCTAACACTTCACCGTGAATTAGTTTATCACACTAACTAGTGCCCTAACAAGGTTTCTGAGGGGGAAACTCAGTACAGATGTGTTCTGAGGAGGCCCCTGCCTGGGAAGAGGGGGTGATTTGGAGTTTGGGCAAGTGCTGGGGATGATGTGACTTGGCTGAGAGCAATGCTCAAGGTGGACACAAAGACATTGGGTGTCTGCTGCCGGCCATACAGTCATGCCTTTTCCCTGCTGAAACTCTCGAAGATCTTCACAGTCCCTGGGAAAATGTCCCAACTCTTCACTAAGGTTGCAGAGGTCCTTTCTGATCTGATTACCTCTCTCCTCCCCAGCCTCCCATCTTGATACTGGCAATGCTCCAGTCGGACTCTTCCTTGAACTTAATAAGGCCTTATTACCTCTTTCCCTTTGTACTTGTTATTTATTCCCCATGCCTGGCTCACTATCCCACACTCTTTGCCTAGTTAATTTCAATGAGTTTCTCAAATTTTGTTTAGATGTCACTTCCTCCAGGAAGTCTTCCATGACCAACCCGGTGTAGAGGAGGCTCTTCTTCTTCTTTTTTTTGAGACGCAGTCTCGCTCTGTCACCCAGGCTGGAGCGCAGTGGCACAATGTTGGCCCACTGCAAGCTCCACCTCCTGGGTTCACGCCATTCTCCTGCCTCAGCCTCCCGAGTAGCTGAGACTACAGGCACCTGCCACCACACCTGGCTGATTTTTTTTTTGTATTTTTTTTAGTAGAGATGGGGTTTCACTGTGTTAGCAGGGATGGTCTCGATCTCCTGACCTCGTGATCTGCCCGCCTTGGCCTCCCAAAGTGCTGGGATTACAGGCGTGAGCCACCGTGCCAGGCTGAGGAGGTTCTTCTTCTAAATGGCCTGGCACTACTCTGTAACTGCACTCTCCTTGCAGTTACATTGAAGAATTGGAAAAGAGTAACAAAAAGTAGTATACGTGCAGAATTTAAACGAATTCCAATTGTATAGGAGGCCTATAATAAAACGTTACAGTTGCCTGCTTGTATCAGTCAGAGTTCAGTCAGGAAAATAGAAACCACACCAGTTACCTTAACAGAGAGAATTTAATATAGAGAATTGGCTAAACAGGTATTGGAGGACTGAAAAAGCCCAAAGAGAACATTGAAGTAGCACGGTTAAAGGAACTATAGAAAGAAGCCATCATCCCTAGGACGGACAGAACAAAAGGGAGATGTCATGGTTATCTGACTCTACAAGCTTGAAGAAGAGGCCCCATGAAGCTGGGTTTAGACCTCAGATGCTGCAGTCTGGCTGACTGGTGCTGCTATCTCTGAAGGAGCATGATGAGATTGTGCAGTAAAAAACTGGCTCTTGGAATGCACTGCTGCTTGGGGGAGATCTGTTGCTAGAGAGACAGGGACAAGAAGAATAAACTAGCAGAAAGAGCATGCATCTTTTCTCTCCTCCAGCCTTTGGTTTCTCTCTAGTCCTCCTACAGGCAGAACCCAACAAGGAGCCAGTTGACAAAGGAGAGATGTTATGTGCAGAGCCCTAATCTTAGCACCAAAAAGTAGAGTTTAGAAGGGTGAGCTCAGGCTGGGTGTGGTGGCTCACGCCTGTAATCCCAGCATTTTGGGAGGCTGAGGCAGGCAGATCACCTGAGGTCAGGAGTTTGAAACCAGCCTGGTCGACATGGCAACACCCCACCTCTACTAAAAATACAAAAATTAGCCAGGTATGGTGGCGGGCACCTGTGGTCCCTGGTACTCTGGAGGCTGAGGCAGGAGAATCACTTGAACCTGGGAGGCAGAGGTTGCAGTGTCTGAGATTGTGCCACTGCACTCCAGCCTGGGTGACAGAGCGAGACTCCATCTTGATACAAAAAAATAAATAAAAATAGATGAATGAATAAATAAATAAATAGAAGGGTGAGCTTGGAGTTGAGAGATGATAACTTGATAACTGAACACAGTCCTCCACCCCTTTGGCTACTCAGCATCCATTTACATGTATTGAACACCACCTAATGATGACAACAAACGTACACCTTTACCTTGTAACCTGCAATTATTTTTTGTACAAAGACACTCACATTGTTCTCAAAGAGAGAAGACATAAAATCCCAGGAGCTATTATATCCTCCTCTGAGTGACAGACATGGTATTCGTTTCTGGATGATGTTGATCACCCCCAAAAGTTAGTCATGGTCCCGTCTGAATATTTTGTAACTTACAGATGAAATTGTGAAGTTAACCACTGCTAATAATCTTTACATAAAATAAAAACGGCAAAGGAGAGAGAAGATACATTAGTTAATATGTGCCAGTGCAAACATGTACACATATACAACAGGCAAGGAAGAACATATTCCTGCTTTCTATGTTCTTTTTTTTTTTGAGATGGAGTCTAGCTCTGTTGCCCAGGCTGGAGTGCAGTGGCCGGATCTCAGCTCACTGCAAGCTCCGCCTCCTGGGTTTACACCATTTCCTGCCTCAGCTTCCCGAGTAGCTGGTACTACAGGCGCCCGCCACCTCACCCGGCTAGTTTTTTTTTTGTATTTTTTAGTTGAGACGGGGTTTCACCGTGTTCATCAGTCTCATCTCGATCTCCTGACCTCGTGATCCACCCGACTCGGCCTCCCAAAGTGCTGGGATTACAGGCTTGAGCCACCGCGCCCGGCCTATGTTCTTGTTTTTATGAGGTCATGCTGGTATTAACTTCCTTCTCTCATTGCCCGTTCCACATCCACTATTCTTCCCTTAGACAAGGAAGTACTACACGGGCCACCAGCGAACTTCCTGGGTTCCTTGTCTCCTTTATATAGTAGCTACCTAGTTTCTCTTTGGTAACCAGGAAAGTAATTATCTTCTCTGCCTATTTATTCAGCAGCCTAAAGTGCCTATAAAATGTCCAGGTGTCAGCCTTGATGTCCAGTTCAGTGGAACCATCACTGGGTCTCTGGTGGAAACATTCCTCCCTTGATTCCTAAAACCTCCAAACCAGTAGAGTTCAAACATTCTGTGGGAGTTGTTAGGTGTGACAGTGAGAGGTGGCCAGGTGTGGTGGCTCAGGCCTGTAATCCCAGCACTTTGAGAGGCTGAGGCAGGAGAATCACTTGAGGCCGGGAGTTTGAGGCCAGCCTGGGCAACATAGTGAGATTCCTTCTCTACGAGAAGTATTTTTTAAAAAATAGGAAGAGGAGTCACTTCCACTTCTACTCCTTGTTTCCCTGGCCTGTGTATTCTGGTCTGGGAAAAACATGGCTGTAGATTGGACATCAATTCACAGCATATGCTACATCCTGTAAAACAGACCAATCTTTTGGAATGTTATTGTCCAGCTGGCAAACTGAGTTTTCAGGAGGTCGTTTGCTTGTTCTGTCAGACCAGCTGCTTTTAGGTGATGGGGTACGTGGGAGCACCATTGATTTCCAGGGGCATGAGCCCATTGCTCTACTTTTTTATTTTTATTCTTTTGAGATAGGGCCCTTGCTCTGCTGCCCAGGCTGGGATGCAGTGGCACGATCATGGCTCACTGCAACCTTGACCTCTCTGGGCTCAAGCAACCCTCCTAATTCAGCCTCCTGAGTAGCTGGGACTACAGGTGCATATGCCACCAAACCTGGCTAATTTTTGTTTGTATTTTTTTTGTAGAGGTGGGGTCTCACTATGTTGCCCAGGCTGGTCTCAAATCCCTGGGCTCAAGAGACCTTCCCGCCTTGGTCTCCCAAAGTGCTGGGATTGCAGGCATAAGCCACCTCCCCCAGCCCCACTTCACTTCTACAAAGTGAGTTTCTTGATCAGAAACATTGTCATGTGGGTGTATTAGTCCGTTTTCACGCTGCTGATAAAGACATACCTGAGACTTGGAAGAAAAAAAGGCTTAATGGACTTACAGTTCCGTGTGTTGGGGATGCCTCACAATCATGGTGGAAGGTGAAAGGCATGTCTTACATGGCGGCAGACAAGAGAAGAGAGCTCGTGCAGGGAAACTCCCCTTTTTACAACCATCAGATCTCGTAAGACTTATTCACAATCACGAGAACAGCATGGGAAAGACCTGCCCCCGTGATCCAATTACCTCCCACCAGGTCTCTCCCACAACACATGGGAATTCAAGATGAGATTCGGGCGGGGACACAGCCAAACCATATCCGTGGACTATTGTGATGGTGGATATCCTTATCCTCACAGGATAAGGCATCCTATGAGGTCATGGATGGTAGTACTGGCAGAAACTTGGTCAGCAGGGAAGGTACATCTATATCCTGAATACACATTATTCTAGGGAGGGCAAATTGCTGCCCCTTTCCATATAATCAACCTGTTACCACATGTCTGGCTAATCCCCCTGCAGAATGATACTAGAGACCAGCTCAGCGTTGGTCTCTGCTGTTGTCAGTTTGGGCATTCAGCAGAGGTGGTAGCCAGGTGGATTTTGTGAGAGGAGTTCTTATTACTAAGCCCACACATAGACTCTGCTATTGCCACTGTGACTGTTTTGTATACTTTCCTATTGCACAACCATCAAGGGGCCTGGGGAAAAATGCAAATGGATAGCCACAAAATGTGTCATCTTGCTGAAAACCTCCTCTACTGTGGTTAGACTTTGGTGAGTATTCAGATGGCACACAAACATATTTGTCCTCTGTGCCTACTCCAAGAAGTCCATCCACATTCCTCCTTCCCAGAGCTCCTTGTCTTCATCTTCCAATCTTGTTATTTCCAAGTCCCTGAGTATCTAGTCCAGCCATTAACCACAGCCCATGAGTTAGTGTAGATCCATAGTTTTGGTCATCTTTCCGTTAAGCCCAAGTAGACAACCAAAGATAACGCTTGAACTTCTGTCTAGTGGGAGGATTTCCCTTAACCACTGCCTTTAAGAAATGCTCTCGATTGCAGTGGTAATGTATTAATAGCAGTCTTCTTCTGGTTGATGCTAATATACCATGCAGAACCATCTGTAAATTAGATCTGATTTATTTCCTTTTCAGTCAGCTGATCATAAAGAACTCCCCACGATTCCATAGGTGTAGTTCTGTCCTTCAGAGGCAACCACTGTCATGTGTGTGTGTGTGCGCGTGTGCACATGCATGTATGTGTGGTCTTTGGTGGCCTCTAATATTGTTAAACTTCCATTTCTTGATTTGTTAACTTTAGGCCCATATTGGTTCCCTACTGTGAGATATGAAGACTTTGCTTACTTCCCTCATCTATGTCCTATTTTGGTAATTATTTCTTCTACTGGTTACCTTATCAATTTTAATTAATATATTCAAAATATCCAATTCTGTTGGTGGCTCACATCTGTAATCCCAGCAATTTGAGAGCATGAGGTGGGAGGATCGTTTGAGCCCAGGAGTTGAGACTAGCCTGGCCAACACAGCAAGACCCCATCTCTACAAAAAGCAAAAAATTAGGTGTGTGGTGGCATGTGCCTGTAGTCCCAGCTGCTCAGGAGGTTGAGGCAGGAGGATCACTTATGCTCAGGAGGTCAAGGTTGCAGTGAACCATGATCACACCACTGTACTCCAGCCTGGGCAACAGAGTGAAACCTGGTCTCAAAAAAAAGTCCAATTCTTTTTCTTTTCTTTTTTTTTTTTTTTCCGAGATGGAGTCTATATCTGTCACCTAGGATAGAGGGCAGTGATACGATCTCAGCTCACTGCAACCTCCACCTCTTAGGTTCAAGCAATTCTCCTGTCTCAGCCTCCTAAGTAGCTGGGATTATAGGCACCTGCCACCATGCCCTGCTAATTTTTGTATTTTTAGTAGAGATGGGGGTTTCATCAAATTGGTCAGGCTGGTCTCAAACTCCTGACCTCAGGTGATCCACCCGCCTCAGCCTCCCAAAATGCTGGGATTACAGACGTGAGCAACCATGTCCGGCCTAAAAAGTCCAATTCTTACTCCCTTAATGTGAGCCAGTAATTCTGTGTGCCCACTCTGTAACACGAGGACATGATTACATTTCCTGTTCTCCTTTCTCCTCTTCTCCCCACCCCTAGTAACTTTCCAGCTTCTGCATCCTTATCTTTCACATTGTCAAAATTGGCGACATTGAAAGTCTGTTTTTTAACCACATTTATGTCATTCATGTTTTATCTATACAATGATTTTAAAAGTTGAAATCCAGTCAACAGCCTTTACATTTTGTGATGATATAAGTATTGTTTTCTGCAATGAACCAGTAGTATGGTGTAAAGAGATTATGTTTTTTTCCTCTCTCAATCTCATATCATAACCCTCATACAAAATCAAATATTTTTGTATTCTCCATCACTTGTTCAAAATCATGCCACATTTTAATTTGCTTCATGATTCAGATCGTGATTATTTGGTACAAATTTTTCATGGCATTTTAAAGTGTGTGTATATATATATATATATACACACATACACTTATTTATTATTTTTATTGTATATATTTATTTATTATTATTATTTTTGAGACAGAGTCTCACTCTGTTGCCTAGGCTGGAGTGCAGTGGCACACTCTCGGCTCACTGCAACTTCTGCCTCCCAGGTTTAAGCGATTCTCCTCCCTCAGCCTCCCGAGTAGCTGGGATTACAGGCGCGTGCCACCATGCTGAGTAATTTTTTGTATTTTTAGTAGAGACAGGGTTTCACCATGTTGGCCAGGCTGGTCTGGAACTCCTGACCTCAGGTGATCCGCCTGCCTCGGCCTCCCAAAGTGCTGGAATTACAGGCGTGAGTCACTGCGCCTGGCTTTAAGTGTATATTTTTATTCTTTTTGGAGGAAGCAAAATTATCTTACTCATCATTTCACAAATATCTTCCAATTTCTTATTAAGTCTACCTATCATTCAGAATTTATTTAGTTATTTATTTAATTTTTTGTTTCTTTATTTTGAGACAGAGTATCTGGAGTGTAGTGGTGCGATCTCAGCTATCTTGCAACCTCCACCTCCTAGGTTCAAGCGATTCTCTTGCCTAATCTTCCCAAGTAGGTGGGATTACAGGCATGCGCCACCATGCCTGGCTAATTTTTGTATTTTTAGTAGAGATGGGGTTTCACCATGTTGGCTAGGCTGGTCTCGAACCCCTGGCCTCGAGTGATCTGCCCACGTCAGCCTCCCCAAGTGCTGAGAGTACAGGCATGAGCCACCGCCTGGCCTCATTTGAAATTTATTGTGCTCTTCTTGAAGACCTTGTCTTTAGAGTACACTGACATTTGGTTCCAACCAGCCATTATCCTGGGATTTCCTTTTTAGTGAGAGTTCTGCTTTTTCTTGAATCCAGCTTTTTCTCTTTCTTGGTATCTTGTTCATATTGTTAGAGTACGTTTTCCGGTAATTTCTTTGGAAATGATGCAGAGGAGGTAGTTTTTCTGCGTTTTTGGATGTCTGAGACTTTATTTTTCCTTCATTGTTAGTTTGGGTAGGCATAGATTTCTAGTTCAAAACAAATTTTCCCTGGGAATGTTGAAGGCCTCATTTTACTTTTGGATCCAGTACTGCTGATGAGCAACCACAGGTGGTGTCTAATTCCTTTGTAGGTAACTTCTTCCCCTCCCTGCAGACTTTCAGGGTCTTTTTGTTTGATGAACTAATGTTTCCCAATATTATATTCCGAAAGCTTCTTTCTTCCTTAAATAATAGGAAACTTTCTTCTGCTTTTATTTTGTAGTTTATTTATATCCGTTTTTTCTTTGCTCTCTTTCTATAGGGTCTATTAGTCAGATGTTGGACCTCCTGGATTGATGTGCTATGTCTCTTATCTTTTCTTTCTTTCTGCATATGTAGGTTTTCTCTTTCTTATAACATTTTGGAAAATCTCTCAACTTTACCTTCTAACCTTTCTAATGTATTTATATTTCAACAACTATATTGTTTCTTGTTTTAAAACCACTTTATTGGGGTATGATTGACATACAAAAGCTGTACATATTTAATGTATACAACTTGATTGGTTTGGGGATTAGTATATACCAGTGAAACTATTCCCACTATCAAGGTCATAGATATATCCATCACGTCTCCAAATTTCCTCTTATTGACTTTATTTATTTGGTTTTTGTGTGTGTGCGTGTGTGTGTGTGTCGGGGGTATGAACACTTAACATAATATTTACCCCCTTTGTTGTTCTGAACAAATTTTTAGGATTTTTTTTCTATTTCTTTGAAAAATGACATTGAAACTTTGATGGGGATTGCATTGAACCTGAAATACCTTTGGGTATTATAGACATTTTAACAATATTAATTCAACCCACGAACATGGGATATCTTTCCATTTATTTGTGTTATCTTCAATTTCTTTCACTAATGTTTTATTGTTTTCAGCATGGTTCAATTAACTCCCGTGTTTTTTTTTGATGCTATTAAAAATGGGGTTGTTGCCGGGCGCGGTGGCTCAAGCCTGTAATCCCAGCACTTTGGGAGGCCGAGACGGGCGGATCACGAGTTCAGGAGATCAAGACCATCCTGGCTAACACGGTGAAACCCCGTCTCTACTAAAATAAAAAAAATAAAAAAAAAAATGGGGTTGTTTTCTTAATTTCTTTTGCAGATAGTTTGTTAGCAGTGTATATAAATGCTATTGATTTTTGTAAGTTGATTTTTTATCCTGCAACTTTACTGACTTCCTTTATCAGTTCTAACAGTTTTTTGATGGAGTCTTTAGGATTTTCTATTTATAAGACTATGCTGTCAGCAAACAGAGACAATTTCACTTCTTTCTTTCTATTTGGATGTATTTTACTTCGTTTTCTTGCCTAATTGCTCTGGTTAGGGCTCCTAGTACTCTGTTGAATAGAAGTGGTGAAACTGGGCATCCTTGTCTCATTCCAGATCTTAGAGGAAAGAGCTTTCAACTTTCTGCAATTGAGTATAATGTTAGCTGTGGGCTTGCCGTATGTGGCCTTTATGGTGACAACCATATGATTTAAATTCTAAGAACTTTTTCTTGTTCTCTGATAATTCCTTTTTTCATTGCAATCTGTTCTGTTTTTTGGACGTAATCGGCTTCCACATTTCTTTGATGATACATTTGGATTGCTATTCATTTTCTTTTTTAATCTTAGAGTTTCTCTTTCATTTGTCACATGTCTAGTGAATCTCATTTGTCTGTTTCTATTTAAGAATGAAGGATGGGGGTAATTATTCTAGGAGGTTGGCGTGGGTTTCCTGAATTTTTTTTTTTTTTTTTTTTTTTTCTGAGACGGAGTCTCGCTCTGTAGCGCAGGCTGGAGTACAGTGGCGCGACCTGGGCTCACTGCAAACTCCGCCTCCCGGGTTCATGCCATTCTCCTGCCTCAGCCTCCTGAGTAGCTGGGACTACAGGCGCCCGCCACCGCGCCCGGCTAAGTTTTTTGTATTTTTGGTACAGACGAGGTTTCACTATGGTCTCAATCTCCTGACCTCGTGATCCACCCGCCTCTGCCTCCCAAAGTGCTGGGATTACAGGCGTGAGCCACCGCGCCCAGCTCCTGATTTTTATGTGTGGTTTTACTTTCCCATTGAGTACCTTCCCTACGTGGAGATGCTGCCTCGGACCTCTGGGCTCATGTGCAAGGCTTACTTTACTATCTGGCTTTGCTTTATGAGGACTGGCCAGGGAGGTGGCTGTGAAGCTAGGTTGTGGGGAGGCAAAAATGGCAGAACGAGATGAACTTTACTACGGAACACCAGCAGCCATAACAGCTGCTCTATTCTCTTTCTCTCTTATTTTGAGACAGGATTTTGCTCTGCCACCCGGGGTGGAGTGCAGTGGAGCAATCACAGCTCACTGCGGGCTTGAACTCCTGGGCTCCAGTCATCCTCCAGCCTCAGCCTCCTGAGTAGCTGATACTACAGGCACACATCACCATGCCCAGCTAATTTTTAAAATTTTTGGTATAGAAGGAGTCTCCCTTTGTTACTGAGGCTGGTCTTAGACTACTGAGCTCAAGTGATCCTTCCGTCTTGGCCTCTCAAAGGGCCGGGATTACAGGCATGAGCCACTGCGCTGGCCTTCCATTCTCTACTAGCAGTTTCATTGATTTAGCCAGGAGTCCTTTCTGGTTTTTGCTGCGTTTCCTATTGCTCTGTTAGGTGGGAGTGGGGTTGGAGGGTGGTGAATGACAAATTTGTTCCACAGAGTTTCACTTAACCTCTGTGTTTTTAGCACCACCTCCCCGTTTTCCCTCCCACCACAGGTTGTATTTGACAACTGCAAGCCCCAATCTCTCTAGCGTTCTTTATGCAAATTCAGTGGCTGACTCAACCCAGCCTCCCCGGAGCATATTCCGAAGGCAGCTTCCTCCATCCTCCATCGCACACTTCCATCACTTTTCCCTTTCCAGATATTTGTTGCATTTCTTCATCCACAAGTGACCCTTTTTTTTTTTTTAAATAATGTTTGATTTATTACCCTTTTTGCCCCTTTACTATTTATACTTTTCTTCTATTTTGTTAAGTGCTAACTATGTGACAGGCACTGTTTTGGGCATAGGGGACGGAAGAATAAATGAGGTCCTTACTCTCATGGAGATTCTATTTTGGTGAATGATAGACCATAAAGAAATAAATACGTTAGAAAAGGACAGATGCATAAACCAATAAATAAATTTGAAAAATACTGATTTCTTTCTTTTCTTTTCTTTTCTTTTTTTTTTTTTTTGAGAGGGTGTCTCATTTTGTTGCCCAGGCTAGAGTGCAGTGGCCTGATCTCAGCTCACTGCAACTTCCGCCTCCTGGGTTCAAATGATTCTCCTGCCACAGTCTCCCAAGTAGCTGGGACTACAGGCACCCGCCACCATGGCTGGCTAATTTTTGTATTTTTAGTAGAGACAGGGTTTCACCGTGTTAGCCAGGATGGTCTCGATCTCCTGACCTAGTGATCTGCCTGCCTCGGCCTCCCAAAGTGTTGGGATTACAGGCAGGAGCCTGGCTGAAAAGTCTGATTTCTGTGCAGAGAAATCAATAGGTGATGAATACAGATCCACTAAGCAGCTTCCTTTTCTTTTCTTTTTGTTGAGACAGGGTCTTACTCTGTCACCCATGCTGGAGTGCAGTGGTGCAATTCCGGCTTACCGCAACCTCAACCTCCAGGACTCAAGCAATCCTCTCACTTCTCCCAAGTTGCTGGAAGTACGCAGACGTTTGCCACCACACCCAGATTATTAAGAAAACCCTTTTTTTTTTTTTTTTTTAGTGATGGGGTCTCATTGTGTTGCCAGCTAGTTTTAAACTCCCGGGCTCAAGCAATCCTCCTGCCTTGGCCTTCCAAAGTGTTGGGATTATAGGCATGAGCCGCAATGCCCAGCCCTGAGTGGTTTCTTTAGATAGACCAATCAGGGAAGGCCCACTGGAGGGAGTGACTTTTCAGTTAAGAGCTGGAAGATTAGAGGAGCTGGTCACATGAAGATGGGACTTTAGGGTTTGGTGAAAGGTGTGGAGGGGGAGAAGCTGTCTAGGCAGAGTGGGTGGGTGCAAAGGCGGGAATAAGCTTGGAGTGTTAGAGAAACAGAAGCTGTCCAGCAAGCCTGAAGCAGAATGCGGGAGGGGGGATGATGTGCATAGCACCTGGGAGGGTGGGGGGCAGTGGCAGATCCTAAGGAGTCAGCGTGCTGTTCTGAGTGTTAAAGAAAGGCATTTAAGTGAGGACATGACATAATCGGGCTTACTCATTTGAAATCATTGCTTTGGTGTTTGAACAGAGAATGGATTGTAGGGGACAGCAGAGAAAGTGAGGAAACCAGTTAGGAGACTACTGGGGTAGTGCAGGCAAGAGGTGATGGCCGCTTGATAGCAGTGGAGATGGCTGGAGAGAAGTGGATGAATTCAGCCTGTGACAGATGAGCAGAGCCTGCAGGACTTGCTGATGGATTGGGGGTAGGGGGTTAGGGAAAGAGAGGAAGCTAGGACAACTCCTATGCCTCTGAATGCTATTTCAATGGCACGGGAAAGGCAGGGTGGATGGGGCTCAACTCACTCTGCTGAGTTTACAACACCCATGTGAAGACAGCATGAGATGCAGGCAGTTGGATAGAGGTGTTTGGAGATTTGGGGAGAAGTGAGGGCTGGAATGGAGACGTGAGGGTCATTGGCCATAGATGACAAAGTCATGGAAGTGGATGAGATTCTTGGAGAGTTACCGGCTAGAGAAGCAGGGGGCCAAGGGCTGAGCCTCGAGGCATGCCAGCACAGAGAAACATAGGCCAGTGGAGGCGGAGGAAAACTGGGAGGAGGATCCCAACGACCAAGAGAAGGACGCACTTCAGGAAGGACAGTGTGGGCAATCATGCTGAATGCTGCTGAGAAATAACACAGGAGAAGAACAGAAAAGTTACCTCCGACTTTGGTGATCAGTAGGAGGATGGGAACTTGGGAACTTGGATGAGCGTGACCACAGAGATGTGGTTTTAGTCCACGTGGAGCGGTAAGCAGGGAACGAGAGATAAGGAAGTGAAGACTGTGGCCCTGGGCAGCTCTAAGGAAGTTTGGCTGGAGGAGGAGATAAATACACTGCAGGGGTCAGCTTACAGTCGCGGGAACCATTTATTGCAGCTGTTGCTCTGGGCACTTCACCAACATGATCCCATTTCAAGGACTACGTTTTTGTGGTATTCCCTATTTGTCAACTGCCCAGCCACAGCCTCCCTTGCTTTTCTGGGAAGGATGTCTCTCCTTCATCCAACACCCACACCCACACCCACCCACACACACTCACACACTCACACTCACACACTCACACAGTCACACACACTCATACACTCTCACACTCTCTCTCTCTCTCACACACACACACACTCTCACACTCACACACTCACACAGTCACACACGCTCATACACTCTCACACACCCACACACACTCACACACACTCTCACACTCACACACTCACACAGTCACACACACTCACACACTCTCACACTCTCTCTCTCTCACACATACATATACATACACGTTCCAGGGTGGGGTTCTGACAGTCGAGTTGGCACATCACAACCTCGCCCATGACTACGGGTGCTTGGTCCAGGCTAATCTAAGTCACTCAGACTTCTCTCCCTAGATTATGGTGCCTTAGCACAGCTGATTGGCCCGCACATGTCTCTTGACCCACTGGGCCAGATACTACTAGGAATTTGGAATTGGGACAGAAGA
This sequence comes from Theropithecus gelada, assembly GCF_003255815.1. Lineage (NCBI taxonomy): Eukaryota > Metazoa > Chordata > Mammalia > Primates > Cercopithecidae > Theropithecus > Theropithecus gelada. Next base: position 47,602,564 of record NC_037684.1, on the reverse strand, counting down.
CAGACAGACACACACCCATACACACACACACACAGACTGATGTCTCTCAAAATAAGCCAACTCTTTTTGTTTGTTTTGTTTTTGGTTTTTTGTTTATTTGAGACAGAGTTCTGCTCTTGTTGCCTGTGGAGTGCAATGGCACGGTCTTGGCTCACTGCAACCTCCGCCTCTCAGGTTCCAGTGATTTTCCTGCCTCAGCCTCCCAAGTATCTGAGACTACAGGTGCATACCACTACGCACGGCTAATGTTTGTATTTTTAGTGGAGATGGGGTTTCACCATGTTGGCCAGGCTGATCTCAAACTCCTGACCAGGTGATCCGCCTGCCTCGGCCTCCTGAAGTGTTGGGATTACAGGTGTGAACCACTGCACCTGGCTTGTTTGTTTGTTTTTGAGACAGTCTTGCTCTGTTGCCCAGACTGGAATACAATGGCACCATCCTGGCTCACTGCAATCTCCACCTCCCAGGTTCAAGCAATTCTCCTGCCTCAGCTTCCCGAGTAGCTGGGACTACAGGCAGGCACCACCATGCCTGGCTAATTTTTTTGTATTTTTGGTAGAGATGAGGTTTTGCCATTTTGGCCAGGTTTGTCTCGAACTCCTGACCTCAGGTGAGCTGCCTGCCTTGGCCTCCCAAAGTGCTGGAATTATAGGTGTGAGCCACCGTGCCTGGCCAGGAAGCCAAATCTCAACATCTAAACCCAGGCTTTTTTTTTTTTTTGAAATAGGGTCTCCCTCTGGAGTGCATTGGTGCAATCATGGCTCACTGCAGCCTGGAACTTCAGGGTTCAAGCATTCCACTCCTCTCAGTCTCCCAAGTAGCTGGGACTACAGGTGCACACCACCATGCTTGGCTGGTTTTTTTCATTTTTATGTTTTGTAGATACGAGGTCTCACTCTGCTGCCCGGGCTGTAACTCAGGCTCTCTTTCAGTCTTCTGACTTTCCCCACCCTGGCTGGGAAGTAGAAGATGCTGGCTGGAGAGACAATGAGAGGAGGAGAAACAAGCGCCTGTCTGGTTCTCTCTGGAAGACTCCTGGTGTTCTATGAGAGCAAGTTCCCCTCCTCATTTTAAGGTAGTTCGTGTGTGTTTCCCATTACTTGTGACCGAGAGTCCTAATGAATTCTGTATCATCGCGCCATTTTTCTAAACAGTGGAGTTGAATTTTGGAGAGGTTAAGTCACTTGCCCGTGGCCATTCGGCGAGCGGTGGTGGATGTTGGAGAGAAGCCAGGTGTGTTGGCTGCAAAGCTCAATGCCTCCCACTGCCCATCCCTGAATTCTTCCCCCCATCCTGGGGACAGCGATTTCTTCTTTGTCTGACTCCTGCCATTTGGATTCACCATGCAGTCACGGCAAACGTACATCTCAGAACTCTCACGACAGCTCCAATTTCAAACATTGCCCCAACACTCCTGCGGGTGCACCAAGATTTCTGAGACCTCTGTCCTGGATGGGCTCGGAAAATATGGTCCCCACTACGATACTCCCCTGCTTTATTGCCTCACTCTTCATGGTGTCCTTAATGGGATGTGAGGGCTGGAGAGGTCCAGGGAGCGGCCCCAGAAGTGAGTGGGTGCAAGGAGTGGGAGAGGGTCAGGTAGGCATGGAAGATAGAGAGAATGAAAGGTGGAGGAGAGCCAGGTTAGGAAAGAAAAAGGGGAGGATGTAAGACACGCAGAGACTAGATGGAACGAACACAAGCAGCTGCTATTTTCAAAGCCATATTGAGCAGTGTGAATTCTCTTGATTCAACCCTTTGATGACTTCTGGCTGCCCTTGGAGGAAGTCCCAGCTCTCTGGTCTTGTTCAGAAGGTCCTTCAAGGGCTGATGCCTGTTCCCTCCCTACCCTCAGGCCACTCTGGCTGCCCCTTCTTTATTCCCCATACACATGAGCCCCTGGGACCCCTTGGATATCTGCTCCCACTCATCCCGGCTGCCTGGTGTGGTCTTCCTTCCTCTCCTCTCAGCCTCTGCAGCTCAGTCCAGCCGTCACTTGCTCAAGGAGGCCTCTGCCTCAGCCTTGGTTCCCCTGAGATGAGGGCTTACCGGCATGTTGTTTATTTGGGAATATGATTCTTGGAAGTGGGAGCAAGGAAGAAAGGAGTAAAGCAGGGAAGGAGGGAAAAGCAATATTGGAGGCAGCTGCAGCCACAGGCACTGGCGCTCCACCCCATGGGGTTGTATAGTGTGCATCTCAGTCCTCCCCCCGAGGATGAAAGGGAAAAGCATCTATGCATGGGCTCCTGTTCCCATCAGTCCATTGGTCAGCGGTGCCTCCAAGGACAGAAAGTTGCCCACTCTCCGGGATTGCACAGGAGCGAGAGCCCTCGGGTGTTTCCTTCCACAGTGACAGAGGGCCTCGGAGTCACCGTGTAGGCTGAGGCCAGGCGCTGCCCTATGGCACCTGCGAGAGGCTGGTCTGTGCGGGACTAGGGGCTGCAGCAGATGATGGGGTAGGAGGTGAGGCCAGGGTGGCATGGCAGGTGCTGGAAACACCTTCCCTGACCGCCTGTCTCCAGGCCGTCCCTGTGAGTTTCATTAGCTCAGCACCTCACTTATCGCCCACATAATGCCTAACACAATTTGTGTTTAGTTTATGTTTGTTCACCTATTTTACATTTGCCTTCCATTCACATTGGCTTGCCATCTTGTCTCACTGCAGCCTTGACCCCATCCCCCGCCCAGGCTCAAGTGATCCACGCCCCTCAGTACCCCAAGTAGCTGGGACTACAGGTACGCACCAACATGCCAGGCTAATTTTTGTATTTTTTGTAGATATGAGGTTTTGCCATGTTGCCCAGGCTGGTCTCAAACTCCTGGGCTCAAGTGATTATCCTGCCTCAGCCTCTCACAGTGTTGGGATTACAGGCATGAGCCTCCGCACCTGGTGACATTGGGTTTTTAAAGGTCGCTTTTACTGCTGTGTGGAGAACAGACTCCAGGTGGGAAGAGTGGGATGGGGAGACCAGCCAGGGGTCTCTAGGGGTCCAGGAGAGAGGTGATGGGACAGGGGTCATCTGTGGTGGAGAGGGAGTCAGATTCAGCATGATTTTGGAGTGAAGTGGACGGGACTTACTCATGAATTAGATGTGGGCAGTTAGGAAGAGAGGGATCAAGGAAGACATGAGGTTTGGCTTGAGAAACGGTGGACATGGGATTTGCTTGGTTGCTGGTGTCCTCTGATGGACAAGAGCTCACAAGATCAGGGCTGAATCTGCTGTGTTCCCTGGGTTGCCCCATATTCTGCCGTATGAGAGCACAGTCAGTATTTGTTAAATGAATGAATACATGGAAAAAGACAGCAAGAGGGAGAGGGAGAAGGAGTGAGCAAGAGAGAGTAAAGAAGAGGCCCACGAGGGAGGAACTGGGCCCTGGGCAGCTCTGCCCTGTGGACATCCTGCCCCTGGGCTGAGGCTCACACCTTGACATTAGGCATGGTGGTCTTTTGTGCTCTTTGCCCTCTGTGCATGTGAAGAATTACACTGGCCCGCCTCTTTTAAAGTTGGCAATCACTATGCTACTCACTCTAATCAAGAAAATATGAACACATATGTTTCACTTCTGGGCAGCAACTTTCAGAGTGGTGCCTGGTCTGTGACACATCTTTCCCACTGCTGTGCGCAGGGGGAGTGCTATAGGCAGGGGGAGCACATGTTGAAATAATGCCCTTGCCAGCCTGGCTTCCTGAGAGATTGTGACAAGCTGAGCCCCTTGCTGATCTGTGATGCCTATGTAGTCTAAGAGACAAACTTGTATCTGTACTAAAGGACTAGGGTATTGGGGATATTTGTTACTGCAGCTTATCCTATTCTATCCTGACTAACACACTGGAGAAGCTGTCCGGCCAATGGTTCCACTAACATTATGCGGAAAAGTCCTCCTTTAATTCTAGTGCCTGCTATTCCATTCTTCTGATGAAGCACTCCCTATTCTATTTCTCATCTACAGCGGCATCTTCCCTCCCTGGATGTGAGATTCCTTCCAGCTGAAGGAAGGAGGCTGTAGATCAGTTGTCAGCTTTGCTTGGGCCTTCAAAAATCCTGTTGGGTTCTTAGCTGTGAGTCTGTGTGTGTGTGTGTGTGTGTGTGTGTGTGTGTGTGTGTATCTGAGAGAAAGAGAGAGAGAGAGAGAGGGAGAGAGAGAGACTCCCTCCAGCTGACCAGGCTAAATCAGTGCAGATAGCTCCTGTAAACATCTCTACAGTCTAGAGGAGTTGAGATGTTTACTAGGGCTGGTGCTGAGATCTCACATCCAGCTTTGCATTCTGGTGGAGGCTGCTTTAGGAAGAGCTAAGACCTGATCCCTTAAAGAATAGTTGAGTGCCTATGGGTAAAGCTACTTGAGCCCCTCAGTCATGACCACTTGATCAATCATCAAACATAAACTTAGGGGCTCCCAGAGCCTAGTACTAGGTACTGTGGTCCCAAAAAAGACCCTGTCTTCTAGGTTCTTATGGCCCAAATAGAGCTATGATGCCCGTCCATGGACCCAAGGCTAAGGACCAGAAGCAGTTTGTCAACCAGCACAGGCCTAGCGATGCATGAGGACTGTGGGGTTCAGCGTAAGAGGAGGGATCATCTGTGTGGGTGGCATAACCAAGAGAGCCTTCTGGAGGCAGTGCTTTGGGGGAAGCTCTCTTCTCTTGCTTATATGGGTTCAGCTTCCACTGGTGATGGGGCCCTTGCCACAGGGACAAGGAATCTGTCATGGTTAGAAAATACCAAGTGCAGTCGTTTGTGGACATTATACATGAGGTGTAATCAAAATAAAATGGGATCATATTCAGAGGGGAGCAAACAGGATGACAGGTCTGAAAATCAGGGCTTTGAAGGAATCAGGGAGGTTCATGAGGAAGAAGATTAAAAGTGGGCTTTGGACCTGTGGGAGGTTGTCTAGTATATCACGTGGAAGAACGGGGATACAGAAAACTTGGCTTAACATCATGTATTAGAGGGCTCCCCAGAGGGACAGAACTAATGGGATCTATGTTTATATGAAAGGGAGTTTACCAGGGTGAACTAGCTCACATGATCACAAGGTGAAGTCCCACGTTAGGCCGTCTGCAAGCTGGGGAAGAAAGAAGCTGGTATTGGCTCAGTCTGAGTCCCAAAGCCTCAAAGGCACAAAAGCAGGGACGCCAACAGTGCAGCCTTCAGTCTGTGGTCGAAGGCCTGAGAGTCCTTGGCAAGCTACTGGTGTAAGTCCTAGAGTCCAAAGGCGGAAGAAGTTGGATTCTGGGGTCCAAAGGCAGGAGGAGCAGAAGGAAGCATCCAGCACGAGAGAAAGATGAAAACTGGAAGATTCAGCAAGCAAGGTGATCCCGCTTCCTTCTGCCTGCTGAATTGGACGGTGCCCACCCATACTGAGGGTGGATCTTCCTCTCCCAGTCCACTGACTCAAATGTCAATCTCCTCTGGCAATACCCTTACAGACACACCCAGAAATAATACTTTACCAGTTATCTAGGTGTCCTTCAATACAATCATGTTGATGCCTAATATATGTTGGTGCAAAAGGAATTGGGGTCTTTGCCATCACTTTTGATGATGCACCAACCTATATTAACTGTCACACACAGACAGGCAGATTCCAGCTCAAAATCAGGACAGAGGAAACCTCTTACTGGTTATGTTATAATTCCTGAGTCGTCGTGCATTCCTTTCATCACGTGATCTTGTGTGGTATATTTCCCTACCCCACTGGCGTTACTCTTGGCCGTGTGACTTGTGGTGGAATTCTGTTAGATGTGATGTGAGCAGAGGCCTCCAATGTGTGTGTGGTTTGGTTTGTCCTCCTGAGAGCCTGTGATCTGTCAGAAGAGTGCTCAGGTGGATTCTGGTCTCCAGAGAATGTGTAGACACATGGAGCAGACTTGAACCCAATTGGAACCAAGCCCTCAGCTTGAAGGAGAAACACCCGAGCCACCCACAGACCTATGAGCGAGAAAATAAACTACTTGTTATTTTAAGCCACTGAGTTTTGGGATGGTTTGTTACACAGCATTATAATTGCAATAGCTAACTAATACATTGTCACCGAGGGTGATTAGCCCAGGCTTAAGATCATCTGGTAAGGCATTACAAAGGGCATCCAGCATTGGGTAAGAGTTAAGGCTAGGGCATCTTTAAGGTGATTTTCAGCCTCTGGACCCTGTGGTTTTATGTTCCAAAGAGAGTTGTGGTTAACTCTGCTTGTTGGAGACTGGTACTTGGAATTCTAGGAGGCAGGATCAATATAAGATTAAAATTTTAAGGTCCACACGGACCAGCTTTGCACCTCCCACCTCATCTAGGTATTTCATGTACCAGTCAAGGTCCAATCAGGATTACATACACCACTCTAAATTTTTAAAGCAGAGGGAATTTTTTAATAGGAATTTGGTTACACAGATAATGGAAAAACTGAGAAACCAAACAATGAATGATGAAGAAACCTAGAGGTTAGCAAAGCCATGAAGTTTAACTATGTGTGGATGGAGGAACAAGGAAGAGAGGTGGGTCCTTAACCTCAGGGGCTGGGGAGACCCAGTGGGAGCCACAGCCAGGGGAGCTGCCTCCTGGGAGCTGGAGCCTCAGAGGAGATAACTGCTGCTTCCTGGACTCTGCTTGAAGCAGAGAGGGAGGGAGATGGCCCAACTCTGCTCCTCCTGCCCTTCAATCCCCTGCCAGTGTCTCCCACTGGCTGCACCCAGCTGATACAGGAGCCTGGGAAATGCTGAGGTCAGCACCCCCCCGAGACACAGAGAAGGGCAAGGGCAGCATATGGGATAGATTTGGCAGCAAACAGGTTGTGGACCAGCACTTCTTTCCTGTACATGCCTTTAGCAACCTTGTCCTCCTTGGCAGATGGCCTCCCTGTCCACCCAGCTGCTCAGCCAGACCCCGGGAGCATCTGCTCCATCCTCTCCACATCCTCACACCTCCGTTATCACTAATCCAGCTTGTGGGCTCTTCCCCAAAATGCAAATGGATAAATAGCCTTCTTGCCATTTCCTATCACCTCCCAGGTCCCTGCAGCAGCCTCTGCTGGTCGCCCCACCCCCATGTTCTCCATGTTGTCCGTTGCCCATCCATTCGTTTTTTTTTTTTTGAGACAGACAATGTTGCATTATTCCTGAGTCTTCGTGCATTCCTTTTGTCACGTGATCTTGTGTGGTATATTTCCCTACCCCATTGGCGTTACTCTTGGCCGTGTGACTTGCGGTGGACTTCTGTTAGATGTGATGTGAGCAGAGGCCTCCGATGTGCATGTGGTTTGGCTTGTCCTCCTGAGAGGATGCAACAGTCTTGCTCTTTGCCCAGGCTGGAGTGCAGTGGCACGATCTTGGCTCACTGCAACCTCCACCTCCTGGGCTCAAGCGATCCTCCCACCTCAGCCTCCCAAAGTGCTGGAATTACAGGCGTGAGCCACCACGCCCGGCCTGCCCATCCATTCTTTACCTGGCAACTGGAATGATATTTTCCAAATACAAATCATATCATTTCGTCCCTTTGGTTAAAACCTATCAATGGACTTCAAATCCAAACTCCTTTGTGTCAGTTGGCATCTCTTCTGCTGCCGTTTCACACTCAGCTTGTGCAATTCTCCTCCATTCTCACTGTGTTCTGGGCACTCACTAGCTTTTACGTAGCACTTAGGGCCCAACAAGATGTGTCTTGCCCCATGGCCTTTGCATCTGCTGCCTCCTCACCTTTGACCATAAGGAACCACTCATCCTCACCTTCAGGTTTCAGCAGGCATGTCACCTCTTCAGAGACGCCTTCACTGACCACCCTAACATGTCCCTGTGTGCTGCTATCCACCCCATCACCTGTATGTCTTGTCTTTTCTTTCTTTCTTTCTTTCTTTCTTTCTTTCTTTCTTTCTTTCTTTCTTTCTTTCTTTCTTTCTTTCTTTCTTTTCTTTCTCTCTCTCTCTCTCTCTCTTTCTTTCTCTCTCTCTCTTTCCTTCCTTCCTTCTTTCTTTTTTTTTGAGACAGAATCTTGCTCTGTCACCTAGGCTGGAGCACAATGTCACAATCTTGGCTCACTGCAACCTTCACCTCCCGGGTTCAAGTGAGTCTCCTGCTTGTCCCTCCTGAGTAGCTGGGACTACAGGCACCTGCCATCATGCCCAGCTAAGTTTTGTATTTTTGTAGAGACAGGGTTTCACCATGTTGGTCAGGCTGGTCTTGAACTCCTGACCTCAGGTGATCCACCCGCCTCGGCCTCCCAAAGTGCTGGGATTACAGGCATGAGCCACTGTACCCAGCCCCTTTAAGTTTTTTTCATAGTTCTGGCGATGTGCTACAGTTCTTGTACTCACAGGTTGCCCTGTGTACTCTTTATCTCCCAGACTGGAATGTAATCCCCATGAGGGCAGGGCCTTGCCTGGCTTGTTTACTGTTGTGTTGCTTGCTCCTCTCTCCATGGCTGCTATAGAGGTGACACTCCACAATTGTGGTTGAATAAAAGACTAAATTCGGATGAGAGCAAGGGACTGAGAGGGTCCAGGCGGCCAGTAACACTCAGCCGGACCTCTGGGGAAAGAAAAGAAGTTGACATTTCCGTGGATAGCCAAGGGTCAGTGGCCCGATCATTGTATGGAAAGACTATGGAAAGGCTGTATCGAGTGTTTGCAAAACCAGGTTCCTGCTGCCACATCATGCTAGAGGGTTTGAGGTGGAGGGTTGGAAAGGTGCTCAATAAAGGTAAATTCTCATTGTCTGCGGTCTTCTGATTACCAGGCACTTAGGCTGCAGTTACACAGTCAGCGGTGATGAGCTGTAATTGCAGGCGTTTTCCATGGTTATTTTTTCCCCTGGAAAGATAAAGTGATACCTGTAATTTCCCAAAAGATTCCCTCCAGGCTCCCATCCCCAGGCAGGGGCTGAGCGGCCTTCATTGCCTGAGAAACAGGAGCTTTTCTTGCGCCTTCCTGGTGAGTAGGTGGGCTGGCTGGAGGTGAGCGGTTCTGTGTCCTTGTCTAGATTCTGGCACTTGCCTCCTGGGTGATGCTGGGCCTCAGCTGGCTCGTCTAGAAGATGGAGGCTGTATTGGGTCCTTGGAGAAGTGAGCTGGGAGTTGGGGATTGAGTCCCAGTGGAGCCCATAGACGTTGAAGGAGGAGCTTCTAGGAGCTGTGGTCTGAGCAGCGGGGGAAAATCCAGGAGGCTGGGAGTCAGCCTTAGCTACAGGCGTCAGTGACTTGTAGTGACTTCCATCTAATCCTGGGGCAGAGGCTACTCTCTTCACCCTAGGACACAGCCAGAAAGAAGGTACCGTGCCACCTTCTCCTGGGCCTTCCCCTGTGCCTCCTTAGCTCCTGGAGATGAATCTGAGCTTCAGAAGCCCCTCAGATTCCACCAGCTTCATCCCGGCCCTGTTCGCTGGAGTCCTTGCTCCGGCTGTAAGATTGCCATCAGAAGTTTGGAGCTTGGAAACTGCCCGGTGCCACTGCCCAGCAGTTGAGAGGATGGGAGGGGGAGGATCCCCTGACCTCGCTGCCTAGGGGACTCTGTGCTCCTAGCTCCCTGAGTTGTGACCATGATTGTGCTTTCCAAGGGGACCCTATGACGTGCTGACCCCGTTGATTGCACGGTGTTTTGGTGGCCCACGCTCAGTGGGTTTCCTGTGAGTTGGGCTGGGGCCTGAGGAGCTATGCAGTCTCGTTTCAATGAGAAGGTGCTTTCCAGCTCCAAACAGCAGATGTTTCAAAACATTTTTTGGAGCCCAGCCTGTTTTCAGGCTGGGGACAGCCTGTGCTGGCTTCTGGACTCAGAAAGACAGGCCGGCAGAGGGGAGCAGGGACGTCTGGCTTGCTTCTCTCCTGCCAGCCACCCTGGCTGCTGGGATCTCTGCTCCAGGCCACTTCTGAAGCAGAACACGATCCCTGATTACACTGTGCTCTGTCCCCAAGCAGGCCTCCCTGTCACTGGAGGGTGTCTTGGGCTGGTAACACAGGGAAACCTAACATCAAAAGCTCTCAATCATGTGTCACCCTCTCTCTTTTTTTCTTAACCTAGACCTGCAAGGGGAAGACAAATTTCACACCTGGGTATAAGTGATGAGTCATTCCTCAAAGGTCTGCAGAAAGATTTATCTACTGAGCAGGCAGTCTGCTGCCTGACCTGCATCTGCTCCGCCCCACCTCTGATCCAGGCCAGCCAGGAGACGGTGCCCTGCAGGCTCCCACTGCATCCACACTGACGCCACCTTGCCTCAAGCAAGGGCATACATTTCCCATCTCTGCCCCCGGGGCTCCTCCAACCTGGAGGATGCTGGTGGGAGCTTCTAGGGCGCTTGTCTGGTCTATGAGCATCTGCAGCCAGGCAGTGCGGGGGCAGTGGGTTATTGCCCCCGCCCCTAGTCCTACAGGGCACAGTTCTGGGCAGCATTATGTGCCGTTCATTTTTTAGAGGTCCTGGAGGAAGGAGTTCCTGCTGCTCACGGTAATGGCCTCAACAGCACTTCTGTATTGACTTTCTTCTGTCCCTATGTCACCCTCTTGTTCTTTCATTACTGCTCCCTGGGGTTGCCTCCCAGATAGGACAGCCCTACTACAAATGTCCTCATCTCAGGCTCTGCCTTGGGGAGAGCCTGGCAGGCTCAGACGCCTGTATTTCAGGGGGTCTCCAGGAGGAACACAGAAATAAAGTGGGGCTATGGTTTCCAGGTGCCAGGCCAGTTCTGAGTCCTGGTTGGTATTCTCCTGGGACTCAGCAGGGGATGAAATACCTGCGGCCCGACCTTACCTGTCCCTTCCATTTGCAGTGAGAGGAGGCAGAGAGGACTTGGCACTGGCCTGAGTCCCTGGAGCTGGGCTCAGTGGGGTCACGAAGTGGCCCACGTCCTGGCCACTTTGACATTGCACAAGGCAAGGCTACGGATGGAGCAAGGCAGCACTCTGACCTGGTTGAGCATGGGAACGGTGAAAGTCCTGGCCATGTAGCTTGATGGTTGGAGCTCTATAACTTTCCCCAGCTCCAGCGGGGACCCTGCACAGCCCCAGAGCCAGGGTGATCCACTTCACTTCCACTCCCTCTTTTGATTTCCACTTTCCTGGTGGTTTCTCAGGCTGATCCACTATGTTGGCCTGGTGTATGAGTTTCCTGTTGCTGCTGGAACCGAGATCTGCAACTGGGTGGCCTCAAGCACAGAAATGCCTGGTCTCACAGCTCTGCGGGCTAGTCTGAAATCAAGGTGTCGGCAGGGTTGTGCTTCCTCCAAAACCTGCAGTGCAGGGTGCTCCCTTGACCCTTCCTAGCTTCTGGTCTTTTCTGGTCATCTGTGGCACTCCCTGGCTCCATAAGGATGCATGTATAATGTATCGTTCCAATCTCTGCCTCCATTGTCACATGGCTGTCTTCTCTCTGTGTCCACATTTTCCTCTTTGGCTAAGGACTCTGGTCATATTAGATTAGGGCCCAACCTGATGACCCCATCTTCGCATGATTGCATCTGCAGAGACCCTGTTTCCAAATAAGGTCACATTCATAGGTACTGGGGTTTAGGAGCCCAACATATCTTTTCTGGGGACATAATTCAACCCGTAACACCCAGTGTATTCCTGGTACATTGGCAACTGGGCTGGGCTGGGCTGTCCCAATCAGTTAGCCCTGTTTCACCCAGCCCAGGTGATCAAGATAGTGGCGCTGCAGGGTGGACAGAGGTGGGCACAGATGAGAGATGGGGAGTGCATGGGACGGGCAGGGCATGGATGTCAGGGGCGGGCAGCAAGAAGAAAAGTCAGGATGACTTGGCTTCAGGAGTTTTTTGTTTTCTGTTTTTTTTTTTTTGAGACACAGTCTCCCTCTGTCACCCAGGCTGGTGTACAGTGGCATGATCTCAGCTCACTGCAACCTCCGCCTCCTGGATTCAAGCAATTCTCCTGCTTCAGCCTCCCAAGTATCTGGGACTACAGGTGTATGCCACCACGCTGAGCTAAATTTTTTTTTTGTATTTTTGTTAGAGACGGGGTTTCACCATATTGGCCAGGCTGGTCTCGAACTCCTGACCTCATGATCTGCCTGCCTTGGCCTCCCAGCCTTCAGGATTTATGTCTGATTAATTGTTTGAAAGTGCTGCTAGCATTGAAGTGGAGCAGACAGGGATGTAGTGACAAGTCATAACACCCAGCTTCCTCCCTGGGCAGGTGGAGCCCTTGTGCCACAATAGGTGTTCTGGCCTTCAGGATGGCATCCAGCTGTTTGGGGCAAGGTCTCCCATAAGCCCCTTGAAACTATCTTTGAAATAGGGTGACCCACCACCCTGGCTTGCCAGGATTTTCCTGGTTTAAGCACGGAAAGACCCACATTCTGGGAATCCACTCAGTCTTGGGCAAACCAGTCCTTTTGGTCACTCCCTTGGGGAACTCTGGGAGCTCTGGCCGGACAGTGATAAGAAAAGCATCGGGTCAGTAAGAATTACACCCTGGTCACCGAGGAATGTGTGCGCTGCAGCTGGGCATTCCTGGTGGCGTGAAAGGGGAGGAAGTGGCCTGAGAAGGCGAGACAGGTTCTGCAGGGGAGGTGGGGAGGTGGCGGGGAGGGAGGACTCAAGGCCAGGGAGCAAGGGGTACACCCACTTCCCTCTCTCTTTGGCGAAAGGCAGCCTGGTCTCATCAAATTTAGATTAAAAGAAGTCATTTCGTTGGGACGCCTGCTGCTCTAAGAGGCTGCTGTATTTCTCAGTCTCAGGCACTCCCGCCTCGTTTCTGCATGTGCAGACTCCCGGCCAGCCCTCTATCTCCCTCCCGGCCAGCCCTCCATCTCCCTCCCGGCCAGCCCTCCATCTCCCTCCCGGCCAGCCCTCCATCTCCCTCAATGCCCCTGCTTCTGCCTGGCTTTCCCAGGCAGGGGCCTTGCCTGGGGGAGGGAAGGTGGATTTTCTCTTTCTGATTCCTAATTTCTCCTTAGTTCTCAGACCAATGGTCTCTGAAGCACCCCCTGGGTGATGGGGCCCATATTATGGGGTACAAGACCTTTTGGGTCTGAAGAAGCTGCCCAGACCCTGGAGGCCACTTCAATCTCTGAGTAGCTCCGGGCCCATCATTGCTCGATAGCCCAAATAGAACCCAGTGTGAGTATGTATGGGTGCTGGGATGAGGTGGGGGGGGGGGGCGGGTGCCAAGAACAATGGCTTCATTAAGAGGCTCCCACAAAATGGAGATCTTCCAAGGCTAATGTTAATTGCAACCTGCAAATGCAAACATTTCTGGGATGATGAGGAACCCCACAGGAGGGGAAGCTGAGGACCTTGTCAGCGGATCGCAGCCAGGGAGCTGTGGCTGGGCTGCCTGGCTCCCAGCAGGGCCATCCCTTTGTCCATTTTATCCCAGAAGTGCAGGGGCCCTGAGTGGGCCTCTGAGTGTGGGGCAGCCCCACAGCTGGCCTCTGAGCAAAATGCTGGGTTTGTCTTAAGTGTTCCCATCAGCTTTCAGAAGGTTTTCCTCATGCTGTTTAGGCTGGGGATAGGGTTTAGGTTTGGGTTACTGTACACATGGACAGAGTTTCCCAGGAAGGCGTGGGAACAACATGCGGACTGGGAATAAATGAGGTGGGACAACAGTCCACTTCCTTCCTTCTTCCTTCCTTCCTTCTTCCTTCCTCCCTCCCTCCCTCCCTCCCTCCCTCCCTCCTTCCTTCCTTCCTTTCTTCCTTCCTTCTTTCTGTTTCTCCTTCCTTCCTTCCTTCCTTTATGTTTTCCCTCCCCGCCTCCCTCCTTCCCCCCCTCTCCCTCCCTCTCCCCTCCCTTCCTCCTGCCCTCCCTTCCTTCCTTCCTTCCTTCCTTCCTTCCTTCCTTCCTTCCTTCCTCCCCTCCTTCNCCTTCCTTCCTTCCTTCCTTCCTTCCTTCCTTCCTTCCTTCCTTCCTTCCTTCCTTCCTTCGTCTCTCTCTCTCTCTCTTTCTTTCTTTGTTCGTTTGTTCATTTTGTTTTCTGAGATAGGGTCTGGCTTTGTCACTCAGGCTGGAGTGCAGTGGTGCAATCATGGCTCACTGCAGCCTCAACCTCCCAGGCTCAATCGATCCTCCCATTCCAGGCCCCGAGTAGCTCGGACTACAAGTGAGCACCACCATGCCTGGCAAATTTTGTTTATTTTTTGTGGAGATGGAGTCTCACTTTGTTGCCCAGCTGGTCTCAAACTCCTAGGCTCAAGAGATCCTCCTGCCTTGGCCTCCTAGAGTGCTGGGATTACAGGCAGAAGCCACGGCACCTGGCTACTTCTTTTCTTGAGAGCTTTCACTCTATGCTTTCACTCAAGAAGCACTTATCGAGCATCTGCTATGTTCCAGAAATGGATCTAGTCATTTGGGATGTATCAGCAAACACAACCGACAACCATTGCTGCCCTCGTGGGGCTTATATTCTAGTGTGGAGCTCAACCTAACAATGATCATAATAACTTAGGAAGCCATGTGGTACGTTAGAAGGCCACAGTGATATTGAAAAAAAAAAGTAGAGCAGAGAGTAAAAGGAATAGGATGATGGGGAAGGGACAGGATGGGGAGTAGGTTGCAGAATTAATAATGTGGTCAGGGGAGGACTTGCTGTGGAGGTGGGATTGCAGCAGAGCCTTGGAGGAGGTGAGCCATGGTTCCCTATGCAAGCCCTGTGGGTGGCCCATCTTTGACTTGCACCAGGCAAATGACACTTCCTGTTTCTCAGCGCCCAAGCCCTCCTCATTGAGGACCTCCTGCGAGAGGAACTCAGGAACAGATTTCCTGCAGGGAGATGAGTCTACGTCCTGTCCATCTTGATTTGAGACCTCATATGGAGACAGTCCTCTAAGGAGTTCCAGGATGGCTTCTTGGGATTTTTGGAAGCCACCCCCTCTTCCTGGCCCAGGTGGCTTTGCCTTCATTCCCTGGCATGGTCTCCCTCCCCTCCATTTCCCCCAACTCCCCTTCACCAATAGGAGGACATCCCACAGTAAGTGCATTGAGACTTACGAGTTCATGCAAACGCATTCAAATAGCTGCAGTGCACTACGGAAGCAGCCGTAATCCTTTAGTGTGCAATCTCTGTCTGTCTTAATGGCCCTCTACAGCTTAGCCACTTCCTAACAAACCTTTATGCAGAAAGGAGGTGGGGAGGGCAGGAGCGGGGAGAGGCTCAGGCTGGGGCATCGGCTGCAGAGGTTAAACTCACAGGCTGCAGGGTTGTGTCCCCACTACTGCTCCATGCTGGGGATGACGGCAAGGCCTGGGGGGGCTGATGTTTCTCCTGCGAACAAGGGTTCTTGATGAGGTTGGGGGGCAGTTATACGGTTCCTACTCTTACTGGAAGGCATCCAAGTCTGAATCTGGCCAGCAACCAGGAGGCTTCTCTCCTCCTGGGCAGGGCCATCCTGGTCCCAGGGCTAATTTCCCAAAGGAAATGGACAGAGCGAGAATCGACTCAGTGCTGGGATAGCTGATGCCAGTTTTACGATTTACTCAAGATCACACAGACAGTGAGGAATGGGGCTGGGATTTGAACCCAGATTTCTCTAAATGAGGAGCTTGCCCATGTAACCAAAGCCTCCTGTTACTTCCAACCACCATCTCGGGGGTGGCATCTGTTGCACCCCAGCTGTCTGAAGCATGGCTAGGGACCTCCCTGTTACCCACGCCTGCACAAGGTGGGATCTGTGATGTCAGAGCCATCTGTCATGCATGGGCAGCTTCCTGCTTCCTAGATCCTTCTCTACCCGCCATCCTCCTGCATCAAGAATCCCCTGCCCAACCCCAGGGCTCTACGCCATGCCCAGAGCATGTGGCCCGTGCTGGGCTCTGTGCACACAGGGCCCTCGGCCCGGTAGGCGCTGACTCCAGGCCTTTCTGGGAATTGCCCTTTTCCCTCCCCTTCCCCTTTTCTACTTTAGGCCTCACTTTGGCCCTTCTTATGAACCAGGGAAAGAAGTAGCCTCTCCTGGTAGGAAACATAATAAGATCTATGGGATTTAATAAGATCATCCAAGACTTGGCACTGTGGCAGTTTTCCAGTGACATTCGTTTTTTTGGGAGGTAAATTTCTTTCTCCTTAATCCACTGTTTCTTAAGCAGGTGACCCACCCCATGTTATTACAGGCAGGTTATTATTTCCATAAATCCTTCTGCCTCCGCTTCTTCCATTTACGTTAAATATAGTCTCTGTTATGGTGCCTAAATTAGCTTTCATACACAGAAATCTTTGTATAATTTAAAGGGGATGAAGACGTCGAGTGAGGCTGGGGAAGGGGAGGGCAAATAAGGGAATGGAATGAAGGTTTCGACCCCAAATAGGGGAAGGGGCCAGGACTCACTGCTCCATGGGATGCTCCAAACCCCACAGAATGTGGGCATCTCTGAGTCCTTTCATCCACTCATTTGTGTATTTGGTAAATGTTTGTGGAAGATCTGTAGTGCCACAGGGGTCAAAATGATGGAGAGACTGTGTTCTGGATAAGATAAAACAATGAAGATAGTTACAAGATCAGTGGTTGCCAGGGGCTCATGGGGAGGGCAGAGGGATGGATAGGTGGAGGACAGAGTTTTTTTTAGGGGAGTGGAACTATTCTGTATGTTATGGCAATGATGGACACATGTCATTCTACATTTGTCAAACCAGTGTAACACAGAGCAAACCTTCATGTAAAATATGGCCATTAGTTAATCATAGTGTATCAATATCGGTCCATCAATTGTAACAAGTGTTCCATGCTAATACAAGGTATAAATAACAGGGGAAATGGTGGGGGCAGGGAGAAAGGGGATTGGGAAAATTTGTACTTTCCAATCTTTTTTTTTTTTTTTTTTAACAAACTTAAAACTGCTGTAAAAAAAAAGTGTGTTAATTAAAAAAAAAAAAAAAAAAAAAAAGGCTGGAGAGAATGTGCTAGTTTGTGTCTGGCAGCCTGCTGGGGAGGCAGTAATGTACCCATCTGTTCATTTTCTCAAAGGATTTATGGCACGCTGTGCATCTGTTTTAAGTACAAGGCACTGTTCTAGGCACTAGGGATACATTAATAGATAGGACAGTCTCCAGATTCTTGGGGTTTATATTCTAGAGGAGGGGTGTTTGGTAACCAGCAAGCCACCAAATAAGAAAGTCAGATGAGTTCAGGTAGCGGTAAGTACCATGAAGAAATTAAGAAGGGAACAGGACGGATGGCTGTGTAGATGGGAAGCCAGGGGCAGTGTCTACATTGAATATTATGTTTGGCCCCTAAATCTCTTCTCCATCCTTCGCCACCCTGTGTCCAGGGGCTGGCCTATAGCAGAGGGCTCCCTTGCCCTCTGAGTTCCGATTCAGTTTGCCCATGCGGAGCACTGGCAGGGACAGGAAGGAGGAAGGAGAGTGAAGCTGGGTTTTATCTCCTGGCTCTCATCCTGACAGATCAAGCCTTTCTGGAAAGGACTTCCCCTTCTCCTCCCCTGCCCCTTTCAGGCCCAGGGGCGCGAGCACCAGGCACTGCATTCTGTCTAGTGGGCTCCCTACACTCTGGCCTCAGCTTTGGAAATGGTCTCTTTCTGAACTCACCTCCATTTTCACTGTTTCGCCTGCCATCCCTTTTCCGCAGGGAACCTTGATCCATGGAGCCTCTCTTAAGAACACAATCCTGCAAGGATCTATGAAAGAACTCTGGAAATGGTGGTATGGGGGGTGGGTGCTGGGGAACACAAAGGCTCTCAGGGGTATGAGCTTGATGTGCTTGTGGAACTAAAAGAAAAGCTGGGGGGGCAAGAGCAAGGTGAGTAAAGGAGTGAGCTCTGCCAGATATAGGGTCCTGTCTAGGTAGGGCAGGCAAGCCAGGCAAAACCATTAGGTTTCCCATTGTGGGTGTTCTGTTTTTTTTTTTTTTTTTTTTGGTGACAGGGTCTCACTCTGTCACCCGGGTTGGAGTGCAATGGTGCAGTCTCGGCTCACTGCAGCCTCTGCTTCCTGGGCTTAGGTGATTCTCCCACCTCAGCCTCCTGAGTAGCTGGAACTACAGGCACATGTTACCATCATGCCTGGCTAATTTTTGTACTTTTTTGTAGAGATGGGGTTTCGCCATGTGGCCCATTCTGGTCTCCAACTCCTGGGCTCAAGCGATCTGCCTGCCTTGGCCTCCCAAAGTGCTGGGATTACAGTCTTAAGCTACGGCACCCAGCCTGGTTCTTTCTAAACTTGTGCTTTTGTAGCATTTTTAAAGGTAAAATTAACAAAAAATGGAAATGCACAGATCGTAAGTGTACAATTTGATGAATTCTGACAATGGAAATACCCACGCAACTGAACCCGTCTCCAATCAAAGTATAAAAATTCCCTATGCCTTTTCCCCGTCAGTCCCACTCTTTCCAGAGGCAATCACAGCTCTGATTTCTATTACTGTTGATGAGGCTTGCCTGTTCTTGAACCTCATATAAATGGAAGAGTGCAGCAAGTACTATTTTGTGTCTTTCTTCTTTTGCTCAACAGTGCCTGTGAGACTCATGCAAGTTTGTACCTATCAGTAGTTTGGTACTTTTAATTCCTAAGTAGTATTCTATTGTATCAATACACATATAATTAATAAAGTACAGGCTGGAGCACAGTGGCTCACACCTGTAATCCCAGCACTTTGGGAGGCCAAAGTGGGCAGACGACCTGAGGTCAGGAGTTCGAGACCAGCCTGGTCAACATGGTGAAACCCCATCTCTACAAAAATACAAAAATTAGCTGGGCATGATGGCAGGTGCCTGCAGTCCCATCTACTCGGGAGGCTGTGGCAGAAGAATCATTCGAACCTGGGAGGTGGAGGTTGCAGTGAGCTGAGTTGTGCTGTTGCACTCCAGTCTGGGTGACAGAGCAAGACTCCATCTCAAAAAAAAAGTACATACATACATACATATGTACATATAATACACATATATGTATAATTAGTACATGTTAGTATATATATTTTCTCTATATATTAATATATACTAATATACTATCTCTTCTTCTGTTGATAGATATTTGGATTGTTTTTGGTTTGTGGCTTTTGTAAATGATGTTGCTGTGAATTTTCTTATGCAGGTATTTCTTACGGACATTTATTTTCCTTTCTCTTGAGTAAATACAGCTGTGGTTTAAACGTTTGCATCCCCTCCAAATTCACGTGTTGCAATCCTAATTCCTAAGGTATTAGGAGTTAGGGCCTAGTGTTAGGAGTACCTCCTAGTATTTGGAGATAGAGCCTTTGGGGGATAACTAGATCATTAGGGTGCCCTCATGATACCTATCCCCTTACAAAAGAGGCCCGAGAGAGACCCATGTGAGGAGACAGCAACAAGGTGCTGTCTGTGGCCAAGAAGCCAGTGATACAATCTGCCAGTGCCTTGATCTGGGAATCCCAGTTTCCAGAAATGTGAGAAATAAATTTCTGTTTATAAGCTACCCAGTTTATGGTATTTTGTTAGAGCCACTTGAATGGACTAAGACAATATCTGGAAGTGCAATTGCTGGGCCACAGGATAGGTAAAAGTTTAATAGTTTTCCAAAGTGGTTGTACCACTTCACTCTCCACCAACAACGGATGGAGTTCCATTTGGTCCACATTCTTGTCAACACTTGTTAGTCCTTCTGATTTTAGCTTTATGGTTGTATCAGTCGGTTCTCACACTGCTATAAGGACACACCTGAGACTGGATAATTTATAAAAGAAAGAGGTTTAATTGACTCACAGTTATTCAGGGCCAGGGAGGCCTCAGGAAACTTAAAATCATGACAAAAGGGGAAGCAAACATGTCCTTCTTCACATGGCAGCAGCAAGGAGAAGTGCAGAGTGAAGTGGGGAAAACCCCTTATAAACCATCAGATCTTGTGAGAATTTACTCATTATCATGAAAACAGCATGGAGGTAACTGCCTCCATGATTCAATTACCTTCCACTGGGTCCCTCCCACAACACATGAGGGTTTTGGGAACTACAATTCAAGATGAGATTTGGGTGAGGACACAGACAAACCACATTAATACTTTTATATTTTATGTTAAGGTCTACGATTCTTCTCAAACTAATTTTATTTGTGGTATAAGGTTGGAATTCACATTTTATTTTTTTCTATATGAATACCCAGTCATTCCAGCACTGTTGAAGATATTTTTTCCTTAAATTGCCTTGGTGCCTCTAAAAAATCAATTGACATGTGTGAGTCTATTTCTGGACTCACTATTCTACTGCATTGATTTATTTGTCTATCCTTACACCAATAACATACTGTCTTGTAGCTTTATAGCAAGCTTTAATATCAGGTAGTATGAGTCTTCCAACTTCCTCCCCTTTTTCAAAATTGTTTTGGCTATTCTAAGTCCTTTGTATTTCATATAGATTTCCTTTTATTTTGAAAAAACTGTATGTAGCACCATTCCCTGTTTATTCTCAGCACCGACAAGGGAATAATGTGCCTTAAAAGCAGCTCTGCCCAGGGCTTGCCCAATGGCTGCTGTGAGGTTTCCTATCAGTCCATGCAGTCATCTTCCTCACTGGTGCAGTTAATGAGGCTTTCCACCCTCCTAGTGAAGGGCTCCTGAGCTCTAGTTCACAAGTTTACTTTATGCAAAGAGGAAATAATTAGATATATTGATTATTCCTCATTTAAATCATAACTTGATTAAAATAAAAAAAAATGGGAGGGGAAGAAGGGCCAAAAGAGCATACACTGTGCTGATATAGAGACTTTACATTTTAGTCTGAGTTAAGACTCATTAAAAGCCAACTGATAAATTTTAGAATCACATTATTTCCTACAAAATGCCTGCTGGGATTGTGATAGGGATGTTGAATGTATGGATCAATTTGAGGAGGAATTACATCTTAAAATACAGAGCCTTCCAATCTATGAACATGATATATTGCTTCATTTATTTAGGCCTTTTAAGATTTTTTTCAGTTGCATTTGTAATTATTAATGTAGATGCCTTGCAAATGTTTTGCTAGATTTATTACTAAGTATTTTACATTTTTGGATGTCATTGTTAATAGGATTTATTGCTATTTTATTTCGTAATTGTTTGCTGACAACATATATAAAAAATTAATTTTGGCCTTTCTCCTTCAGTTTTGTTAAATTAATGTTTTAGTTCTAGTAGATCTTTTTCTTTAGTAGATTAGTTTTTTTTTTTTTTTTAATGTAACCAATCATGTCATGTGTGAAAAAGAGAGTTCACTTCTCTCCCAATAAGTATACTTTTAATTTCTTTTCCTTATCTTATTGCTCTGGTTAGAACTCCAGTTCAATTTTAAGTAGAAGTGATAAGAGCAGAAATCTTTGCATTTTTCCCAGTCTTAGGAGAAAAGCATTCAGTCTTTTGCTATTAAGTATGATATTAACTATAGCTTTGTTGTACATGCCCTTTACTTGCTTGAATAATTTATCCTTCAAATCTTAGTTTGCTTTTTCTGAATCTTTTGAGATCTTGTGCTTATTCTCCTTTAATTCATTAATATACTGAATTACATTCCTTGGAAATTGCACCGTTGAGCCAACTTTGCATTCCTGGGATAAACTCTACTTGGTTGGGTTTATACATTCATATACATGAAATGTGCTATAAATTTTATATATTGCTGGATTTGATTTGCTAATTTTGTTAAGAGTTTCTTTTTTAAACCTATGCTCATAAGGGATATTAGTCTGTAATATTATTTTCCAGGTTTTTGGTACAGAGTACCATAAAATGAATTGAGAATACTCCCTTACCCTCTGTTTTCTGAAAAAGCTTTATGTAAGTTTTATGTAAGTATATTTCTTTTTTAAGTGTTTAATACCATTACCAGTGAAGCTATCTGGGCCTAGCATTTTCTTTGCTGGAAGATTTTTTTTTTTTAAATTAGGATTTTAATTACTTAGATAAGTATATAGCTATCCTCATTTTCTATTTTTTCTTGAGTCAGCTTTGGTAATTTGTGTTTTCCAAAGAACTTGTTCTTTTCACATAAGTTGATAAATATTTTGGCATAATGTTGTTTATAATATTGTTTTATTATCCTCTGATTTTTTGTAGGATTTATCCCTTCTTTTACTCACTGGTAAATTAAACTTTCTCTTATTTTCTTTTATTAAAAGGAATTTATTAATTATATCCGTCTTTTAAAGGAAGGATATTTTGGGCTTTGTTAAATTTCTTTATGGTTTGTCTGTTTTCTGTTTCATTTATCACTGTTCTTATCTTTTTTTTTTTTTTTTTTTGAGATGGAGTCTTGCTGTGGTGCCCAGGCTGGAATGCAATGGCCCACTGCAACCTTTGATTCTCATGCAAAGTGATTCTTGTGCCTCAGTCTCCCAAGTAGCTGGGATTACAGGCATGTACCACCACACCCAACTAATTGTGCATTTTTCGTACAGACTGGGTTTCACCATGTTGGTCAGGCAAACTCTTGACCTCAGGTGATCCATCCACCTCAGCTTCTCAAAGTGCTGAGATTATAGGCATGAGCCGCCATGCCCAGTCTCTCTTATTTACTTTCTTTTGCTTACTTGGTTTCAATTTTCTCTTCTTTTTCTAGCTTCCAAAAGTAGAAACCTAGATATTTGATTTTTAAAGCTTTCTTCTTTTCTAATAAAGGCATTTAAAGGTACAAATCTCTCAACAATCACTGTTTTAGTGACATCCCACAGTTTTTGAAAAATGACTTTATTGAAGTATAAATTGTATACAACAAAATTCACCCATTTTCAGTCTATGATTCACTGGGTTTTGACTAATGTTGTTACTCATGGGTCCACCACAACATCCAAAGTGTAAAATATTCTCATCGCCCCAAAAAATTCCCTTGTGGCTGTTTTAGTCAATCCACTCCAACTGCTATGCCAACCACTGGTTTGTTTTCTGTCACTACAGTTTTGCCTTTTCTAGAATTTCATATAAATAAATTATGCAGCTTGTAGTCTTCTGTGTCTGGCTTCTTTCACTACAAATAAGGCTTTTGAAGTTACCCATGTTATTGTATGTATCAGTAGTTTGTTCGTTTTATTGCTGTGTAGAATCCCATTTTGCACCACAAATGGTTTATCCTTTTATCCATTCTCTTGTTGATGGGTATTTTGGTTGTTTCTAATTTGAGGCTATTATAAATAAAGCTCTTACAGATATTCATGTATAAGTCTTTGTGTGGACATATGCTTTTATATCCGGTAGAAAAGCTTTAGAATCACTGGGTCATATGGTAAGTATGTGTTTGACCTCTCTCTTTTTTTTTTTGAGACAGAGTTTTGTTCTTGTTGCCCAGGCTGGAGTGCAATGGCACAAGCTTGGCTCACTGCAACCTCTGCCTCCTGGGTTACAGCAATTCTCCTGCCTCAGCCTCCTGAGTAGCTGGGATTACAGGCACGCACCATCACGCCTGGCTAATTTTGTGTTATTAGTAGAGACAGGGTTTCACTGTGCTGGTCAGGCTAGTCTCGAACTCCTGACCTCAGGCGATCTGCCCATCTTGGTCTCCCAAAGTGCTGGCATTACATGCGTTAGCCACCATGCCCGGCTGGCCTCTTAATTTTCCAAAGCAGTCATACCATTTAGCATTTTAGAGTAAATCAATTTTCTGTCACTCCATCTTGGCCAGAAGTGGAACTATTATGTGGATTTAAGCAGCAAGTTATCTTTTGAAGAGATTGAAAAATGGATATTATAAATACACACATATTAACCATTTCTGACATTCTTCCTTTGTGTAGATTCAGATTTCCATCTGATATCCTTTTCCTTCTCCCTGAATATCTTCCTATTACATTTCTTAAAGTTCAGAACTGCTGGTGAGGAATTCTCTCAACTTTTGTATGTCTGAAAAAGTCTTTGTTTTACTTTTACTTTTGAAAGATATTTTCACTCACTAAAGATTACTAGTTTGACAGTTATTTTCTTTCCCTACTTTAAAGACGTCGTTCCACTGTCTTCTGGTTTGCACAATTGTTGAAGAGTCTACTGTCATTCTTATCTTTAATCCTCTTCAAAATGTGTCTTTTCCCCTACGGCTTGTTAGCACAACTTTTAAGCAATTTGATTATGTGCCTTGGGGTGTGTGTGTGTGTGTGTGTGTGTGTGTGTGTTTTAATGTTTATTCTGTTTGGGGTTTAGTGAGCTTCTGGATCTGTGGGTTTATCATTTTCATCCAATTTGTAAATAATTTGATTATTCTCTCTCTCTCTTTCTTTTTTTTTTTTTTTTTGAGATGGAGTTTCTCTCTATCACCCAGGCTTGAGTGCAGTGGTGTGATCTTAGCTCACAGAGGCCTCCTGGGTTCAAGCAATTCTCCCACCTCAGCCTCCTGAGTAGCTGGGATTACAGGCATGCACCACAGTGCTTGGATAATTTTTTACATTTTCAGTAGAGACAGAGTTTCACCATGTTGGCCAGGCTGGTCTTGAACTCCTGACCTCAAGTGACCCACCCACCTCAACCTCCCAAAGTGTTGGGATTACAGGCGTGAGCCACGACACCTGGCCAATTATTACATCTGCAAATATATATATTTTTTGGAGTTTCCATTACACATAGGTTAGAACATTAATACTGTCCTGCAGGTCACTTATTTTCTGGTTGTTCTCTTTTTTTCTATTCTTTTTCTCTCTGTGCTCAATTTTAGATAGGATCTATTGCTCCACTTTCAAGATCAGTGATCTTCTGCAGTATCTAATCTGCGGTTAGTCCCCTCAAATACATTTTTACTTCTTCTTTTGGATATTGCATTTTTTGTGTATCTAAAAGATATTTTGGGGATTTTACAAATATTTCATTTCTCTATTCATCATGTTCTTGTTTTCTTTTATAGTCTCTAGCCCAGGGGTCCCCAACCCCTGAGGCACAGACTGGTATTGGGCTGTGGACTGTTAGGAATGGGGCTGCACAGCAGGAGGTAAGCAGTTGGCCAGCTAGTGAAACTTTATCTGTATTTACAGCTGCTTACCATTGCTCACGTTACCACCTGAACTCCACCTCCTCAGTGGCAGCATTAGGTTCTCATAGGAGCATGAACCCTATTGTGAACTGTGCATGTGAGGGATCTAGGTTGCATACTCCCTATGACAATCTAATGCCTGATGATCTGTCACTGTCTCCCATTACCCCCAGATGGAACCATCTAGTTGCAGGAAAACAAGCTCAGGGATCCCACTGATTCTACATCATGATGAGTTGTATAATTATTTCCTTAAATATTATAATGTAATATAATAGAAATAAAGTGTACAATAAATGTAATGCACTGGAATCATCCTGAAATCATCCCCCACACTGTCCATGGAAAAACTGTCTTCCACAAAACCAGTCTCTAGTGCCAAAAAGGTTGGGGACTGCCACTCTAGCCTATTAAAGTATTTGTCATCATTTTTAAATGTCTTAATGCCATTATTTCTGTAATTTCTTGCTCTGTTTTCTCTTCGTCATGGGTTACATTTTTCTACATCTTTTCATGACTTGCTATTTTTGATTAAATGTTGAACGTTGCGAATTTGTGCTGGATTTTATTTATTTCTTTAAAATGTTTTGGATTTCATTCTGGCATACAATTAAATTAACTTGGGGATCAGTTTGATCCCTTTGAGGCTTGCTCTTAGTCTTTGTTCAGGCTTTTTCAGAACATCACTTAATCTAGAGCTAATTTATCCCCACTACTAAATCAATACCCTTCTGAGAACTCTATGAGATTCTGTGTGTTATCAAGTCCTGCCACTCTGGTTCGTGGGAAAACAAGCTTGGTAAACATTCCCAGACCTGTGTGAGCTTTAGGAATGGTTGAATCCATTGCTTTCAAGTGGTTCCTTCCCCTGCCTCATGGAATTTTACTCTCCACACATGCAGATCAATGCTTAGCTGAAGATTTGCAGTGACTCTTTTGGACATCTTCTGCATGCTCTCTCTTTTTGTGTCTCCTTTCTGCCCAGTGTTATGCCCCCAATTTCAGCCCCTCAGATTCCACAAACTCCAACATTTCTTTTCTTATCTTAGCCAGACCCTTTGCTCTGTTTGAGTTCCTCCTCACTTTGCTGAGGCTTGGAAATCCTCTTAGCTGTAAGCTGGGCCTTACCTTGTTTGTTCTTTTATTTAAGGGATCACTGTTATGTTCTGTCCGTAGTCCAGTATCTGAAAACAGCTGGTTTTTTTTATATTTTCTCCAGTTTTCTGGTTGATTACAATAAGAGGGCAATTCTTGTAGGAGTTACATCTCCATGAGTGGAAAGAGAGTTTTTCTCATAGATTTTCATATATTTTCATTATCATTCAATTCAACATGTTTTCTTATTTTCCTTCTATGGAGAAGTATGCTGTAATATTTGAATGTTTCAAGTTTATCAAGACTAATGTTGCAGAACATGGTCTATCTTGGTGAATATTCTGTGATAATTTGAAAAGACTGTATGCTCTGCAATTGTTGGATAGAATGTTCTACCAACATCGATTCAGCCAAGTTGATTGATAGTGCTATTCATATCTTCTATGTCCTTTGATTTTTTTCTAGTTGTCCTATCAAGTATTAAGAGAGAAATGTTAAAATTTCCAATTATGATTGCAAATTTGTCAATTTCTTTATATAGTTTTGTTAGTTTCCTTCCATATATTTTGAAATTCTGTTAGTAGATACATGCATTTTGGGACTGCTATGTCTTTTTGATGGACTTATCCTTTTATCATTATGGAATGTTCCATTCTGTCTCTGGTAATATTCTTCATCTTGAAGTTTGCTTTATCTCATAGTATTATAGAGACATCACCGTTCTGATGTTTATTGTTTGCATGATATATCTTTTTTCATACTTTCACTTTTAACCTAAGTGTGTAATTTAAAATACACCCCTTTTATTTTAAATAGTAAGTAACCCAATCTGATACTCTTCCCTCTTATTTTGAGTTTTTAGTTCATTTATACTTAATGTAATTATTGGTATGATCTGATGTAGGTCTACTGTTCTGTTGTAATAGTTATCTATTGCTTTATAACAGAGTACCATAAATTTACTTGCTTAAATAGCACATATTTATTATCTCACAGTCTTTGTGAGTCAGGAGTCTGGGCATAGCTTAGCTGCTTCAGGATGTCTCACAAGGCCACAATCACGGTCTTATTAAGGGCTAGAGTCTGATCTGAAGGCTTGACTGGGGAAGAGTTTATTTCCAAGGTCATGAGGTTGCTGGTAGGATTTGGTTAATCTCAGGCTGTTAGTAATGAGAGCCTCAGTTTCTTGTTGGTTGTTAGCCGGAGACTACCCTGAGTTCCATGCCCTTTGAGGAATGCTCACAACATAGAAGTTTGTATCAGCAAAGTCAACAAAGGAGAGAATCTGGTAATACAATGGATGTCATGGAAGGGGCATCCTGTCATCTTTCTGTATTCTATTGGTTAGAAGCAAATCATAAGTCTTGCCTACATTCCAGGGAGTATCTTACACAAGGGTGTAAATTCCAGAAGGTGGGGATTTTTGGGGACCATCTTAAAGTCTATCAGCCACACCTACTATTTTGTTCTCTGGTTGTCTTGTCTCACCTGTGTTTTGTTTTTTTCCTGCCTTCTTGATTAAAAAAAAATTTAATTTTAAGAACTCAATTGGCTTTTAATCTACATTTCTTTGTCTATTTTTGGTGGTTGTTCTACGCATCCTTAACCTATCACAGTATACTTAGAATTAATATTGTAACACTAAACATGAAATATAAAAATCTTAGTACAGGAAAATTCTATTTACTCCTTTGTGCTACTGTTATTATGTATTTTACAACTATGCATATAATATGCCCCAACTTACAATGCTAATATTTTTACTTTAAACAATTAGCTATCTTTCAATAAATATATCTCTCAAAATTCTTTTTAAAGGAGCACATGAGGAAACAACCTTTCTGTTGTTGTTGTTGTTGTTGGAGGACTGTCTGTAAATATTATTTGAATATGGCATTTTGGTCTTCTAAAATCTTATGATTCAAAAGCATTCTCCTAGAGGAGATGGGCGGGTGTGTGTGGGGTCACTGAAACTCCTGGAGCAGTGGGAGGAGAAAGTTACCTGAGTAAGAAGAGAGTCTCCCATGACACAGCCTCAAATATTTGAGTCATCTCTGCTTTATGGGTAACCTGGTAGCTGGAGGTAACATAGCTGAATAGTCAGCAACCTCGGATCTGGAATCAGACAGTCCCAGTTTAATCTCAGTCATGCCACTTTCACCTATGTGCTGTTGGCCATCTTCGTTGGCTGGCCAGAGCCTTGATTTTATTATCTATCAAATGGGTATATATTGTGAGGATTAAATAATATAGTACATATTAGTGGCCATAACAGTGCCTGGCACACCATAAGCACTTAATAAGTGTCAGCAATGCTTGTTCTTATTATAGCTGCTTTCACACTGGAATCAGGAACTCAATTCAGTAGGGGCTTCCCATATCAAAAAGGGGAGCCAGTCTTGCCTTATCTGAGACTGGGAGCTGACTTGAGGTGGAGAGAAGGTTGGCATCTGGGCCTTGCCTTGGAGCTCAGAGACCATTGCTCAGTAGAGGCACCCGGCCCTGGTGTCTGCCTGGACCAGCAGGGAGGAAGAGCAGAGCCTCATGGAAGGGTGGAACCAGAGAAAGCCGAGCAATGAAGGAAATTGCTGGTCCTTAGAAAGTGGAGCCAGGCGAGGACACCAGTAGCATTTGGTCTTTGTCACATCAGGTCAAGGATCTGGGACATTCATACCTTTTTTGGTTGTATTTTAATCCCCATAGAGTAGGTTCTGGGTTAGTGGTTCTCTAGATGTGTAGAGTTAATAGCTGGTGTGGTAGTTGGCCTCCAAGAGGGTGGCCAATGATTGTCATTTCCTGGTATTCACACTCTCTTGTCATCTCTCCCATACCAAGTACGACTGACCTGTGTAACCAATAGGATATTGTGGAAATGATGGTGTGTGACTTCCAATGATGTCATAAAAGACACTAAAGCTTCTCTCTCTCTTCTGGCTCCATCTGGGAGATGCCAGCTGTGATGCCATGAGTTTACTTATATAGTCCTATGGAGAGCCCACATGGCAAGGCACTGAGGCTTTCTGCGAACAATCAGTTCCATGTGAGTGACTGAGTCCTCTTGGAAGCAGACCCTCCGGTCCTAGTCAAGCCTTTGGCTTTGGAAGCAGACCCTCCGGTCCTAGTCAAGCCTTTGGCTTACTGCAGCCCCTGCCAACATTTTGACTGCAGCCTTATGAGATACCCCAAGCCAGAACCACCCAGCTAAATCACTTATAGATTCCTGATCCTCAGAAACTATGTGAGATTGCAATGTCTATTCTTTTAAGCTACTTAGCTTTGGGGATAATTTTATTTATTTATTTATTTTATTTATTTTTTATTATTTTTTTTGAGATGGAGTCTTGCTCTGTTACCCAGGCTGGAGTGCAGTGGTGTGATCTCGGCTCACTGCAACCTCTGCCTCCTGGGTCCTAGCTATTCTCCTGCCTCAGCCTCCTGAGTAGCTGGGATTACAGGTGCACACCACCACACCTGGCTAATTTTTTTTTTTTTGGTATTTTTAGTAGAGACGGGGTTTTACCATGTTGGCCAGGCTGGTTTTGAACTCCTGACCTCAAGTAGTCCACCTGCTTTGACCTCCAAAAGTGCTAGGATTACAGGTGTGAGCCACCCTGCCCAACCGGGGGTAATTTTAAAATATAGCAATATATAAATAATATAGGTGGCATAGAGGAAAAAAAGAGCTAATGCTTAAACAAATTTTGGGTTAAATAAAGATAACAGGCTTCTTTACTGTAAGACTTCTCAAAAGCCTTTAACATGAATGTGCAAGGGAATGACATAGTATTCAGACCTTCTTGAATTTACTTGACTGCAGGTCCCCTGGTCTCTGTATACCACCCCTTCCGTTTGCTTTTTGCAGAGCATTTCTGGGAACTAGTTTGCAGGAGGCACGCTAGGGGCGACGCTACCTGGGGTGGCTGGTGGGAGGAGCAGGGATACTACTTCACCTCTCCAAGGCCCAGTTTCCTTATGTGCAAAAAGAAAGAGTTGGATTTAACAACATTGAGACTTCATTTCTGCTCTAACATTTTAATGCTGAGGCTGGATGAGGTGCACACTCCCTTACATCCTGGTCATTCCTCAGCCTATTAGGTGCAATTGGGAGAAAAATCCAAGCCAGATTAATCAAGGTATACAGAAGTTATAGATATGCTAATGCTTTATGTTAATGACTGATGAGTGTGGTTAATTGGAGATGGCAGCAAGGTACAGAGTTGTGAAGAAATTTCAGTTCTTAGAGAAAATATTGTATTCAAAGAGCTTAAGAATGATTAATGGAGGTTCTGGAATTACAAAGAACAGCCGGTAGAAACTGTTTGGAACAGAAATTGCTCAGGGGGAGTAACCTTGAAGAGACTGCAGGACAGGTTGGGAGGGTTTGTGAACAGAACCCAGGGGAGGGGCTGGCTTGAGTGTCCAAGGGCAGACATGTGACTGGAACCAGGGTGAGCTGTGGCCCAGCAGGTGACCCAGGAAGATCTGGCTCAGTGTGTGGACAGGGTTGGAGCTGGGGGGATGGACGAGATCATAAAGACAGGACCTGTCTATGCCCCCGTCCCCCACCTCATTTGGATAGTGACCCATGACTACTTTCCGCTGTCGTTGGTGGCTGGGAGGCTCTGTCTGCTGAACAAGACCCGGTGGAGAGATACACCACCAGCAAATAGCCACTTCTTGAAAGGATACCGTTTCCAGATTCTGATTGCCTAGTCCCTTGGGTGTCATTAAAGGGAAGGTACCAGGTTGAAAAGGAAATGTCAGAGAAGCCCTCTGCTTCCTTGATAAGGTGTCCTGTACCTCTTCCCCTGAAGGGGAGAGTTTCTGGGAGGGCTGGATCCAGGCACACTCCAGGGTGTGCTTGTTCTCTTGTAGGAAACTTGAACCCGGGTCCCAGAGCCAAGAGCTCAGGGGCACTGGCCTTGCCTCTTCCTGCTGTGACCAACATGGTTAAGATTCTGGATACCGACTCTCCGCATTTATAATCCTCCTGACAGCGGCTGATGAAGGATGGGGAAGTGTGTTCACTCAGGGAGGTTCTGCCCTGAGCCATATGCTGTGGGTTGAAGCTGTCTCTTGGCCCCTCCATCTTCTTCAGTGCCCACTCCAGAGCACCTGCCACCTTGCCTCCCTTCTTGCCTGGGTCAATACCCTCCTCCCAGACAGCCTGGCCAGCGAGTGGGCGCTGGGTATCACCACTGGTCTTTCCAGCTCTCTGTGTGATGGACAAGTGGGCTGCACACCTCCTGTCCCTGCTCCCACCCTGTCCCCACCCTCCTCACCCTCACTTTCAGTGCAACGGAAAGTCCCTGGTTCTCTGGGTGTCCTGGAGCCTGAAGTCACGATGCCAAGAGTTCGTGAGGGAGGGAACTGGTTAAGGCCTGGGAGGAGCCTGGATTCCTGGGGTGAGCCCAGCTCATTTGGGGGGAGTGTATTTTGCCCTGCCCTAGACCCAGAGAAGCAGGACCCATCCTCCTTGCTCGTGGGCAGAACTTTCCTTTAGAAAAAACTCAAGCCTCTCAGTCAGTCCTTCCCAATCCGGGTCTTTCGGATGGTCTCATAAAGTCATTTTCTGACTTCAAAAAATAATCTTCAGAGCCTTATACTCAAATGCAATCAAATCTGGAAGCCTAATAGCTTAAACAGATTAAAATGGAGCTTTGCTTACTCATCTCCCTGCTACCTGCTTCTGCTCTTAGCAGCCCTCTAGGGGCCTGAGATGAAACCCTGGGGCTCCATGGAAACCAGCTTAGAAACCAGGGATACAGGAGAAGGGGAATGGGGAGTGTTCAATGGGTGGAGAGTTTCAGTTCTGCAAGATGAAAAGAGTTCTGGAGATGGATGGTGATGACAATTAGGCAACGGTATGACTGTACCATACAAATGTGAATGACCCATATGAATGTAACACCACTGCACTGTATACTTAAAAATGGGAAAGATGGTAATGGCGTTCAGGCATGCTACACCCAGATATGCACCTTGGCATTTGAGGAAACAGCAGAAACGGGAAGGTCTCTCTCACCTTCTCTGAGACCTTACCCTGAAGTGGGTCATAAGACCCTCATGTGAGATGTACCCTCCCTTGTACCCAGAGGAAAGGAACGGCCTTATCTCTAAAGACCGAGGGATGCAGAGAAGAATCTGAACAAGCAGGCTTTGCTAGGTGCCCCCAGTGTATGACCTTTAGATCATATATATTTTTGGAGACAGAGTCTCGCTGTCGCCCAGGCTGGAGTACAGTGGTGCAATTTCGGCTCACTGCAACCTCTGCCTCACAGGTTCAAGCAATTCTCGTGCCTCAGCCTCCCGAGTAGCTGGGATTGCAGGCACGTGCCACCACACCCGGCTAATTTTTGTATTTTTAATAGAAACGGGGTTTCGCCATGTTGGCCAGGCTGGTCTCGAGCTCCTGAACTCAGGAAATCTGCCCATCTCGGCCTCCCAAAGTGCTAGGATTACAGGTGTGAGCCACCGTGCCTGGCCTAGATCGTGCTTTTTCATCTGATCATCCTTCTCCACAACTATTCACTTCTTTATCAAACCTAGCATAAAAAATACATAGGTTTATTTGTTTTTTTGGATCTTCATTTCCTTATGAAGTCTCTTGTGTCATGTAAAACATTAAATCAATGTGTATGCTTTCTACGCTTTCCTCTTGTTAATCTGTCTTGTTATTGGGGCTTTGGCTGTGAACCTAGGATGGTGAGGAAAAGATACTTTTTTCTCCCTTACGATGGTAAGTTTTGTTATGTATGTTTTACTCACCCCCACACAAAAAACGTCATGGTACAGTCCCATTTGCTGATGGGAAACAGGCCGAGAGAAAGGAGGAATGCGGCCAAGTTCGTGAGCTGCTCGGCGACCAGGTTAAAACCTGACTCTGTGGTCGGCCGAGTCCTGAGGTCATCCCACGCAGGCCCTCTTAGCCAGGCTGGGCTGAGGTCAGCGAGGCCTCACGTTCAACCCAGGGAGAGTAAGAAGGAGAGTAAGGCAGAAGGCGCCACGTTCCCGGGTAGGAAGGTGAGATGGAGGAGGCGCCGCTCTCCGAAGTTCTGGTCCGGAGGGCCCACCGGCCTCGCTCGTTTTGGGTGGGTTGCTACATTTTCACCAAACGAGTTTTTTAATTGCTTGATTTACTTATCTCGTCTCGGATCTGCTGATATACTCTGCTGCCTTTTAATTGCTTGAAAAGTTGAGCAGTTTTTCATGTTTTAAGGAGTGCTGAATTGTATAATTAAAACACTAACAGTGTAAATCAACAGTGCAGAAGAAAGACAGCAGAGAATTAAGCAAGTGTGTTGGCATAATAATAAAATCAAACCAGCATGAAGAGGGACCATTACCGAGAAGATGCTGAATACTAATGGCGCCTAGGCCTGGGGGGCAGGGAGAAGACCCTGACCTGCCCCCTCCACCCTACCTAGAATGGCTGGGGAGAGAGGGGAGTTGAACAAAAAGATTGCAAACTGTGAAAGCCTGTGTGGCTGAGGCCCAGGGCAGATGCAAAGCCTCTGTCATGGAAATGGCTTTTTTTTTTTCTTTCTTTCTTCTGAGGCAGAGTCTCGCTCTGTCACCCAGGCTGGAGTGCAATGGCGTGATCTCAGCTCACTGCAACCTCTGCCTCCCAGGCTCAAACGATTCTCATGCCTCAGCCTCCCGAGTAGCTGGGACTACTGGCATGCACTACCATGCCCAGCTAATTTTTTGTAGAGATGGGGTTTTGCCGTGTTGGCCAGGCTGGTCTTGAACTCCTGGCCTCAAGTGATTCACTAGCCTTAGCCTCCCAAAGTGCTGGGATCACAGGCGTGAGCCACTGGGCTCACCTGGAAATGGCTTTTAATTCATGTGTGATTGATGGTGTTTGGTTGGGAGGGGGTGGAGGTGGGAACTGAGTGAGGAAGATGAAGGGGGCACCTGGGAGGGGGATGCCTGTGCCTGCTGAGCCTGCTCTCATTCCTGAGATTTCCTTTCACTTGAGGATGGGCTGTCGGAGCTGCAAACCCCAGGATCACGTTTACTTTCCCCACTTCTCTCTTCTCTCCCTTCCTCCTTCTCTTCTTCTGTTCCTTTCCCTTTCTCCTTCTCTCTTCCCTCCCTCCTTTCTTTCCTCTCCTATTTCCTTTTTTCTTCTCTCCTTCCCTGTTTGGTCAATGCACCTGATAGCAATATCTTAAGCACGCCCCGAGCACGACCCTGTATGGCAGACACACCTGAATGAGGTTTGGAGTTCCGAGCTAAGGAATCCGGAGCGGCCAACCCAGAGATTCATCCCTTATCTATGAGGAACATCTGAGCCAAGAAGGTGCTAAGTGAAAGTGCCATAGAAACTGCATGCCTTTTGCAAATGGTTGCGATTCTTCTGCCCAGCCTGCTGCCACTGCACTCTCTCCCCTCTGTATAAGCCCCAGTAAAACCCCGTGTCTCATTTGCTGGCTCCGGGTCTCTTCTTCAGTCTCTTGAACTTGGTGCCATTCCCACTGGAGTTGATAGGGGTCGGCACAGCACTCCCCAGCTTCCCCTCTCTTCTTTCTCCCCTCTTTCCCTCCCTCCTCACAAAGTAATGCATGTGTTGTGTGAGACAATCAAACAATATAGAAATAGTTAATGTAAAATCTGAAAGTCCATTCTGGGCTTCTCCTAGAGCCCCTCTCTCCTCTTCCACCAAGGCAAGCTAAGTCGGAAAATGGAGTACAGCGTAGAGGTTGATGGGGTTTAGGAGCCACTACCCTGAAATATGGCACCTGGCACTTGAGGAACAGTAGAAGAGGCAAGGTCTGTCTGGCGTTCTCCTGCCCTTCTCCCCTGAAACAGGCCATAAAGGAATCCTCTGCCCTTCCTCTGAAGCAGGTCGTAAGACCCTAATGTGAGAGGCACGATTCCTGTATCCAGAGAAAAGGAGCATCCTTAGACCTGAAGACCCAGGGACACAGAGAAGAATCTGAACAAACGGGCCTTGCTAAGCCCCCCTAGTTTATGACCGTTAACATCAGACCCTCTGTGTCCCATTCACTTCTGTGCAACTGTCCACTCTTCAACAAACCTAAGCACAGGAATACACAGGTTTGTCTGTTTCTTTGGGTCTTCATTTCCGAAGGCTCCTGTGCCGCAGAACACTTACATTAAATACATTTGTATGCTCTTCTCTTATTAAGCTGTCTTTTGTTACAGGTGTCTCAGCCATGAATCTAGGAGTGAGAAAAGAAAGCTTCCCTCCCCTACAAGGTCAAGGTTCAAGTATGGGTCCTGGCAGGGCCCATTTGGACCTGCTGGAAAACTCTCACGCTAAAAACAGGTCAGTGTTTTTTGACTGTATAAGATGCACAACTGGCCCAGGGAGATGTTCCACGAAAGAAGAGTTTTGAGGTCAATGAGTTTGGAAAATGCTGAGTTAAAATCAATTTCTTTCTTTTTTTTTTTTTAAACTGCAGAACTGCCTAGAGTCTTTGACGACTTCCTCATGATGGCCCTCCATGCACATCTGCAGATCAAGCTTCTCTGACCATCAAGCCGATCCTTTCAGGTCTCACAAATATACAGCCCATGCAATATGGGTTCCAAGGATCACAATTTGGGAAATGTTAGGTTCTGGTGAAAAGAGCATTTTGCTAGAACCACATCCCAGATCCACCACTGCTCAACCAGCTGTGTGAATTTGGCGAGTCCCACAGTCTCCCTGGGTCTCGGGTTCCCCACCTGACAAAGGAGGCTGACGGTGTCCACCTCTCAGGAGCTGGGGTGGGGGCAGACAACCAGATAGTGCCAGAAAGCATGCAGCCTGGGGTGATGCGGGTGCTCCCTGGGGAGGAGGCACTGATGGCAGGAGCTCTCCTCCCTGCACTACCTCCGCCACCAGATGCAAAGGTTGATCATCACTGCGGTGGGCTGTGAGACCACGGGGGCTGGGGTGGGGAATGGGGAGACGGAGTCAGAGTCTAGAAGACTAGGAAGGCCGAGTTGGAGCCAGCTGAAAGTGGGTTGGATAACTGGAAGCCGAGAGCTGGTGAGCAGGGGGAATAAGCCCAGAAAATGCAGTCACTGGCAGAGCTGGGGGCAGGGTGAGGCATCACGCTGGATACCTCAAAATTTAAGGGGGCACCAAAAATGCAGTCATCAAGATAAACAATATTTTAACGCAATATAAAAAATAATCAAAATCCAACATTAATGCAAAAAAATTCATGCTGAATGAAGTAGCCCCCAGGCTTGGGCATGAGGCTCATAGCCACAGGCCTGAGCTCCCTCCAGGTTTGCTAAGAATGGGAACATCCCACCCAGCTTCTGCTCTGCACAGGGCCCAGGCTGGTGGGTGAGCTTGGATCCACTCCCTCCTCTTGCTGCCCACTCTAGGCTCATCTCCAGGAAGCCCCTCTCAACTCCCCTCAGCTGGACATGACCTTGCTCTTTAGGCCCCTGGGGCACTGAGCAGCCCTCTAACAGCACTTGCTCAGCCTCAGGCTTTAGATGTCCCTTCCCCCACTGTAGCCTGAAATTCCTGAAGGCCGAGACCGTGTAAGGACCGGCTGATTTCCGAGCCCCATTCCCTGTGCCTTCACGAGCTTTGTGGGCATTCAACCTGAAATTCACAAGGAAAACCAAACTGGGGCTTGGCTGGGGTATGACTGGGGTTAGGCTGCTTCTTCCTCAAGTGTGATGTCACTTTACTGGGCACATCTTCTGGAGGTAGTGATGGGATACTCTGGATTGCAGCTCTTCAGTGTCATGCCTCTGATACGGTTTGGCTCTGTGTCCCCACCCAAATCTCACCTTGAATTGTAATAATCCTTATGTGTCAAGGGTGGGACGAGGCAGAGGTAATTGAATCACGCTGGCAGTTTCCCGCATGTTGTTCTGGTGAGAGTGAGTGAGTCCTCACGAGATCTGATGGTTTTATAAGTGTCTGACGTTTCCCATGCTGGCACGTGTTCTCTCTCCGGCCACCCTGTGAAGAGGTGCCTTCTGTCATGATTATAAGTTTCCTGAGACCTCCCCAGCCATGCAGAACTGTGAATCAATTAAACCTCTTTTCTTTATAAATCACCCAGTCTTGGGTATTTCTTCATAGCAGTGTGAGAATGGGCTAATCCAGTCCTTGGTCTCATGGCACAGGAGCCCCTGGCCACTCTGCCATAGTAGTCATACCTACCACGGACACTGGTGGTTATAGACATTGTCCCATTTAATATTTACAACCTTGCCGATCGCTGTCAACATTCCCATTTTACAGATGAGTAAACCAATGCTCCAAGCAGTTAAACTTGTGAAGTTTACGAAGCTGGTGAACAGTGGGCAGGGCAGGATTCCATGCCCAGGTCTCCCTGACTTCACACCCATATGCTAAACCTTAGGCTATTGTGCCTCAGGATATGTGGGGACGAGAACCCTCTCTACACCAGGTTGGAGATATTGGAAGCTCTGATGATAGCTTTTCCTGCCATGGTAAAGGAGAAAAGGGGAGGCTCTCTCTCTAGAATCCCTGCATATGAACATTTCCTTTCCATTTGAGGGGTCCTCTGTCTCCCCCTCCCCTTCACAGACCACACACACTGTGGCGGGGGTGGTGGCCGGAGGTTGCTGGAGTTGCTCTCATTATAAAATTGCCTTGGGGACTGTCCCAGCCTTAGCCCACCTATATTGATAAGTCTTGGGCTGCAGACTTATTATTTGATATTTATAACACCCCGTTCTGCACTCTCATGATGGATGGCTCATATGTTGGGATCAATATGGCCTTCGTAACATTTACATATTTATATTATTAATAAGCAATAAGTCACCCAGGCAGGCCTGCTCTGGGTGTTCCATGCGTTCCCTACAGACAGCTAACCTTGTCCTCCGTCTCTTGGCTCAGCCCTGATGGCTGGTATTGATCCACTCAGCTGGAAGGGGGCACAGAGCAGAGCATGGAGCCAGGCAGTGTCGGAGCCGGGGAAATGGCACTGGTGTCTTTTGCCTTCTGTCTGACAGACCAGTTCTTGACACTCCAGTGTGGAGGGGGACCTTCCTGTGTGGTCCTTTGCAGACAGCAGCCACCCAGCTGGGGGATGGCGTTCTCCTGAATGCCTCCTTATCCACCTTGCCCTCTCTGTCCTCTCTGCCCTCCCTCCAGGTCCTTGGTGGTGCATGCCTGGATGCTGACCAGCCTCCTCTCTGCCTCCAGCCGTCCACACTCCTGGGTCCCTCCTGCTCTGCTGCGAGGCTTTGCTACTCGCTGCCCTGCTGAGTGCCTGCCTGGGATTACCACTCTGCTCTGAAATCTCCCATGCTTTTCACATGCCGACTCCTCCACCCGCCTTCAAGACCCTTGGTCATCTACTCCTGCTGGCTTACCTGGTGTCCCACCTTTTCCCAACCTGCCTCTCTGCTAGCCTGGCCCATATCCTCCTGTTATCCAACACACACACACACACACACACACACACACACACACACACACACACACACTATTCACCTCTTGGTTTATTCTGGTCCACCCACCTAGAATGTCCTTCCAAATGCCTCCATCATCACAAAAATCTCCTTTAAGGTCACCTCAAGTCCCACCCACCTCATAAAGTGCTGCCCAGGTTTTCTAGCGAGTACTAACCATCTCGCCTCTCAGCATCTCCCCTACAATTATTTTTGCCCTTTCTAAAACATTTAATTTTTAATTTTATTTTTTAAATATTTATTTTAAAAATATTTATTTATTTATTTATTTATCTTGAGACAGTGTCTCACCTTGTTGCTCAGGCTGGAGTACAGTGGCACAATCATAGCTCACTGCGGCCTCAAACTCCTGTGCTCAAGCAATCCTCCTGCCTTAGCCTCCTGAGTAGCTGGGACTACAGGCATGCACCACCACACCCCGTTAATTAAAAAATTTTTCTGGTAGAGACAGGGTCTTGCTATGTTCCCCAGGCTGGCCTCTAACCCCTGGACTCAAGTGATCCTCCTGCCTCAGCCTCCCAAAGTGTTGGGATTATAGGAGTGAGCCATGCCTCAGCCTACAAATATTTATTGAGTGCTTACTATTGGCCAGGGCACTGAACTAGCGTTTTGGGTTATAACAGTACCAAAAAACAGTCATAATCTTCAAGAGCTTAAATT
Organism: Theropithecus gelada; assembly: GCF_003255815.1. Lineage (NCBI taxonomy): Eukaryota > Metazoa > Chordata > Mammalia > Primates > Cercopithecidae > Theropithecus > Theropithecus gelada. The sequence goes on along the minus strand of NC_037684.1, from coordinate 47,563,540 downwards.
TAGCATAAAAGGAAGACATTCATCAAAGAATCACACAAAGGAATGTAAAATTAAATGGAGATTAATGCCAGGAAAGAGGGTTATCATTTGGTACCAGTGGGGTTGGTCTGGTCAGAGACAGCGGGAAAAGCCTCTTCAAAGTGTTGAAGGCCGAGGCGGGTGGATCACTTGAGGTCAGGAGTTCAAAACCAGCCTGGTCAACATGGTGAAACCCCATTGCTACTAAAAATGCAAAAATTAGCCAGGCGTTATGGGAGACACCTGTAATCCCAGCTACTTGGGAGGCTGAGACACGAGAATTGCTTGAACCTGGGATGCGGAGGTTGCATGAGCCAAGACTGTGCCACTGAACTCCAGCCTGGGCAACAGAACAAGACTCCATCTAAAAAAAAAAAAAAAAAAAAGAAAAGGTATGTGTTGGTTAGCTGGATGTGGTGGTGTGAGCCTGTGGTCCTAGTTACTTGGGAGGCAGGATTGTTTGAGCCCAGGAAGTTGAGGTTGCAGTGAACCCAGATTGTGCCACTGCACTCCAGCCTGGGCAACAGAACAAGACCCTGTCTCAAAAAAAAAGAAAGGTGCATGTTGGAAGGGGGTAAGTCAAGTACATATTAGGCTGAGGGAACAGCACGTGCAAAGGCCCTGTGGCAGGACAGAGCATGGAGAGTTTGGCGAGCTCTGTGCTCCATGCGGCTGAAACACAGACAGCAGTGCAGGGAGTGGGAGGGGCTTACAGAGGAGGTGGAGTGGGTAGGTTCCACAGGGGCCGGGCCTTGCAGGACCCGCTGTAGATAGTGACAGGACATGGCCTTTAACCTACGTGCACCAGGAAATCAGTGGAAAGTTTTAAGCAGAGAGATGATTTGGTATTTTACAAAGCTTGCTCTTGCTGTGTGGGCAGGTGAGAGGGGAGAGGCAATGGGGGTGGGGGAGGCTATTAAGGAAGCCATTGCGATGGCTCTGCAGGAGATGGTGGTGGGGGATGGCTGTGAGACGGAGAGCAGTGGACCAGTTTGAGTGGTATTTAGGAAGCAAAACCATCAGGACTCAGTGACATTTAGGATATGGGGAGGAGGGTGAGGAGGAGGAGGCAGGGTGGTCAGCTGATAACTTGTGGCCCTGGACAAAGCTACTGTCTGACCTGGGGAGAGCAGAAGAAGATCAACTTGATGTTGGGAGGTGGGGGTAGGTCCAAGGTTGGATCTGGACTTGTCGAGGGTGGGGGTCTTCGATGCACCCAGGAGGTGATGTTGGATATACAGGTGGGGGACTCATAGGAAAGACTATCTTGGGACATACACAAAAATTAAGATGTGGCTGGCAGAGATGAGAACCCCAGGGAGAGAGAAGAGAGGGAGGAAAGGGGCCAGGACTGAGCAGTGTGGGATTTCCCTGCTGTCTGCTTCCCACAGTTCTGTACTTCCTTCTACTCCTTCCCTGGGCACACGATAGGAGCTCCAGCCCTCATTTCTGAGTGAATGCACGCTTATTCCACTGTCTTTCAGTTTCACATCTGTGTTGTCCGTCAGCTGTACTGGAGGCACGGCTGTGTTTTGGCTTAGTACCTGCCTGCCTTTGCAGTCATATCCAATACCTGATGGCAGAGGAGGCCCTTCCCCATGCCAGGCACTCCATGGACCCTTGAAGGCTCACAATTCAGATAAGGAAACAGTCTGGGAGGGGTTGATTGACAGTTATTTAAAGATGTTCCAGTTATCTATTGCTGTGCAACAAGCCAATTTAAAATGTGTCTAAAAACAATAAGCATATATTTTGCTCAAGAATCTGCAGTTTGGGTAGGTGTGGTGGGGACAGCCCATTTCTGCTCCACGCAGTGTCACTTTAGGAAGCTGGACTGGGGCTGGAAGATTCATTTCCAAGGTGACTTATTCACGTGGCAGGTGGGGTCTGATTGTCGGCAAGCGCTATTGATTAAAAGAGCTTCCTGGCCCGGCATGGTGGCAAACACCTTTGTAATCCCAGCACTTTGGGAGGTTGAGGCAGGAGGATGGTGAGACCCAGTCTCTACAAAAAAAAAAAAAAAAAAAAAAGCCAGATGTGGTGGCAAATGCCTGTAGTCCCAGCTGTGCTCGGGAGGCTGAGGTGGGAGGATTGCTTGAGTCTGGGATGTTGAGGCTACAGTAAGCCATGATCGTGCCGTTGAACTCCAACCTGGGAGACAGAGCAAGACTCTTGTCTCTAAAACAAAAATAACGAGTGAACAAACAACCCCTTCCCCTGACTTTCCTGTGAACAGAAAATACAACAAAACAAGATCCTTTCCGGGGGGAAGGGTTTTGACACCCCAGCCTCTGTCCATCTTCTCTCTAATCTTCCCCTCTGCAGGGTGACCCCTCTGGTGACCCACACTGCCCAGACACATCATCTGGCTCCCATCTGCCTGGTTTTGCCTTCTCGCCAAGCCCTCATGCTCCGTTTGTCCTATTTCCCTCCAGGCAGGTGTCTGCCTCTCTGTGACGTCATCTCCATGAATATTTACCCTGACTGCAGTTATTTATTTAGCTCTTTGTACTCTCCTTTCTTCTAGAAAAGATTTAGGACAGATAAAAAGAATGCATAAAATATAAGAAGACTGGCATACATGAAGAGTTTGGTCAAAGAAGAAATGATGTAAAATGGAGCCGACATAAGACTGAAGAGGCATGTGTCCCTGTGGAATATACCCGGAAACAACTTTGATTCGAAGTTTTCCAATAATCACAGTGAAGTGGGCCACATGGTCAAGTACATGGTTCACGGTGTCTAGAAGATGAAAGGGATCAGGAGCTACAAGTGAGCCAGGGGAGAAAACTTCAAACAGATCCAGAACTGAGAAAATACTGCAAATAATACTTTAAGCATCATTCTAACCCAGTAGTTTTCATCTGGTGGTTATTTTGCCCCCAAGGTGAAGGTTACTGATGTCTGGAGACATTTTAGCTGTCATAGCTGCAGAAAGATTGAGGGGCTTGCTACTGGCATCTAGAGAGTGGAGGCTGGGGGTGCCACTAAGCATCCTATAATGCACACAGGACAGCCCCTAAACGCAGAATGGTTTGACCCAAAATGTCGACAGAACCCCAGTGAAGAAATCCTGACCTGCTGGGCATGGTGGCTCATGCCTGTAATTCCAGCACTTTGGGAGGCCGAGGTGGGTGGATCACCTGAGGTCAGGAGTTTGAGACCAGCCTGACCAATATGGTGAAACCCCGTCTCTACTAAAAATACAAAAGTTAGCCGGACATGGTGGTGGGTGCCTGTAATCCCAGCTACTTGGGAGGCTGAGGTTGGAGGATTGCTTGAACAGGAGGTGGAGGTTGCAGTGAGCTGAGATCATGCCACTGCACTCCAGCCTGGGTGACAGAGTGAGACTCTGTCTTAAAAAAAAAAGAAGAGGCCGGGCGCGGTGGCTCAAGCCTGTAATCCCAGCACTTTGGGAGGCCGAGATGGGCGGATCACGAGGTCAGGAGATCGAGACCATCCTGGCGAACACAGTGAAACCCCGTCTCTACTAAGAAATACAAAAAATAGCCAGGCGAGATGGCGGGCGCCTGTAGTCCCAGCTACTCGGGAGGCTGAGGCCGGAGAATGGCGTGAACCCGGGAGGCGGAGCTTGCAGTGAGCTGAGATCCGGCCACTGCACTCCAGCCTGGGCTACAGAGCGAGACTCCGTCTCAAAAAAAAAAAAAAAAGAAAAAAAAAATAAAAAGAAATCCTGATCTAGCTTTTTCTTTGGGCTGGAGATACGGCACTGCCTTCAAAAAAAGTCATTTGGGTTAGTCTGTAACTTATCCCTCTGAGAATGTCTCAGCACACTCTGGCCTGATACTGAATACCTTCTCTGGGGAATAGTGTGTTATCCTCCTGGAATATTACAACGAGAAAGCTAGATGATCTCTGAAAGGCAGTGTGATTTAGAGGAAAGAAGTTAGAGTTCCTAGTGAGCGCTGGGTTCATGGGCCAGGACAGAAGCACACCAGATGCTTGCCGCTTTCTATGATACAGCACGCGGGCAAGTCCTTCCCTGTGTGTTGATGATTGCAAACATCCTATGCTGAGCTCAGCACAAGGGAGGGGCCTGGGAAAGGTTTTCTTCTCTTACTTTATGTGGTGGTCTTGAAAACATGGGCCTATAATTATTTGTTGCTTCTCCATTGGAAGGTGGAGTCTATGTCTCTTCCCCCGGAATCCAGGCTCTGTGACCCCTTCATCAGTAGAAAATGGTGGAAAGGACACTGCATTTGTTTCTGGGACAAGGCCTTCAGAAATGGGAAGTTTGCCCTACTTGCCTCTCGGGGCAGTGCTCTTAGAACTCGCCATATTGTGAGGAAGCCAACAGCACATGAAGAGGCCAGGGTAGGGTTCTGGCTGATGACCCCAGCTGACGTCACAGGGGACAGCCAGTAACAACCACCAGAGAGCAATGATGGCTTTGAGATGACTCCAGCCCCCACGGTTGGGTCACCTCTGACTTTAAGCTGCCCCAGTACATGTCATGTGAGCAGAGATGAGCTGTCTTCCCAGGTTCTGCCCAAACTGCAGATTCAGGAGCCAAATACGTGATTGTTGTTTTAAGCATCCCAGTTAAGGTGGATAGGTCTGAAGTGGTAGATAACTGAAATACCTTTCTTCATGTTCCCTCCTTCTGGTGATTCAACAAATGTTTTTTAGCATCCTGAATGAGTCAGCCACAATTCTAGATGCTATGAATAGAGTAGTGAAAAAACAGACAGGGATCCTCACGGAGCTTACGTTCTGTGGGGGAGACAGACAAGTAAGAAAGATAAATAAAATAGATGATTTGGAGGTGGCGAAAAATGCTAAGAAGGAAAACAAAGGCAGGGAAGGGAATAGAAAGTTTATAAATAGGTGGTCAGGGGAAGGCCTTCCAAGCAGGAGGCACTGCATGAAGACTTGAAGGCAATGAGGAGCCAGCCAAGTGGATGCCTGGGGGAACCGCTTTCTAGACAGAGGGAACAGCAAGTGCAAAGGCCCAGAGGCAGGGGTGTGCTTGGAGTGTGCCAGGAATATCCAGGGTGGCCAGATGGAGGGTGAGATTAGGATGTCATAGGATGTGAGATTAGGATGGGCAGTCATAGGATGTGAGATTAGGATGGGCTGTCATAGGATGTGAGATTAGGACGGTGGTGGTGCGGTCAGATGTTGAAGGGCCCTGTGAGAACTTTTTGCCCTCATGGCAAGGTTTCAAGCAGAGGAGTAATGCATTTTAACAGGATTGCTATGACTGCGTGGGGCTCCAAGATGGAAGCAGGGAGACTGCTTGGGAGGCCATTGCAATAATCCAGATGAGAGATGATAAACCAGGTGCCTTAAATCAGGATGGTAGCAATGGCGGTGGTGGAAAATGGTCACAATTCCAACATATTTTAAGGGGAGAGCTACCAGGATTCGCTGAAGGATTGGATGTATGTGGACGGAAGGAGAGGAGTTAAGGATGTCTCCAAGGGTTTGGCTTGAGCAACTGAAAAGATGGATTTGCCATTTCTCACTGAGATGAGGAAGACAGTGAAGCTGGCTTTGTGTACGAAGGAAGAAACTTCGGGAGTTCCATCTTGGGCGTGTTAAGTTTAAGATCCTGTGGTCACCAGTCTTCAAGATGACCCCAATGACCATAACCCTTTGTTTTTTTTGAGACAGAGTCTCACTCCATCACTCACGCTGCAGTGCAGTGGTGTGATCATGGCTCACTGTAACCTTAACCTGTTGGGCTTAAGTGATCCTCCTCAGCCTCCTGAGTAGCTGGGACTATAGGCATGCACCATCATATCCAGATAAATTTTTAAAAATGTTTTTTGTAGAGATGCAGTCTCACCATGTTGCCCAGGCTGGTCTCAAACTCCTGGGCTCAAGTGATCTGTCCACCTCTGCTTCCCAAAGTGTTGGGATTACAGGCGTGAGCCACTGCAACTTGCCAGGCCCCACCTCTTGGTATTCACACCTCTTGGTATCCCCTCCCACACTGTACCAGGGTTGGTCAGTGTGAGCAATAAAATGTGACAGAAGTGATGTTATGCCAGTGTTTAGATTAGGTTGTAAAAGACTGTACCCCCTGCCTGTCTCATTCTCTGTCTGCCTTTCTTTCTTGGGTTATTTGCTCTGAGGAAAGCCAGCTGTCATATGATGAGCAGCCCTATGGAGAGGGTGTGTGGGAAGAACCTGAAGTCTCCAGCCAGCAGCCATGTGAATGCATCATCTTGGAAGCAGATCCTCCAGCCCCAGTCCAGCCTTCAGATGACTGCAGCCCTGGTCAACATCTCAACTGCAGCCTCATGAGAGACTCCAGACCAGAACCACCCTGCTGAGCCTCTCCTGGAATCTTGACCCTCAGAAACCATGTGAGATCATAAATGCCAGTTGTTTTAAGCTGCTAAGTTTTGGGATCATTTGTTAGCTAGCAATAGATAACAAATATAGATCCGCATGAAACATACAAGCAGAAGGAAGTAGGCAGTCAGGTCTACAAATCTGAAATTCAGGGAAGCAGTTCAGGCTGATATGTAAATTTGACAGTTATTAACATATAGGTGATATTAAAAGCCATCAGGAGCAAAGGTTTCTCTTTCCATGGAAGCTTTCTCCACTTCCCCACTCCCTCCTCTGTGCTCTGATGTTGGCTTGCCTTTGCTGTGAGGTTGCACGGCAATGGCTTTGCCTTGTGCCTATCTGACCATTAGGCTCAGAGATAACCGAGTCTTCTTTGTATCTTCTTCTAAACTTGGTACAAACTGGAGGTGCTTAACAAATGCTTTTGGGGTGCTAAGAACACATGTTGGAGCTCAGAGGGTGAAGCGGACACCGTAAGTGTTATGACTGTATCCCTTTTTGCACGGTTGGGCTAACTTTCAACTGCCAGCTTTGGCCTCTCAGAGCCTCGGGACCCCCAACCCCTGCATTGGGAGATCCCAGAAAAGCCTAGAATGAACATCCCCCGGAAGCAGCCCTCAGCTGAAGATCATCATGAGTTGACATATAAACATGTCAGCTTACGCCTTACGTAGGTTTGGGAGTGGATGGTTCCAGATCCTGCGTTTTGTGTTGTTTCTCAGTTTCCCCACAGGATGCAGTCCTAGTACCTGCTTTGGCAGTGGGCTTAGAATAGCCCTTCCCTGGCCACCTTCCCTTCTCTGGGTCATTTGCCTGCTCTCCTGCTGGGGCTCCCCCCATAGCCAGTACCTCTCAAATAAACGATTTGTGCTCAAATCCACTCAGGAACTGCTTCTTAAGGACCCAAACCATGATTGTGGAGAGGCTGAGCTTGGCTATGTGGAGAAGTAAAGTGCCCCCCAGCTCAGGGCTCAGCACTGCATGAGGGCATCTGGGGAGCTGAGCCCCTGGCAGGCTCAGACCTTGCCTGAGGAGCAGAGAGGACGCTGGGTCTTCCAAGGTTGGACCCAATTTTAGAGCATTACTGAGCCACACCTCTGATCTGGGAGCCCTGTGCTTGGTTTCATACTTTCACCTTAGCAGGGTCTCTGTCTTCCTTGGAAGGGGAGAGCAGGTCCAAGGGTGGTGCCAGCTGCCCCAGCACATAGCCTGCAGCTGGCATCACCAGGAGGCATGGCAAGCTTTCTGCACAGAGGCGGCTGTTCCCAGGCAGATGGCACTCTGCTAACATGTTGGCGGTGTGACCGCATGCTTTCCAGAGCTGAGTGTTTGTGCCCCTCACAGGGGCTCCCCCTGAGGGGTTGCAGGAGGGAGACCACATCTGGCTTCCGGAACACCCCAATTTTTTACTAGCCTCACCCTCCACCTGGAGCCCCTTCAGCTCTGCCTTTAGTTCTCCCACTTCGATCCTAGTCCCTTTCTTTACCTCTCGGGGTGTGGCTGCTGTGTCCTGCGGGGCTCAGTTTCCACCTGACAGATGAGACCTGGAGCTTGGTGGGCACTGGCCTGCTCGGTGTCTCCCTCCTTGTCCTTGTTCACCAGGGAATGCAGATTCCAGGGCAGCACCAGATTCACTGTGAAAGAGCTTGAGCCGGTGGCTCCCACTCACAACCAGATTCATTCAATGACTTCCATTACCTAGGCACTGGCTGTGTTCTCAGCTGGGAGATGCCACAGGGAGTGTAAAGACATCTCCCAGTGGGTCCACCCTCAAGAGAGGAAGCAAGATAGAGCAGAGGAACAAGAACAGAGTGGGGGATGTCATCAGTGCCCCAGGAAGAAGCCGAATAGCTCTCATAAGGGCCTCCTTGTGCTAGACGCCTTCATGCACAAACATTCATGAGGGCCTCCCAGCGAGGCAGAGAGCTGCTCATCGCCACAGCCATCCTCGGCCCGTCCCTGCTGCTCCGCGCTGCGAGGCAGAGCTCCGTGGACCGCATCACTAGCCTCTCGATTCAGGTCACAGAGAGAGAGTGGGAATTTCCCCAGTCCTCCGACCCCTGTCAAAGCTCTGTTCCCATTCTGAGGCCTTCTACAGCGAAGGGACACATACGCTTTCTCCAGGTCACTCACTTGTCACACAAGGAGTGGTTTTCCTAAACCCTGCCCACATCTTGGTAAAAAGCCCCTTCCAGGGCCAGCTTTGTGGACCTGTGACCCATGACATCATCTTGGGCCCAGCGCTTAGAAGGGCCCATGCCTGGTCTGATGCTCTGCTGGCATCATCTGGAAATTCTTGACACTTTTTAACTATGGGGCCCACATTTTCACTTTGCTCCAGATCTGCAGGTTATGTCGCTGCTCCCGGTCCCTTGGCTAAGGCCTTCTGCTCAGCCTGTTGGCGGGTGCCATCTGCTTCCTGCTGGGTTCATTTTTCATCAGCAAATGGAGGTTGAAGGGAGCCCAATAACCTGCCTGAGACCGCAGAACTAGTAAATAGCAGAGCTGGGATTTGAACCTGGGACTTCCACCTTTGTAACCTGTTTCTCCCGGCTTGAGACCCCGGATGAAATGCCTGTGATGTCAATCTGCAGCACTTTGCATATACACTGATTGCTCCTCCCTGATGGGAAAGCCACAAGGCTTCCGGGGGCCTCTATTTCTCTCCTCCTGATTCTGGTCGTTTTCCTGATTGCCTTGGCCCAGCCGGCCTCAAAGCCTCCGGCTGGCCTGAATCACAGATGCAGCTGCTCTGACCGCCTGGTGATGGAGAGGCCAGGCCTCTCCCTAGTTGCCTGAGCTGGGTTCCTCCCTCCCTGCCAGCCCCCTGTCTGCCTTTTGCTGCTCCCAGCAGAGAGACCCTCACTCCCCAGTGCAGCCTCAAAGCTCGGGCCTGGACATGACGGATGAGAAAGGGAAATTTGGAAAGGACTTAATGCTCTTACCAGCTGCTTCTAATTTTATTTTGAAGGGAAGAAGAAGGAGAGGAGCACCGGCAGACAGGAGAGGTTTCCCCCTGATGGAGATGAGCTGGGAATCAAGATAAATGAAGGCTCTTTTTGGACACTTGTTCCAACCCTCAAACTGTTTTCCTGGCAGACAGGCACGTGATCAAGCCCCTCCTTGGGGGCCCTGGGTGAAACTGCTGCTCAGATGCCTATCGGATGCTGGGGGTCTGGAAGGGAGGGTTCCACTCCCTTCAGCCTTTGGTCTTGGCCTTTCTGGTCAGCCCAGTCCCTTTGGAGACCACTGGACCTCTGGAAAAATGGGAAGGGTTCTGACTCTGGATTCAGACAAATCTGGGTCCCTTGCTCTTTCATTTCCTGCAGGCCTGCAGGTGCAATACTGAACCAAACCCGAAGGGCCCTGCTGTGCACGAGTCTGGATGCTGTCTCTGCCCCTTCCTAGCGAGGCAACCTTGAGCAAGCTCCTTAACCTCTCAGAGCTTTGTTTTCTTCCTCAGGGACACAGGGAAAGTCACACTAATTCTCAGCATGAATGTGAGCATCAGAGTTTGTGCATCTAAGAGATTCGTCCTAAGCCTGACACATTTTACTGACTCTAATACACTAATCACTGGCTTTTTTTGGGCAAAGGTTGGTAGGCAAGACATGGCTTGGAGGGCAGTGGTCCAAGGGCGACGGTGTCTGGTGTCCCAAGTTTGTGCCCTGTTTATAAATGCCCAGGGCCCAGCCCCACATGGAGGAAACAATTGAAAAAAAGAAAAAGAAACCCTCAAGTAGGCAGCATCCTCTTCCAGCTGCAGGCTCGCAGCTCCAGGGGGGACCCGGCTCTCCTTCCTCCCTTGTTATTTAAAGTCGAAGGGGTGTGTAAATCAACCAAAATAATTCACGCGAATCATTAGCGACTCCAAGGCGGCATCTTTTTACCAGCAGCATTAAATTAAAAACAGCGCAAAACTGCGGCTTTTAAAAACACATCAGCTCTGTTTCCTCCCTCCGGCCTGCTGTAATCGAAAGCTGCTGGGATCTAATGAAATGGAATTAGCATCTCCAATCCCTCTCTGGCTACTGCTTACATAAAAACGTCTCTCTGGGTGGATTGCTGAAGGGAGATGTCAGAATTGCAAGGGAGTCCCACCCTTCTCTGCCAGCCCCCTTGCTCTGTGGTGCCCACCTGTCCAGTGCCGCCCGAGCTGCAGTGACCACGTTGCAGGGGGGCCCCAAAAGGAGTGGTCGGTTCTGTTTGTTCATCTCTCATTTCTGCCTCTACAGAGACCTGGCCCGGCTCAGCAGTGCTCACACCAGCTCCTTCACGGTTTCCTGTGACAACTGCACATCAAGACTGTCTCCCTCTAACCCCATTTCAGGTACCTCTCAGCTGCTGTCCTCTATCATATCCCTAAACACTCAGCCCGCTGGGCACGCAGCTTAGAAGCTTTGCCTTCCTATCTCAGTTACCTGCCTCCCACTCCTCTTCCTGGCTGAATGGGAAGTCCAGCAACCCCCCTGTATCATTCCCCTGGGCTGTTTCTAAGTGTTCTTTCAGGGGTGTTCAATGGGGGAGCTGTGACATTTGGGTCATGAGGAGAGTAACAGGGGCCCCCGGAAGACTCGTGACTTTTCCAGGTGCCAGGGGCCTGGTGCCTTGTAAATGCTTGGAAAATGATCCTTTCTCCTGTGGTTATGGTTGCAATAGGCTGTGAATTCTATGACAGCAAGAGTGGGTGTCTCCCATCCCTTGCTTCCTCTCTGATACCCTGAACTCTACTGACGGCAGCAGACACTTGCTGAATCGTTGTTGAAAAAGGAATGAATGAACACCGGGTTTGGAATCAGGGTCTGTCTTTCATTTACCAACTGTGGGGCCAGGGGAAATGCCCCTGGACTGAATGGGCTGCTCTTTGCTGCTGGGGGACTGTCGTGCGTATCGCAGGATGCCTTTCTTATGACCACTTGATTCAGGAGTGCCCTCCCCGGTCATAGCAAAAAGGAAAAATGCCCAACACCTTTCAAGTGCCTGGGAGTTTGGTGCCATCCTAGCTGAGAAACACTGACTCCCTTCCCTTCTCCCAGACACTCTCTTGTTAGCTCTCTGATTTTTCTAAAATCAGATCATTTTCATATTTTCCTTAGAAACCTTTGCTGACTCCCAGGGACTCACTCCTCAGTCTCATTGTCACGGCCAGCATGAGGGCGTGTCTGCACAGCAAGGGGCAGGTGTGGGTGGAGGGAGTGGAGGGGATGTGGGCGTTACCGCTCCTTGGCAGGGGTTGCCCCTGACCTGCAGCCTGCCTCACCCAAGCCACAGACTGTAAATCTCCTGGCTTTGCTCATAGGAGGATGTCCCCACGTGCCTGTGATGGGAAGAAAATACAGTCCTAACTCCTTAGCATGGTGCCAGAGAGTTGCAGCTCCTGCCTGAGCCGTTTCTCCTGCTCCCAGAGCCTCGTGCCCTCTTAGCACATCCCTGCTGTCCTGGCTGTGATGTTCCGCCTGTGGCTTTGCATCGTCCCCTTCTCAGAGACAAAGCTGAGGTTCACACAGAGGTGATCCTCAGGCAGAGAAGAGGCCGCTTTTGCACTCCAAGGTCCACTCCCTGAAACTCTTAAAGTTACTCTTTCGCTCCTTCATTCGCTCACCCATCCGTGCTCTGAGTCTGCATGCCTCGGCCCCTTCTGATTTGTCCATAGCTGTGGGGGGCAGTCCGTGTATGCTGAAACCACCCCCCAACCTCAAGTGTACCCTGAGTCTCTGCCTGGGGCTGTCCCCAAAGCAGGAAGGAGTGTCACTGCAGGTGCAAGTGGAAAAGCAGGAGAATCAAACCTCAGCCGATGGGCAGAGGGAAAATGCCTTAATCTGTGGTCTTCCAGAGGAACCATGACAGGGAACCCCATGCCTGGCTTTGCAGAGGGGCCCCAGTGGGGTTAAGTCCCATTGTCTGCAGTAGTGACAAGCCCAAGAACGCACCCCTCCTTGCTTTTCTCCCTTCCGAGTCTCACTCTCCCTGCCCCTCACTCCTGCTTCCTGGGGCCATCTCCCAAATAAACCACTTGCAACCAAGTCTTCGCTTCAGGCTCTGCTTTCAGAGGAACCTAACTGGGACCAGCATCTCCAGTTTGTCTGGTGTGTGGAGAGGACACTACATATGATGCAGGTTGAGGAGGCCAAGCACTGTCCCCTCCAGTATTCATTTCCTCCTCACTGCCCCCCACCCCAAATAGAGTGACAGCGTAGCTGGGTGACACGCCTGCCTGAGAGAGGCCTGCTAGTGACGGCCCAAGGAGGACGTGCAGGAGACCAGCTCTACTGGCTCCCCAGCTTCCCAGTTTGGAACCAGCTTTGCTCCGCTGTCCAGCTTTGCAGAGAAGTGGTGGATGGTGTGGGGAGGTGGCGGTGATGGTGGGGAAGGCTAGGAACAGAGCCCGCTACTGTGGCGAGCAGGCCCTTTCATGGTGCAGCATGGGGTCTCCAGGAACCTGGGGGCCACTGCACAAATTACGGGTTAGCACCAGCCTGAAGACTCACTGCCCTGGTCAGGAGCAGCTGGCAGCAAGAGCACACCCTGATGGGCAGGCCAGGCAAAGCTTGAGGGGCAGGCCAGGCAAAGCTTGAGACTGGAGAACCCAAGGCTGGGAGCTTGACTGAAATTGGGGGTGCCTTTGATCACCTGTTGAACTGCTACACCGTCGGAAGTGGCTTATCCACTGGGGGATTCCCTCCTTAGCCTACTCAGCACCTTGCAGGTGACAGGTTCCAAAATCAGTGCAGATAGAAATGGGAGGACCCCCAAATCAAAACCAGGAAATATTCCTGCCATTCAGCAGCTCTCCTTCTTCCCCCTCCCTGGAGACACGTGGCAGAATTCCCTATTATTGTCTTTGGGGGCAAATTGAGCCTGGGGTAGAGGAGGGACAGAGAGAAGGACAGCTCAACTTGGGGTAGCAGGTCACAGATTATGCCCTGATTGTAAATGTCCTGACTCCTGGCTCACCAGCTTTCCATGTAACCCCCTTCCCCAAACAACCGGCTCCCGGCCTGGATGGCCACCATATGTTTAAGATGTTCCACGGCTGCTGTTGAGAGCCGGAAGGGCTGTTTGGGAGAAGGCACTCAGTCAAAGCTATGTTTATATACACAAGCGCCGGCGTCTTTTTATTATGCATAATTATACACTTCTTAATGTACAGGCATTGTGAACGATTTTTCCTTCCTCAGTGAAGTCGCAGCAGAGGCGGGTGTGAGTCTGGGTGCTTGGGGGCCAGGAGATGGCTGCTCTTGTCTCCTTAACTTGGGGGTGCTGAGCCCTGAGCATGGCAGGTCCCTCTGACAGATAAGCATGCGAGTTCGCTCTGACTGAGAGAACAAGTTCTTCCAAGGGGATCAGGGAGCCGGGACGCAGTGGTACAACGTGGAAATGTTGTAGATCATGAGGTGAACCTCTTTGTCTTTGAGCCAAAGCCTCAGATACACACTCCTGCCCTCATCCTGAAAGAAAATGTTAGATCCTTCCTACAAAGCATTGTTTCACCTCTGTACCCAGCGATTCTCCTCTTCTTTCTAAATTTCACAAACTTAGACTCTGAAAACCTGACATGGTAAGATATGGGGACCCTATCCTGAGAGTAAAGGTTAAGCTTTAAATCATCATAATAAAAGCTTTTTGTTTATCTAGCACAGCAGTGAGGGAGAACAAGTCCTCTGGGGTCCAGGACCTGGGTTCAAATCCAAGCTCCACCGTAGCCGTGTGACCCTGGGCTTATCATTTCGTCTCTTTTAATTTCGGTTTTCTTCATTGATAAAGTGGGAATAACATTAGTTCCTACATCATGGAAAGCACCTGGCACAGTCCCTGGTGCCTTGTAAAGGCTTGGAAAAGGATCCTTTCTCCTGTGGTTATGGTTCCAATAGACTGTGAGTTCTATGAGGGCAAGAGTGGGTGTCTCCCATCCTCTGCGTTCTCTCTGATACCCTGAACTCTGCTGACGGCAGCAAACACTTGCTGAATCGTTGTTGAAAAAGGAATGAATGAACACCAGATTTGGAATCAGGGTCTGTCTTTTTTTTTTTTTTTTTTTTAGACAGAGTCTCACTCTGTTGCCCAAGCTGGGGTGCAGTGGCGCAGTCTCGGCTCACTGCAAGCTCTGCCTCCCGGGTTCACGCCATTCTCCTGCCTTAGCCTCCCGAGGCACCTGCCACCACGCCCGGCTATTTTTTTTGTATTTTTAGTAGAGATGGGTTTCACTGTGTTAGCCAGGATGGTTCCTGACCTCGTGGTCTGCCCGCCTCGGCCTCCCAGAGTGCTGGGATTACAGGCGTGAGCCACCGCGGCCGGCCAGGGTCTGTCTTTCATTTACCGACTGTGGGGCCAGGCAGTATGAGACCTCTGAGCTCCACAGACACAAAGTGAAGAAGTCATGGATTTGCCCCATAGGCATGTGATGATGAGATTAACTGAGAGGCTCCAAGACAAAGCACGTGAAATGTTTAGCGTGGTGCTCGGTGTCAGGTCATGTCCAATTTTATTAGGAGCTTATATTCCAGTCCATAGCAGCTTGCTATTTTTTTTTTTTTGGAGACAGAGTCTTGCTCTGTCGCCCAGGTTGGAGTTCAATGGTGTGATCTCGGCTCACTGCAAGCTCCGCTTCCCGGGTTCACGCCATTCTCCTGCCTCAGCCTCCGAGTAGCTGGGACTACAGGCGCCCGCCACCACGCCCAGCTAATTTTTTTCTATTTTTGTTCAGTAGAGATGGGGTTTCACTGTGTTAGCCTGGATGATCTCTTTCTACTGACCTCGTGATCCACCTGCCTCGGCCTCCCAAAGTGCTGGGATTACAGGCGTGAGCCACTGCGCCCCACAGCAGCTTGCTATTTAAAAGCATTTTTATTTCCATCACCCCACATGATCCTCAAACCAACCTGTGGGCTGGGCAGTCTTCATCCCACAAATAAGAAAGAGAGTTTCAAGCTGGCCACTGGAATCCCCGAGCTTTGGGAGGCCAAAGCTGGGGGGTCGCTTGAGCCCAGGCACTTGAGACCAGCCTGGGCAACATAACGAGATCCCGTAACTATAAAATAAAAAAGCCAGTTTCAGAAAGGTGAAGTGACCTGCCAGCCACAGTGTCCAAGCCCCATGGCTCCACCCGCCCCCTACCCGCCCCACCTTCCCGTTTGACACTTTTATTCCAGTGCAACTTATTTGGTCCTTTGAGAGTGTCCCAGACTTTTAAATGTAGGAGATGCTGGAGTTCTGTGGTATATGTAAATCTCCTTTCTTTGAAGCCTGCTTCCACCAGGAAGGCCCCCTAGGATGAAAAGACTAACAAGTCTAGAAGGTTATCAGCCCACTTTTGAGAGCCCTTCTTTTCTGGGCCCCTACCCAGTGGGGAAGCACACACAGACTGCCAGGCTGGTATTTATATGGAGTTCACTCCAGGAGGAGCAGACAGATTACTGTGTGTAGGGCGGGGCACTTTCCACACACTTGCTTGGGGTTTGGAGTGGGAAGGGTGGCCAGGGGAGGTATGCACATTTTTTTTTGTTGTTGCTTGTTTTTTGAGACAGGGTCTTGCTCTGTCTCCCAGGCTGGAATGCGGTGGCGTGATCACGGCTCACTGCACCCTTGATTTCAACAAGCAATCCTCTTACCTCAGCTTCTCGAGTAGCTGGGACCACAGGCAGTGCCATCAGGCATGGCTCATTTTTTTATTTTTGTAGAGACGGGGCTATCCCTATGTTGTCCAGGCTGATTTTGAACTGGGCTCAAGTGATTTTCCCACCTTGGCCTCCCAAAGTGTTGGGATTACAGGCATGAGCCGCCGCGCCCGGCCAGCACATGATATGCTCTGTGCTGACAGATTTCTTCTGAGCTAACAGATGTTGTCCTTTGACCCATATTGATTGACCCTGTCGGAACACCCTAAATGTTCTTATTTAGCTTTCTCTCACCAAACGTTACAAAAGGTACGCAGTTAGAGCTGGTTTTCAGATTTACGTGGCCGTCCTGTCCTTTCTTTTCTTATTTTATTTTATTTTTTTGTTTTTTGAGACGGAGTCTTGCTCTGTCACCCAGGCTGGAGTGCAGTGGCGTAATCCTGGCTCACAGCAACTTCTGCCTCCCGGGTTCAAGTGATTCTCCTGCCTCAGTCTCCGGAGTAGCTGGGATTACAAACACCTACCACCACGCCCAGCTAATTTTTGTATTTTTAGTAGAGGCAGGGTTTCACCATGTTGGCCAGGCTGGTCTCGAACTCCTGAAGTCAGGTGATCTACCTGCTTTGGCCTCCCAAAGTGCTGGCATTACAGGTGTGAGCCACCGCACCTGGCCGATCCTGAATTTTCATCTGCTAAACCTAGCAACCCTAAGTACTGGTGACTTCCCAGGGCTGGGGCAGCTGCAGCTCCTCCCAGCTCCACTCTGCAGAGCTGGAGACCAGCCTGCCTTCCGGTCTCACCAGGAGCAAGGGAGATGCCAAGTGCCTTGGGTGCTCTGAGGAGCCTGTGCATCCACAATAAAGAAAGCGTCCTTGGTAATGGGGAGATTTACCATCTGAAGGGCACCCCTCCCACTCGTAGGTGTGATTAGTTCCTAAGCACTTTTCTAGCAAGTGCTCTGTGTTTGTTCAGGGACACAGGAGGAGGCCCCCATCAATTCTCTCCCCTTCCCACCGCCCCCTGTCCCCCAGAGATTTAGTCAGGAGGTGGTCTTCCCTCTCGCTTCCATTACTTTAGCGCCTGAGTTACTGAGCCATTATCCCTTTAAGAGTTCTTCATTCGACCTCAGGCAACAAAATCCAAGGAACTGCAGAAGAGCTTCCCTCTGCTCCCGGGCAGTACCTGCCCACTGGACTCTCCATTCATTTAGCCCCTTTATGGGCTGCCTCTGCCACTCATGGCTAAACAACCTTGGGTGAGACCTTAAACTCTCCGAGATTTATTTTCCTAATCTGTAAAATAAGGTGGTTGAAACAGATGCTCTCTAAGGTCCCTCATTTTCTGTGATTTCTTGCAGCCAATCTGAAGACAAAGCCCCCCCATCAGAAACATAATAGAGTTAAAAGGCCATGGCCCAGCCCAAGGGGCCATCAACTTCCTCCGGCTCACCTCCCCAAACCTTGACCCACCTCATCATGCAAAGCCAGCAACTCAGGAGGTGGGAAATTGACAAAGTTAATAGAAGACAGGAAAGGACAGAGGGTTGAGATTCCCTCATTCAATGAGCAGCGTGCATGAGGAATTGATTTCCCCCACCTCCTGTTTACCATGGTTTTTTCCCCCTCTGGTGCAGGGAAGAAAGGCTTTGCATCAAGATGAGTCGTTCCACAGTGAAACTGCAATTTAACCAACGTGTTTGTTATTTCAGGAGCCCGAACACCATTCACAATAACTTGATTCCCTTGCCCTTGCTTTTCTTTGGCTTGTTTCTTTTTTCCTGTAGACAAACGGAGTCTCCGAGGAAGATCAATTCCTCCTCCGTTGTAGGTTCAGGGCTCTGTGGAGGTCTCGGGGAGGGGCCAAGGTCTCCGCAGGCCTGCTCTGGTGGGAAAGCTGCTGGTGCCTCTGTTTCTCCGGAGGGGCACTTTTTTGACCGAGGACGTGAGCCTCCCAGCCAGGAGTCCAAATGGCTGAGGAGCCCCAAGGAGCCACAGCCACACCTTTGCAGGCTGGGGTACCAGGAGCTCCTGCTCATGCCTTGGTCTCTAAGTAATCAACATGGCTGGTGTAGGGGAAGGGAGACCAGGTGGCTCTGATAAGGATGAAACAAAATGAATGTGTTTTCAAAGTTTCCCCCCAGGCCCCAGCAGGATTCTGCAACCCTGTAATCCTATTTTGTAAATAGATGGAATTGCCTTCTCTTTTTTAACCCATTGGAGATGCAAAGCCAGCTGCTCTCTCTCTGTCTTAATGCAACCGGTGAGAGGCGGAGGCTAGGCTGTCGATTTGTCCCGGCGTGTGGATGAGGTAAGGGAGCCACAGCGCGGTGACGGCCCCAGAAACCTGTGCTGTTTGTCTCTGAAGCTTGGACTAGTCGATGCGCAAACCAGTGGTCGGTTCATCCAATTCGAAATTCGACTTGGCAGACCCAGTGGGATACTGTGAGGCAGAGAGGAGAACTGGCGGCTCCTCTAAATCTGTTCCGAGTCTTTTCGGACCAAGGGTCTGGGCTGATGTTCTTGGGACAGAGACTGGGGCCGCCCACAACTGTTGCATTTCCAAAGGTGACAAGGGGACCTCAGCCAAACACCTGGCAGCAGAGCCTCATGGAGCCTCAGTATGGCGACTGGACCTTACCCCAGGCAGTGGAGCTGCTGAATGATGCGAAGGCTGGGCGCAGTGGCTCACACCTGTAATCTCGGCCCTTTGGGAAGCTGAGACAGGCGGATAACTTGAGACCAGGAGTTTGAGACCAGACTAGGCAACATGGGAAAACCCTTTCTCTACAGAAAAAAAAAAATTAGCTGGGCCTGGTGACACACAGCTGTAGTCTCAGCTACTAGGGAGGCTGAGGTGGGAGGATCACTTGAGCCCAGGAGTTCGAGACCAGCCTGGGCAACGTGGCTAACCCTGTCTCTACAAAAAATACAAAAATTAGCCAGGTGTGGTGGTGGTGCATGCCTGTGGTCCTAGTTACCTGGGAGGCTGAGGCAGGAGGATCGCTGGAGCCCAGAAGGTCGAGGCTGCAGTGAGCTGTGATTGCACCACTGCACTCTGGCCTCGGCAACAGAGTGAGACCCTGTCTCAAAAAAAAAAAAAAAAAAGATGTTAAACAGGACACAGCCTGATGGCATATGTGTCTTAGATGCCTTTGCTGGCCACCTGGAGATGGGGATGGGTGGCTAGGAGTGCAGGAAGGAAGACCAGGTGACGGCGCTACGGGAACCCAGCTCAGAGTGATGGTGGTGGCCTTGGCAAGCGTGGCCCGAGAGCAGAGCATGGGCTCTAGGCCTGTTAAGGATGGTGGGCCGTGGCTCGGTGGTGTCTGCTTGGGCACTGGGTGGGTGACAGTGCCATCCACTATGGTAGGGAGTGCAGAGGAGGAGTCAGTTTGATGGGTGGAATTTGTGACATACCACATTTGAGGTCCCTGGAACTGAGCAGCAAGGTCTGGACACTTGTATCGTCGCGGGCACAGAAGGCGCAGGATGAAGACCAGCACTTATCCAGAGGCAGAGGAAGAGGACCATCGAATTGGAGCGATTTTGATGACACATTCATTAAAATTTGTTGAATTGTTCACTTAAAGTGGTGAATATTATGATGTTTAAGTTATACCTCATTAAGGTTGCCTTTTTTTTTGTTTTCCTTTTAAAGAAAAGACAACGAGGAGGGAGCAGCCAGAGGGGTGGAAATGGGAGCACGTGACCTCGCAAGAAGCAGGGAGGGAGAGAGAACACTGAGTCCGCTCGCTTTTAGAGCAGGTGAGTGGGGTCAAAGGGTTGGAAGGTTCTGTTCTACTCAGCAGCAGGCGGCCGCCGCGACCCTCGGCTAAGCAGCCCCAGGGAGGAGGTGAGAGCAGGACCTTGATCACAATAGACTTGGGTGGGGGCTTGGCAGGGGGTCAGATTGAGTCTTCTTCCGGATTCTTAAGTCATTTCCTAGACCTTTGCCATCTCCTGCCCTCAAAGACTGAGCTTAGGAAAGCAGAGTGAATTACTGGTGTTCAATAATTCACCAATAATTAGGGACACTGCTGGCTGGAGTTTGGGGACTCTCAGGACTAATTGTGAAGAGCAGTACCAGTTGTCAAAAGCCATTTATTTATTCATTTTTAAATTTTAATTTTTAGTTGTGGGGTACCTGTGCAGGATGTGCAGGTTTGTTACATAGGTAAACGTGTGCCATGATGGTTTGCTGCACCTGTCAACCCACCACCTAGATATTAAGCCCAGCATGCATTAGCTACTTTTTTAAAAACTATTTTTCCTAATGCTCTCCCTTTTCCCATCCCAACTCCCAACAGAACCCCCCGTCCCTTGTCCATGTGTTCTCATTGTTCAGTTCCCACTTGTAACTGAGAACATGCAGTATTTGGTTTTCTGTTCCTGCGTTCGTTTGCTGAGGATAACCGCTTCCGGCTTCCACCATGCCCCTGCAAAGGATGTGATCTCATTCCTTTTAATGACTGCATAGTATTCCATGGTGTGTATGTACCCCATTTGTCAAAAGCTATTTTAAAAAAACAACATAATTCATAGGACAAGGGTTGTTATTGCACAGAGAGAGGGATGACTTGTTAGTGGGCTGGGAGCACACCCTGGCTTGTGTCCCTCATCTCCAATCAGCTCCCTGACAGCTCTGCGTGATCAGGCAGGAAAAGAAGGGCTGGGGACAGCTGGAGTTTCTCCAGGGGCTGCTGCTGCGGGAAGGAGGTGCCACCGCTTATCTTAAATAGCTGCTGGGGGACAGTATTCACAGGCTGCCCTTTCAGGCATCTCTTCCTTCCCCTTTCCATTCTTCAAGGCTCCAAAGTCTTTTCTGAACTTCTTCAGTGAGTTAAGGCTGGGTATGATCTACAGCTGGAATGAGGACTTTTCTGGGAAGCCACAGGGTGTGGGGCTGAGTGAGGAAGAGAGCACCTGCCTGGCTTCCCAGAAGAGACTTTGCCCAAGGCATCCCCTGCAGCCTGCCCCAGGCCAAGAGTGACCTGGGGCTCAATGGAGCCTGAGATGAGGTAGCCCAATTTCCCAAAGGTCATTTTCCTGAAATCCAATTCACCCCATGGCCGGTCCTCCAAAGCGTCCATTTGCTGAATTTACTTGCTGCCATCAACTCTTCCGTTTTTGTTCACTGGTTTTCATTTTGTCTTCATAACAGCATTTTAAGGGATTGACCTACAGCTGATAAGAGGTTCTTTAGGTTGTCGGGCCCAGAGGCTTGCACAGGCTATTTCATGTAATGGGGTTTATGGACAGACAAGGCAATATGAAGACAGAAACCTCATGGGGATCTGGGAGCAGCCAGACTGGCAGGAAGGAACAGGAAGAGAAATGCAGCCAGCATCCTGGAGACTGGGATGAAGGTCATTTTTGATCATGGCAGCTCCGGGAGACAGGTGTCCTTACCACTCAACAGCTAGGATGCATCCTGGTCCTTACTGATGAGTGAACACGTCTGTGGCAGCTTGACCAGGTGGCTGTTGGGTTGTGTGCAACGTGAGGGCAGGAACTCTGTCCCATTCCTTACTGTGTCCCCAGTGCCTGGCACGCTGCAGGTGCTCAAGGATGTTGGTGTACATAAAACTGGCCACCTCCTCTCCTGGGGTCTTCCCCTGTAGTCTGAGGTTCGTTCCGATTCAGATCTGCCTGGCCACATGGGTTTCCGGGCAATGCACCCACATTCTTCTGCAAATCCTCCTTGCATCCCAGGAAGTGAACAGGTGGGGACAGCCACAGTCATCCTGGAGGCTCCTGCCTCCTCTCTACCAAGCCCAAGCTGCTAGGCCGCTGTGGAAAATACTCCATCCCCACTACCAGCCCTGGGCCCCTGCCCCCAGGGTAGTCTATCTGCAGTAGCCCTGCTGGGTTTAAGTTCTTTTTCTGAGAAATAGAGGTGGCTTTGCCCTTCAGGAGGCTGGTACCTTTGGAGCCCTGATGCCCTCTACCCAGCAGCCACTAGATAATGGGAAATCATTTCCGGTGGGAGGAAGCAGCGTGGGGCCTTCTGTGCACTGAAGTTGCTGCTGCTAACTGCAACAAAGGGAAATGTAGGGCAGTAACCCTTCTGGCTCGCCACACATGCTATTGAGAACAGCACCAACCAGAAAATACCCGCTAATGGCCTTCACCCAATCTCCTTCTAGATAATGATAAATTATGTGTATTTTTAGTTTGGAATTGAATTTCATCTCTCCATTGCTGGTGTTTTTCAGGTGTTTTTTTTCCCTTCTCCCTCGGGGTTGGAAAACTAGACATTTGTGCATTTACTGTGTGCATTTATTCCTTGCCAAAAATTGACATATGGACTCATTAATTCCTTCACACTTGTTCTCACCACCCCCCAAAACACGCATCTGGCTGGACCAGGAAGGGAGCTGTATCCAAGAGGGCTCTTCTGAAGGAATCCTGCAGACCTGGGGAACAGGTGTGTCCTGGAAGCAGGAGACTGGCCCCTCTCAGTGACCATTGGTTCCCACACTTGAGTGTGCCCCCAAGTTCCCAATTCAGTCGGTTGGGATAGAACGCAAGAAGGTGCATTTCTAAGGAGCTCCTAGGTGATATTGAGGCTGCCAGGTCAGGGGACTGTACTCTGAGAACCAGTGGCCTAAATCCTTCCTACTGAAAGTGTGGTCCTAGAACCAGGAGTATCAGCATCACTGGGGAGCTTGGTATAGATGAAGACTCGTGGGCCCTCACCCCGGTCTAATCAAAATTTTCATTTGAACACAATCCCAGATGATTTGAATGAATATTACAGTTTCAGAAACACTGACCTAAATGATTTCTCAAAACTCCTTTCAGCCCAGTGGCCTCGACCTTGGATGAAAGATTAGAATCACATGGGGAGATTTTAACATTTCTCTAAGCCCAGGCTGCACCCAAGACCAATTAAGCCAGCATTTCTGGGACTGAAGTCCAGGCATCTGTGTTTTTAACAAGCTTCCTAAGTGATTCCATGTGCAGCGACACCTGAGAACCACTGTTCTAGTTGGAGGAATCAAATCAGAAGCATTTCTCGCCCACCCCTGACCTTGAACAGAGAAGGGAAGAGTTATTCTTCCATGGCCACTCATCCATACCCACTTTTCTGGCCCAGAGAGAGTTCGGCCTTGCTTGACCCATGGTTGCCCATCTTTCCAGCGTGCCTTGCACGGGTTTTGGGAGCCCAGTGGCTGCAGCAGTGCATCCTTCTCTCTGATTTCAGTTTAGCCAACGGCGGCGGGTGGGGAGTGGGAGAAACAGCTAGGATTGGCCAAGCCGGCCTTTGCTCACCTCATTGTCCTAATTAGAGCAGGGCTCACATCATACAGTTCTGAAATTTCACTACGTAAGTCCTTTGGAATTAAATCTGGAATGTCAAATACCGAGCGAACCTACTAGGACTCTCCTCATCCTGTGTCCATGGCAGACATCACCAATTGATCAGAGCACTCTTTCTCATTGAGCCCAGAGGTGGCTTCAGAAGACTCTTTCCTAGTCTTCCTGGGGTGCTCTAGGCAGCCGGGGCCAGCTAGACTGGGCATGGGAGATGGAAGCCACTTGCCTTCCCAGGTCGAAAACATCAGCCCCTCTCACAGGAAGACACACTGGGGTGAGAGTATCAAGTTCTTGTTGAGTGATTCATACTCTAGTAATACACACTCTAGTACGAATTACTTATCCGCTGCTTTCCAGGGTTAACCTAGAGCAGGTTTCTAAGTGGGCAGGAAGGTGGTAGCAGGGAGAGAGGTCTGAAAGGTGAGATGCTGTCCTGGGAGGCAGGGCTGCGGAAGCCCAAGTCAGCACGCGGTTTTGGGAGAAAAGAAGAGGATCCCTTCCTCTTTGTCTTCCCCTCCTCTTGCCTCCAGTGCTAGAAGGTTTTGACTGAGAAGACCCAGGAGTGAAATTCTCTTACCCCCTTCTCTGTACCTGGGGCTAGGGCTCAGTCTGACAATTTGGGGAAGGCTCTTTCCTCTTCTATTATGCATTTCATTGCAACCAGTTCTTAGACTCAGCCAGGATGGTATAGGTGTGCAGAAAGCAAGCAGGGGGGTTGGTGGGGTAGAGGTCCCCGTGCAAAGCCTGGCATCCTGGGCGAGAAGCAGCCCTGGGGGCTCTCACGGATGACAGTGGGACACTGCAAGGCCAGCCTGAGGCTCTGTTCTGTCCAGCTGCGGGTGAGGTGAGGAGCGTGTGGGGAGGAAGGACCAGCAGGGCCCCTCCACCAATCCTGATCTCAGCACCTCCCCAGAGTGGACCTGAAGAAAAGGGAACGACATGAGAAGAAAGCAAAGAACAAACACTGGAGTGTGTCCTCCAGAGCCGCGGGAGCCTGCTCAGCAGAGGGGAGTGTGGCAAGCAGGTAGAACACAGCACCCGAGCCCGCAGGCAGGAGAGGATATGACTTTCAAGAGGAGAAGGAAAGAAGAAAATAAAGGAGATGAGCATGAAGAGGCTTCTTCTCCAGGGCTGTGCATTTATTCGTTCATCCACAAATGCAATACTTCTCATCAAACACCCACTCCCCAAAAGGCTGGAAGCTGCTTAGCCCTTTCCCGTATGGAGGAGTCCACTCTGTAGGGGAGGAGAGCAGTGGCTGGCAGGCCTTCTTGGTGCCATAGAGCTTGGGGGCAGAGGAGGTCTCACCAGCTCGACACACAAGAGGCACTTGTATCCTGGGATGGTGATGGAGACACTCAGACTGGTTCAGCCAAGAGCTTGGTCTTCAGCAAAGTGACGAAGCCTGGTCCCCACTTGCCCCAGTGCAGATGGAAGGCAGCCAGTTGGATGTGTGCTCTGTAGCAGACCCTCAAGGTCAAACGATGCTAAACTAATGGAGCTTGGAGCGTCCTCCAAATAATCTGCCAAGTCACGGGGAGCTGCAGAGGAAGGGAGGTTAGGCACAAGCAGCCCTAATTGCATTTCATGACCTGATGTTCATGCCGCAGAGGATGCTGGCCACCGCCGGCTGCCTGCTTCACTTCTCACCCCTTCTCTCCCCTCTTCCACTCCTCTCCCCTGCCAGGCAGGCCCAGCGAGCTCTGAACTGCCCCTTTGCAGCTGGGGAGATCAAACGGAGAGGCTGACCCTGACCTCTTTGTCTAAGAGCGTTCCTTCCATATTCTATTCGTGGGCTTTGGGTACGAGGTTGGCAGTCTCAGGCTCCATGAGTGTCCCCTGCAAGAGTGAAGGACAGTTATCATGAGAAGGCTGGGCTGTGGGTCTTTGAGAAATGGTCAGAAGGAATTTAGGTGGGTGAAGAAGAGCCTCGCCTGTCTTCCTGGTTTTGTCCCTAGCATGTGAAAGGCACCCCCGGCTTTTCTGGCAGTTAAGAGTAGAAACTAAGTGTGGGATTGTTTTGTTTCTTTGTGTGGCTGTGCAAGTGGAGTTTGGATCTGTATGAGCAGTTTGACAGTGTGTGCATGTGTGCATGCATGTGTGTGTAGTATATATGTGCATGCATGTGTATATATGCACATGTGTAAGTGTGCATACAGGCCTGTGCATGTGTGTATGTGTGTGTGTTCTGGAATATCTATCTGCTGTGCCTGGGAATGTGTGTTGGGGTGAAGCTCTCTGCATGGACCAGGTCTTATGGATCTGTAACAGAGGAGAGGTCACCTCTGGAAGTAGAAGTAGGCTACAGTCCTCATGGGAGGGGACAGATTTAGAAGCTGGAGTTATTTTTCCATCCCTTAGGTGTGGAGCTCAGTGGTGCCCTGCCCTGCCCCACTGAATGACCCTTTCCCTGAGAAGAAACTGACACCAGGCGAGGCTACCGTAAACTGAGGATGGGTTTAGTGAGGTGGTCCTGCTAAGAGGTGAGGCAGGGGGCTTAATGACCTCCGATGAGCCCCAGCTCACATGCACAGCCCCATCCATGTCCTGGACCTCTGCAGCCTGGCCCAGGCTCCCCTCATGTCCTAGGACCTTCCGAGCCCCAGCACTCATGGACGGAGGCTTTGCTGACTTTCAGTGACCTCGACTCCTCACCCTCCCCACTTCGAGAGGCTTCTGCACTGCACAGTCTGTCTTTGCCACTCCAGAGCCAGCCCTTAAAATGACCTGCTTCATCTCTGCTGTGATGGGAATCTGAGGGCTTGAGAAGCTGTGCCTTCCATTTCCACTTTTGATGACAGCGTCAAATGCGGTGACGCGCCCACCTCTCCCCCAACCCATCCCATCTCATCCTTCAGAGTCCCCGGAAGCCCCTTCTCCCTCCTGCTCCCAGGGCTCCTGCCTGCCCTTCCCCGGCTGCCAGCAAAGCCCATCCTGCCTGGATGGATTGACCTGTTTGCTGGGGAGAGTATTTATTTCAAGAGGCATTTCACCTCCGCTTCCATGTGCTTGGCTTATTACCCATAAATATCAACTAACAGAAAAGGGGTGGCCTCTGAAAGGAGAAGTGATGTTTTGGAGGGAGACCAAGAGCAGACAAATTCCCGGGGGAATGAGGGAACTGTTCACGTGGCCTCTTTAGTGCCATCCAAAGGGGCCCTGGATGTGCCCTGCCACTGAGCCAGGCCTGGCTGTAGCAGTGTGTCCACTACGCAAGACCTGTGCCCTCCAGGACCTGGGTCTCCTGGAGCTAGATCCTAAATCAAAATCCAGCTAGGAGGCAATGGGACAGGCAGGGGTATGCGGAGGAGCTGGTTAGGAACCAGGGTTTAGAGGCTGTGGCTTGCAGGGGCTTCATGGCAGAGACGACTGTTGGAAAGGTCTTGTTGATTGAGCGGAGGAGAGGAAGGACATAGGGGTCCACTGAGGAGGGCCAGGGGCCTGTAGCGGGAGGGAAGGGTGGATGAAGAGAGCATAGGGAGCGGGTAGAAAATGCCCACAGGCTGTGAGAGGCTTTGATGTCTGGATTTCCAAATCATGCAGAGGAGTTAGAGTGGCTTTCCTGTTTGGACTCTTTGGGAAGTGAGCTTTGAGGATGGTGAAGATCTGAGGTTCTCTGCCTCAGCCAGGACAGATTATGCAGCTGACAAGGCAGACCCTGCCCAGGGATCACTCTCCTCTGATTTCACGTGGGAGTCCACCGTCTCCCAGCTGTGACCTCTGCAGGAGGGAAAGGGAGCCGACCTTGTCGACCCGTCCCTGAGTGGGCAGCTCTGTGCTGGGTGCCACTTGATCTCTCCTGGTGTCCTCTGGGTGGCCCTCGGGGCAGGCATGTTGACCTCCACCAAGCAGGTGGGGAAATGGACTCAGAGAAGGTGCAGAGATGGTCTGGGGGTGCACAGTTCCAACCGCAGTCTGGGAATTCTCAGGCAGGGCGGTGGGACAAGGATGCCTTCATTGAGGTCGTGCTCTTGGACGCCTTCATTGAGGATGTGCTCTTGGACGCCTTCATTGAGGATGTGCTCTTGGACGCATTCGTTGAGGATGTGCTCTTGGACGCCTTCACTGAGGACGTGCTCTTGGCTGCCAGGCAGTTTAGAGGCACCGTCTTCTCTCTTTTCTTGCCTTCCCTGGGAACGAGCATTTCCTCTGGAGGCCTTAGAAACAAGACAGACTCTTTCCCACTGGGATGCTCAGGCTAAGGTGATCCTGCCTGGAGGGGAGTAGAGGGGACAGTGTGAGACCTTCCCAGCCAGGGGGGAGATGCAGCCAGGTGGCCCCGTGTCCTCTGTGGAGCCAGGGGAGCAAACCCCCCACGTGCTCTCAGTAAGGCCTGTGTGGAGGCAGTGGGAGGTACCATCTTGACTTTCAGAGGGACTACGGGATGGAGGAGTGTGTGTGTGAGTGTGAGAGTGTGTAAGTGTGTGTGAGAAAGTGTGAGAATGTGAGTATGTATGTGTGTGCAAATGTGTGTGAGCATGAGTGTGTGTGCAAGTGCATGTGTGAATGTGACCATATGTGAGAGTGCGTGTGTGTGTGTGCAAATGTGAGAGTGTGTGTATCAAGTGTGTGGATATGTGAGACTGTGTGAGCATATATTAGAGTATGTGTGAGTGTGATTGTGTGAGTCTGAGAGTGTGTGGGTGAGTGTGAGCATATGTGACAGGGTGTGTCTGAATGTGTGAGTGTGTGTGAATGTGTGTGAGAATGTGTGTGCATGTGTGTGTGAATGTGAGAGTGTGTGAATGTGTGAAAGTGTGTGTGAATGTGTGAAAGTGTGTGTATGAGTGGTCTATGAGTGTGTGACTGTGAGTGTGACAGTGTGTGAGTGCATGTGAGCATGAGTGAATGTGTCTGAGTGTTAGTATGTGTGGGTGAATTGTGAAGGTGAGTGTCACATGTGTGATTGTGCATCTGCATGAATGTGTGCGTAAATTGTGGGAGTGTGTGTTTGTGTGTCAGTGTGAGTGTGCATCTGACTATGTGTCCGTGTGTCAGTGTATGTGTATCTGTGTGAATGTGTAAGCATGTCTATGAGTGTGTCAGTATGGTGAGCATGAGTGTGTGTGTGTGCATCTGTGTGTGTATGTCAGTGTGAGTATGTCAATGTGTGTCTGTGTGTGCAAATGTGTCTAAATACAAGTGTGTCTGTGAGTGTGCATTTGTGATGGTATGAGTGTGTCAGTGTGTGTGAATGTGTATGCATTTCTGTGTGTGTCAGGGTGTGTCTGGTGGGTATGAGGGTATGTGAGTGTGCATCTGTGTGGATGCGTGTGAGTATGCAAGAGTGTGTGTGTGTGTGTGTGTGTGTCTGTGTGTGTGTACAGAGGCTGAACTTCACCAAGCATCATCCTCTGAGGGCCAGGGCGAGCTGCCCTCAGCCAGTCCTGCCTGAATCCCTCCACACACTGAAGGCAGAGCCGCCCGACTCATGGGTCAGCAGGTGGGAGGGAGGGAGGGAGTCCTACAGTGACCATCAGCCCACGAGGACTTTCCCAGGGGGAGGTGGGCGGCCCTTCCTCTTTGCTCCGAGATCCTCCTTCACCACCTTCCCACTCCCCTGATGCATCCCAGGGCTGACCCCAGACCCCAGTAGAGGTTGCTATTAAGGCCCCTCACTCTTCCCGAGCCCCTAGGGACAGGCATGGAACCCACACCTGACCAATCACAGGGCCCATCCCCCGTACAAAAGTGATCAGTCCGAGGGGGGTGCGGGGCATGAGAGCAGGGCCAATCAGAGTCCTTCCTTTGAGTTTGGGCCATGGATCTTGCCAGCAGGAGCTTTTCTCGGGGGATGCGGGAGTGGGAAGGTGTGAATGTGAGGTGTCTGGTGGCCGTCTTCATCAGTGCGGAAGAGAGCCTGTCTGCGACCAGAGACAAGCGCAGATGAAAACTGGGTAGGGGTGTGTGGGAGAGGAGACAGATGGATGGAGTCATGGATGGAGTTGTAGACAGAGAGAGAATTGGTCCCAAAGTCCTGGTCCCCACAGTCTTTTCTTTAATTATGTGAGCTGTCCCAGAATCCTCTTAGCTACAAGAGCCAATAAATCCCCCTTTTGCTTAAGCTAGTTGAGTTCAGTTTCTGTCACTTGCAAATTCCAGAGTTCTGAGTGATTTATCAGCCTCCTCAGGGTTGTGCCCAGTCCCACTGTGCAACCTTATCACTCTGCTGTGGGGGCGGCATTATGTGCATGGGCTCTTCTCCTCTCCTTCCCCTGCAAAATGAGAGTCTGATGTCCACTTTCAAGTGTCTCTGTCCCTCGCCTTTCCCCTACTTGGTCTCCAATCTTCTCCCTGCTGCAGAAATATAGTAGCGTACTTAGAGAAGTTTCCAAATGCCTGGGCATGAAAAAGGTTGAGAAACCCTGAGTGAAGACGCAACTCAGGTTCTGCTGGGTTCTGCTGGGTACTCTGACCTTGAGGACCGAGGGAGCAGGCATCCTGCACCATGGTGTTCTGTTTTCATTTGTTTTTGTGGAGATGGGGTCTTACTGTGTTGTCTAGGCTGGTCTTGAATTCCCAGCCTCAAGCAATCCTCCCTCCTCGGCCTCCCAAAATGCTGGGGTTACAGCCATTGCGCCCGGCCCCAGTGCTCTACTTTTCTTGACATGGAAGCTACTTCATTCACAATATCCCTTCCTTCACTCTCCTTGTTTATATTCAATGACATGAATATTCATTATTAGGCTTCAGTTTATTGATTTTATTTTATTTTTCCAAAATGGAAATATCTGGGATTTCCCCCCTCTTTATCACAGTAATTCACAGTCATGATAATAATAGTAAAATAAAACCAAGTTACGAAAAGTGGAAAATTTCCTGACTTCAGTGCTGGCCTGTGCTATAATTAATGCTACCTGTGTGCCCTGCAAGGCCTATCTTGAGTTTGGTTTCTCACATGAGTCCTTCCCAGCAAACTTGTGTACGTCTCTCCCCTTCTGGCCACTTGGCCCCTCTGGTAAGCCTGTCCTCTTTTGTCCCCAGACCACGTTCTAGAATTGTAGAATCCTGGCAAGAAAATGGCAGCTCGTCCAGCCTTCTGTCCAGTGGAACAGCCCCAGCCAGAGCAACTGACAGATGGTGAGCCGCTGATGTCTGCACACGGCCGAGCCGGGCAGCTCACTACTTTCTGTGGCAGCCCTTCTACCATGGGGCAGCTCTAATTGCTGGAAAGTTCTTCCCTTTATTTAGCTGAAATCTGGCACCAGGATGCCCTTGGTTGAAGGCCTGTCCTCTGGAACACCACAAAGTCAATCTGTTATTCTTCCACATGACAGTTTTCACACTGTTGAAGACAGAACATCCCTCGTGGATTTGCTGTTTCCCTGGTTAAACACCCTGATTTCTGAAAAAACACATCAGAGGAAGAACAGCGCGAGTGCCCTCACTGACCTGGTTTTCTCCTGGTCATGCTCTCTGTCTTAGTCCATTTTGTGTTGCTATCACAGAACACCACAGATGGGTAATTTAGAAAGAAAAGAAATTTATTTCTTACAGTTCTGGAGGCTGGGGAGTCCAAGGTCATGGGGCCTGCATCTAGTGAGAGCCTCTATGCTGCATCATCCCTTGGCAGAAGGTGAAAAGGCAAGAAAGTGTGAGGAAGCAAGAGGGCAAGCGGGGGTTGAATTCATTTTTATAACAAGTGCACTCTCACAATAACTAAACTTTTTCTGGGATAATAACATTAATCCATTCGTGAGGACAGAGCCCTTATGACCTAATCCACTCTTAAATGTCCCACCTCCCAACCCTGTTGCATTAGGGACTAAGTTTCAAACACATAAACTTTGGGGGACACATTAAAACCATAACACCCTTTAGTATTCATCTTAAAGTGTGATACCTGGCTAGAGCAAAATTTTCCAGGGGAGTTTGACTCCAGGAATCAGCCAATGGGATGTGGTGATCCCACGCTGCAAACTTGGCACTGCGTGTGCAACAAAATCACTGGTAGCATTACACAAATACCTGGGTCCCATCCCCAGAGATTCTGGATCAGTAAGTCTGGGGTTAAGCCCAGGAATGTGTGCTTTTAAGAAGAGCTTCATAGCCCATTCTGTCCAATGGTGGTTTTTCTGCAGGAAAATAGAGATGTGCAGATAAGATGCGCTGGGCATGGCACTGTGAAGCCAACATATTAGTCAGGACTCACTTATTTGCAAGTGATGGAAATCAACTTAATCAGCTTAAGCAAATGGGGAATGTATTGGTCCAGGAGCTCTGATGGATTCTGGGACAGCAGTAGGAACTTGCCT
This sequence comes from Theropithecus gelada, assembly GCF_003255815.1. Classification (NCBI taxonomy): domain Eukaryota; kingdom Metazoa; phylum Chordata; class Mammalia; order Primates; family Cercopithecidae; genus Theropithecus; species Theropithecus gelada. Next base: position 47,532,010 of record NC_037684.1, on the reverse strand, counting down.
TCAGGGATGAGACTGAGTCTCCAAAGCTCTTGCTCCTCTGCCTGCCATCTTTTGTTTGGCTTCACTCTGGAAAATGATCTCTACTGTGGTGAGAAACATGGCCACAAGTAGCCCAAATTCATATTTTCCAAGCTTATCAACCTCAATTGGAATATAAATTTTGTCTTTTAGTATCTTTAAGTTAATTCTAGGGAAGGATTTTTATTGGACCAACTTGAGTCTTCCTTTAACTGATCACTGTGTCATGTAGATGGCATATTTTTATCGGATCATGGACTTACCACTTCCTTGGATTGGAGAAGGTTCAGCATTGGGTGAGGGAGAATGAACCATCAGGAAAATGATGCTAGGCACATGCCCACTATAGTCAACCTACACAAAGGGCTGGCTAGATTTTTCTCGGGGAAAGAAAGTTTTGTTGCAACTTTTAGATGGAGGCAACGTTCTTCCAGTAATAACCAGATGTTTTAAAGACCTTAAGGTCACCAGATTAGGATGATGCTACTGGGATGAAAATAGGAAGAAATGTTGGTTCAAATACTAGTTCAGTCAGTTATGAAACTTGATTTATGCCGGCAGAGACTGGTGATCACATCTGTCTTGAATTAATCTCTACTTTCACTGGCACAAACCTTGTCTCATCAGTCAGACTGAAAACAGCTCAAAGCCTGGAATTACAAGATACACAATTTTTATGCTTCTTCTTAAACTCAGTGTCCAGTATATTGCTGGTTACCCAGTAAATAGAATGCAAATAATATATTTCACCTCTTTAATGGACACAGCTTTATGTCTGCCTACATTCTCTAGTTTGTGTTCCCTCCCATGAAAGGCCTAGGTCTGCTATGGTTTGAGTGTGTGTCTCAAAATTCATGTGTTGGAAACATAATCCCCGGTGTGACATTGTTGAGAAACAGGACCTTTAAGAGGTAATTAGGTCATGAAGACTCTGCTCTCATGAATGAATTAATGGCATTATCACAAGAGTGGGCTCCTGATAAAAAGGATATGTTTGTCTCCGTTTCTCTGTTGCTTATGCTCATGTGCACTCTCTTGCCTTCCCACCAACTACCATGGAATGATACAGCAAGAAGGTCCTCACAAGATGCCAGCCTCATGCTCTTGAACTTTTTGGCCTCCAGAATCATGAGTCAAATAAACTGCTATTGTTTATAAATTTCTCAGTCTGTTGTTTTCTGTTAGAGCAACACAAAATGGACTAAGACAGAAAATTGGTAGTGAGAAGTGGTACTATTTTTTATAACAAATACTTGAAAATATATAAGCAGCTTTGGAACTGGGTAATGAGTAGAGGCTGGAAGCATCTAGAGAAGCTGGTTAGAAAAGGTCTAGATTGCCATGAATGGAGCCGTAACAGTGATTCTGCAGAGGGCTCAGAAGAAGAGAAGAAATGTGGGTAAAGTCTGAAACTTCTTAGAAATTACTTAAGTGGTTGTGATCAGAATGTTGGTAGAAATATGGATGGTAGAGGCCATTCTGATGAAGTCTGAGATGGAAATGAGAAAGAAGGTATTGGGAACTGGAGTAAAAGCTATCCTTGTTATAAAGTTGCAGAGAACTTGGCTGAATTATGTCCATGCCTGAAGGCCTTATGGAAGGCAAAAATTAAGAATGGTGAACTGGGATATGTGGCAGAAAAAATTTTTAAGCGAAATAGTGAAGAAGCTGTCTACGTTTAACCACACACAGTAAGAGGAGATAAATGATTTGAAGATGGAATTTATGATTAGCAGAAAAGAGAAGAAGAATGAAAAGATCTTAAAGATTTTCAGCCTGATCATGTGAAGAATGAAAAAACATGTTTAGGAGAGCAAACTAAGGATGTGGCTAAGTGACCATTTGCTAAGAAGATCAGTACTGACAGAAGCAATCACCAAGACAATGGGAGAGTGAACCTACTGTGGTTTGAATGTCTCCTCCAAAAGTCACATTGAAATTTAATTGTCAGTGTAACAGTATTGGGTGGCAGGAACTTTAAGAGGTATTTAGGTAATTAAGAGGGCTTTTTCCTCATGAATAGATTAATGCTATTATTGCAGAAGTGGTTTAGTTATTGTCAGAGTGGGTTCCTGATAAAGGGATAAGTTTTGCCCATTTCTTTCTGCCTTGTGTGCAAACTTCTGTGTTCCACCCATATACCACAGGATAATCATTCCCTGTTGCCAGCGCCATGGTTTTGGACTTCCCAGCCTCCAGAACCAAATAAACTTCTTTTGTTTATAATTTACATAGTCTGTGGTGTTCTGTTATAGTAGCAGAAAACAGACTAAAATAGAGTCCAAAGGCATTTCAGAGATCTTTGAGGCTACTCCTCACATCACAGACTGAGAACTCTAACAGGGCAGAATGATTTTGAGGGATGGGCCTGGGGTACCCTTCATGGGCTTGCGGCCCAGAGCCACACTGGGCTTCTGTTCCCCACATTCAGGTGCAGAGCTCCTCAGCCACCCCAGCCATGGCTCAAGTAGGCCCAGATGTGGCCTGACTCACTCACTACTCCTGAATATACAGGCTGTGAATCTTGACAACATTCACACGGTGCTAATTTTGCACATGCACAGAATACAGGAGCTATGAGGGCATGACCTTCTCTACCTAGATTTTAAAGGATGTTGTGGACAGTCCAGGGCTCCAGCCACAGACTTGTCACCAGAGGCAGAGCCACCATAGAAAGCCCCTACTAGGGCAATGCCAAGTGGAAATGTGAAGTCAGAGCTATGACAGAGTCCCCCCTAGGGCAATGCCTATTGGAGCCATGAGAGTAGGGCCACTCCCAAGACCCCAGAACTATAGAGCTACTAGCTTGAGCTTGCAGCATCAGACTAAGATCAGACTAAGGCAGCCGGGCGCAGTGGCTCATGCCTGTGGTCCCAGCACTTTGGGAAGCTGAGTTGGGCAGATCACGAGGTCAGGAGTTCGAGACCAGCCTGACCAATGTGGTGAAACCCCTCTCTACTAAAAATGCAAAAATTATCTGGGTGTGGTGGTGTGCACGTGTGGTTCCAGCTGCTCGGGAGGTTGAGGCAGGAGAATCACTTGAACTCTGGAGGCAGAGGTTGCAGTAAGCCGAGATTGCGCCACTGCACTCAAGCCTGGGCAACAGAGTGAGACTCCATCTCAAAAAAAAAAAAATACTGCTGGTCTGAGACTCCAACCCGTGAGAGCTGCTGAGTGAACTGAGCCCAGTAAAACCATGGTTGTGGGGCCCAATCTTTGTCCTAGTGTTTCCAGAAGGCAAGGCATGGAGTCAAGAAAGGTTATTCAGAAGACTTAAGACTTAATGTTGTTTTCCCCCATTGGGTTTTGGACTTACTTGGAGCCTATTACTCATTTCATCTTGCCTATTTCTCCCTTTTGGAATGAGAGTGTCTATCCTACGCCTGTCCCACCATTGTATTTTGGAAGTAGATAACTTGTATTGATTTCACACCTCATAGCTGGAGGAAATTTGCTTTAGGATGAATCATGCCTTCCATCTCACCCACATCTAATTTAGGTGAGACTTTGGATTTTGGATGTTTGAGTTGATGCTAGTATGAATTAAGACTTTGGAGACTATTAGAATGGGATGACTGTATTTTGCAGGGTGAAGATATACATTTGGGGGCCAGGAGTGGAATGTTATAATTTGAACACATCCCCCAAAATTCATGTATTGGAAGTACAATCCCCAATACAATAGTGTTGAGAGGTAGGACCTTTATGAGGTGACTAGGTCATGAGGGCACTGCTCTTGTGAATGGGTTAATGGTATTATTGTGGGAGTGGGTTCCTGATAAAATGGCTAGGTTAGGTTTGGTTCCTGATAAAATGGCTAGGTTAGGCTCCTTTCTCTCTTGCTCTTATTTGCACATACTCTCTTGCCCTTCCCCTTCTGCCACGGGATGACATGGCAAGAAAGCCCTCATCAGATGATAGCACTGTGCTCTTGGACTTTCCAACCTCCAGAACCATAAGTCAAATACATTTATGTTGTTTCTAAATTACCCAGTCTGTGGTATTCTGTTATAGCCACACAAAACAGACTAAGACAAGGTCTAACATATTTTTGATGTCATAGCTTCAAGTTAATACTGTACCTGAGGGTAAGAGAAATAATTAGCTGACCAACAAAAATGTGTTCCACATCCATGGTGTATCACCATTTCTGGAAAATAGCTGCTCAGTCATGGATTATATTTTCCAGCCCCTCTTGCATCTAGGTAGGTCCATATGATTAGTTCTCACCAATGGAATTTGAATGGAAATGATGCATATTACTTCCAGGCCAAGGTGGTTGAGCATTGGGTGGGAGATTCTCCATGTTTTCTTTCTTTTCTCATCTTTCAGCTCAATATAGAGAATCCCTAACAGAGGACTTCCAGGATATCCTAGGGACAGCAGAGCCTCAAGATTCAGAGAGGATCCTGGATCCCCGAGTCACCACTTGGAGGAGAGTCTCCTAGAAGAACCAATTGATCAGCAACATCTACATTCAACTTGATGTGAGTGAGAAATAAACCACTGAGCAGTTTTATGAAACCACCAAGATTTTGGGGCCAGTTGCTAGCATTAATTACCCTAATTACTACACTCAGTAGGCTCAGCTGGCGTTCAGTATTGCTCCTACTCCCCCTTTCTGTGTCAAATTACCCCAGAGAACAATTGAACTTCTCATCTTAACCATTACCAAATCAGATTGTCTTGGTGATTTTAGTCTGTGCTGGGCTCTGTAAGAAGCGGGAGTGCCATGTCTGGGTCTGGTACAGACTGCTCTATGGTTGATCATTTTTATTGTATTTATTAATTCTTTTGCCCATTCATTCACTTATTCCTTTATTAGTTCAGCCTAGTGTGCCGATTGAGTACTAGAGGTGGCATAGTTCTCTGCTGGATTTTTTGCCCAGCTCTGTGGGCCAGTGAGCCACACTCCCCAACACAGGTGTGGCTGTGGCACCTCTCAACACACCTTTTCCAGTTTACAGTTGGACACCATGCAGGGTGTAGTACAGTAAAACATCAGAAACCACACCAGTTATTTTAACCAAGATAATTTAATAGAAGGACTTGGAGTATTGGAGAACTGCAAAAGTTCTGTGATACTTACGAAGCAATCATAAAGGTAGCAACTGCAAGAAGCAGCCACGATCCCTAGGGCTGAGGGAACAAGGGAAGAGGTTGGGATTACTCAAATTTAGAAGCTTAGTGGAGAGGCCACTAGGAGCTGGAACTCAGAGCTCTTCAGGGACTGGGCAGGTGCCAGTTGCTGCTGGGATTTCTGAGAGGGCACAATAAGGCACCTTCTGAAGTGTGGGACAAGCACATTGCAAACCAGGACCAACTACTGACAATGGAAACAGCTCCACCACCAGATTGAAGACCCATCACCATGGCAACCCTGAGAGGGACAGGAAGCAAAGGGAAAGGAACAAGTCCTTCTCCCTCTTCTTGCCTTTGTGTCTCCCGAGTGCTGCCTACTGGCAGGAGCTAACTGGGCGCATCAGGCAAAGCACAACCATGGTTTGCGGAGTATGACTGGGAGGGTTTGGAGTAACGGTCAACAGTTTAAGAACCAGCACAGAAAGTTCTTAGCTTGGATCTCCTGATAGGTTTGCTGAGAGGGCCCTTCTTGGAATCTAAGATCCTAGGAACCAGCTCTTGTCCACAGCCTCCCAGCCAGTCTCAAGGCTGACTTCTTGGTTATGCTCTGATACCTGAATCTTGGTTTCCAGGTCCCAGAGAGACTCATGTAGACAGACACCAGACTTCTCATGTGTGGTCTGTACTGTAGGCTCAGAAGGAGGAATTTTGCATCATTGGCTATTCAGGGTCAGCTGCAGATTGATGCTGGGGTGCAGGGGTAAGATCAGCCCTGTGGATCCCCTGCCTAAGAGGAGCAGCTGGAGAACTAGCTCCTTTTGGATCTTCCCAGGAAGGCAGCCATTGCCTCTCAGTGTTTCGGCAAAGAAGACTGCAATCGTTTCATTTATTGCCATGTGACCTTGAGCAAATGAATTACCCTCTCCAAGTCTGGATTTCTTCCTCTGAGAAATCCCCTCGGAGGGTTGTCATGCAGATTAGGGCTAATGTATATAAAATGCAGTGCCTGGCACATGGTAGATACTCCATAAGGGGCAGGAATTGTTATTATTTATAAGAGTGGGGGATGACAGAAGCCAGCCTTTGCCCTTGAGGCCTGTGGGATGGCATCAATTCTCCATGGTTGGTGGAAGGGCCCCAGGAAGCAGAAGGATGGGCATAGAGAGGGCACCTCAGTGCTAGACAGTCCTAAGCCCTCCCCCAGGGGTAAGCCTTGGCCCAGAAGCCCTGGAGGGGCCAGATCCACAGGAAAAGGCTGCCCCATTCTGATGGGGGCGCTTGGAGGCCCAGGGCAAAGGAAATTGGCCTGCCTAGTGGGCGCCTGCCTTCCAGCCTGTGCGGGCCACAGGACAGCTCCTGCAGTGGTCCGGGAGAGGCGTGTGGAGATGCCCGAGCTGCATGCACGATTTCCAGAGCCTGCTGCTGTGGAAGTTTGGATCCGAGCGAGTGGGTGTAAAGAATGTCAAGCAAGATTCGATTACAATTTTTATTTTGGAAAAACCTTCATCAAAATATGTATATCTAATTAGGACAATTACAGCACAGGAACAAAAAACTGATTAAAAATCAGACACTCCATAAATTACAAGTGTTTTCCTCCAGCTGGGGCACATCTCCGGCTGCTGAGCTGCAAGGCCAATCAATGAAGCTGGGGCTCTGGGAGCGGGAGTGGGAGGTGGTGACACCCAGGACAAGACATGGAAGGGGCTGCTGAGTGCAGGCTGCAGGGGACAGGGAGGCAGCTCAGTCTGCTCAGGGCCAGAAAAAGTGGCAGTGTCCTCTCCGAACAGGGGCCTCTGTCAGTGGGGTCTGGGGAGATATGGACCTGCATATATGGGATGTGTGTGTGTGTGTGTGTGTGTGCGTGTCTGTGTACACTTTGCTGATCCTGAGTGGCAGATCATGTATGTGCACATGTGTCTGTCAGTATATGAACATCTGGGCAAACATCTGTGGCACTGCAAGAGGATGCAAATGCTTGAGCATAAGCAAAATGCACAGCAGCATCTGGAACCTGTGCCAGAGGCAGGCTGTGTGCAGAGGGACAGCGGGCAGCGGGCCTGTCATACATGCCCTGGGAGCTACATGCCTGCTGGCCTGGGTGTGATGTGTGTGCAGGGGATGGGGCACAGTGTGTCACAGGCAGGTGGAGCTGCCCTTTGAAGACATCACAAAATGAGGCCATGTCCATGAATACAGTTGCCCTTTATCGAGTGGTTTCTGCATACCAGGCATTGTGCTAAATCCTTGACTTAAACCTGCTCAGCAACACTAAAAGGTAGACGTGGTAGGCAGAATTATACTCCCTTCCCCCAAAAGATAGGCACATCCTAATCCCTGGAGCCCTACATGGCAAAAGGGACTTTGAAGATGTAATTAAGTTAAGGATTTGGGGCTGGGGAGTTTATTATTATTATTATAACTTGGGTGTGCCTTTAAGGTGGAAGAGGGGGTTCAGAGAAAGAGATATGATAACAGGATGGTCAGAGAGATGCTATGCTGCTGGCTTGGCAGACGGACGTAAGGGACCACGCGCCAAGGAATGTGAGCAGCCTTTAGAAGCTGGAAAAAGCAGGGGAAAGAATTTTCCCCAAAGCCTCCAGAAGGAATGCAGCCCTGCTGAAGCCTTGCTTTTAGCCCCGTGGGACCCATGGCAGACTTCTAACCTATGGAATTGTAAGATCATAAATTTGTGTTGTTTCAAGCCATTAAATTTGCGACAACATGTTACAGCAGCAATGAAAAACAAATATAGTAGGCAATGCTACCCTGCTACTTTATAGGTGAAGAAATTGGAGCTCAGAGATAGACATAAAGTAGTTTCCCGAGCTCACCCAGTCAGTAAGTGGCAGAGCTGCAGTCCGAGGCAGCCTCACCCCCAAATCGAAGCTGGTGTCTTCAGCCCATCCACCGCACTGCACTGTCTCTCACAGAGCAAATTGCGAGGGGCAGACTTCTAATTTTCAGGCAAAGTTAGAGATGTCCTTCCTTAGTTGCCAGCTCAGAGAAGATGGAATTGAGGGGCCTATTCTGGGAAGAGAACATTGAAACGCCTGGACACGTTCTGTTTAAAGCCTTCATTGAAAGCAGCCTGTGTATTTCCCCTCTAAGGAGGGGAAGGGGGCTTATGTCTGAGCTCAGATCTAGCTTTGACACATGGTGCTCCTGGCATCCACAGCCAATCCCCTCAGAGCACATCTCTGGGCCTCAGCCCCCTCCACTCCCTTTCTTCCTGCTCAACCCAAATCCCCCTTAAGTCTGCACTCTTCCGGACAGAGCTCCTGCAGCTTCCACAGCCTTTGGAAGCTCAGGGGATTACTGTGGGCTCAGAAGCTCCCCGCCCCGGGCAGAAGGGCAGGGGTGGGATGGGCTTAGAGGCCCACTGTCTGCCCCACACTATCCTCATCTGTGGCCATGAGCTCGCCATGCTGTGCTAAGAGACCTAGAGCCCCTGTGTGAGACGATATGGCACTGGGAAGAGGGGGATGCTGGAAGGGAGTGTGGGGTTAGGAGACAGGTGAGCTGGGCCCCAGCCTTGGCCAGCCCAGCCGATAATCCCCTTGGGAGGCTTTCTAGACTCACTCCCCCTGCTGGGCCTCAGTTTCCTTGTCTGTGACCTGAAGTACTTAGAGAATATTGCTGAGATTCCCTCTAGCCCGGACTCTCTGACTCTGACAGTGAGGATTCTCCTCCTGCCTGCACGCTGTGGTCCAGCATCCTGGGGCCCACAGGTGTTCCTGCCCTACTTGCCTTTTCTTTTCTTTTCTTTTCTTTTTCTTTTCTTTTTTTCCTTTTTTTTTTGAGGCGGAATCTCGCTCTGTCACCCAGGCTGGAGTGCAGTGGCACAATCTCGGCTCACTACAACGTCCACCTGAGGCGATTCTCTTGCCTCCGCCTCCTGAGTAGCTGGGACTACAGGTATGCACCACCGCACCCAGCTAATTTTTGTATTTTTGGTAGAGACAGGGTTTCACTCTGTTGACCAGGATGGTCTCTATCTCTTGACCTCATGATCCGCCTGCCTCGGCCTCCCAAAGTGCTGGGATTACAGGCATGAGCCACTGTACCTGGCCCCTACTTGCATTTTCCACAGGGAGAGGTAGGTGTCACAGGAGAGGAGCAGGGGGCCCTGAAGTGGGTGTCAGGTCTGTGTTTTGGCCTCTGGGGGACTGGGATTGGGGTGGTGAGAGTTGCTTGGCAGGAGGTTGTCCTAAACTCAATGATAGGGTCACCCCTGATATAAATCCCACATTGTGCATCGTTCCTCACCCCAGGAGGATGCTTTCTTCTAGCTCTGCTGTCCTGGAAGCTTCCTATAGCCACAGGGCATGGAGGCTGTTGTGTAGTATGAGAGATACTTGCCTGGAGCCACTGCCACCTGATGCAGGTGTGACCTTCAGAGAGCTTTGTCCACGTCATCTGTGGGTGCGCTGGAAGGGGAATCCTGGCTCTTCTCATTCTCTTTCTCCAGTGTGGGGGGAGGGGATGTTAATAAAGAAATAAAAGTGAACATGACACACCCAAGGTCACACACTGGCATAATGACAGGCTGGAATCAGACTTCTAAGCTCTTGACCTTCTAGCCTCAAACATCTTTTGGAAAACATATGACTTGATCTTCCAGTTTGGGAGGAAAACATATTACAGCTCTTATTTTTTTCCAGTTGTCTGCTAGAATACTCATAATGTCCAGGATCTCCTCCTGTGGCCTCCCTCACACTGGATTTGTCTAAGAATCTCAGGGACTTACTCTGCACTAGGGGGTACAGCCCTATTCCATCAGAGACTTAACAACTAGAGTCTCATCGGTCAATCACTGCCATTACTTCCCACTACCACCTGATGTCGCTGTTGGAGACTGGGCTTGCAGAGCTCAGTGAATGACACTGACTAATTAATGGCAGGTTCTTCATGGTCTCAATCCCAACTCAGAGTACAGCAGTGCTATCCAAGGGCATCGAGGTCACAGCCCCCTATAGTTCAGATTTCCATGACTGGCCAACAACTTTCAATGTGCAACCAAGTGATAGGATGATTTGATCTGGGGAGCTTCTGACATCAGCCTTACCTTCTAGTAAAATCTACTCTTCTGCACAAACATTTAAGCCATTGCATTGAGCTGGGTTACCAGCCTGGACTCTTCCTTTCACGTGGTAGCTTTATAAAGCAAAGAGTTCTCATTGTTTTTCTCAGCCATTAAGCTTTGTGCATGGCCATGCTGGTCTACCTTGCTTTATCCACATAAACCTCTTTAACTTTGAATCTCAGGAACAGAAGTTGAAGTTTGTTTTCTTGTCTTTCAAGTCTTGGGTTATATGCTCATTTATCCATTTATTTATTTCATTGGGACTTTTTTGTTGCAAGTAACAGAAACACAACTTGAATGAGGGAATTCATTGGCCCATGTATCTGAAATGTCCAAGAGTTGTGCTGACTTTATGCATAAGTGTTTCCAGGGGTCCAAACAATGTCATCAGGACTTTCTGTTTCTCTTCTCCTAGAACTTCAATTTGGATTCATTCTCATGACAGGGTCCTGCACAGCACAGGCAGGATAACCACTGGCTCTGCAGGCTCTCATTCTCCCAGCACTAGCAACTGCAGTGCAAAATAGTATTATAATATTCAGACTCAATAAAAATGACTTTTTAAAAGATAGTTACAAATGGCCTTTCATACCATCTCATACCCCATACACAAAAGAAGTTCAATAGAAGCTAAGCTATTTAAGTAATTCCTGTATCTAAGTGCCCCCCAAAATATATAATTTCATAGAAATAGCTCTTAGTTTGCATTTATGACTTTTTAAAAGGTAGTTACAAATGGCCTTTCATACCATCTCATACCCCATACACAAAAGAAGTTCAATAGAAGCTAAGCTATTTAAATAATTCCTGTATCTAAATGCCCCCCTAAAATACACAATTTCATAGAAATAGCTCTTAGTTTGCAAAGCACAATTCCCAGCCCCTCTGCCTCACACACAGAAATATTTTAACATTAAATTATATTATTTCTTCCTTTCTTTTTTTTTTTTTTTTTTTTTTTTTTGAGGCAGAGTCTCACTCTGTCACTCAGGCTGGAGTGCAGTGGTGTGATCTCCACTCACTGCAACCTTCACCTCCTGGGTTTCATGTGGTTCTCTTGCCTCAGACTCCCGAGTAGCTGAGACTACAGGCATGTGTCACCATGCCCAGCTAATTTTTGAATTTTTAATAGGGATGAGGTTTAACCATGTTGGCCAGGCTGGTCTTGAACTCCTGACCTCAAGTTATCCACCCCTTTGGCCTCCAAAAATTCTGGGATTACAGATGTGAGCCACCATGCACAGCCTGTCTTTCTTTCTTTTCTATATTGGCATCTTTCTGTTTTTTATTTCCCTTGCTTTAAAGACCTTAACCTTTTTGCTTTTAATAGACTTTAATTCTTAGAGAGTTTTAGGTTCACAGCACAATTGAGTGGAAAATACGGGTTCTCGTATACCTCCTGCCCCCTCATACTCAGAGCCTCCCCTCCTATCTATGCAGGCACCTAGTGGTACATTTGTTGCCATCTGTGAACCTGCCAAAGCATCCTTTTTCCAACAGAGTCAGTAGATTTGCCCCAGGCAAGACTACTTGGCTGGCTTGAGCTCCATGCCCATCTCTGAACCCATCACTCTGATCTGGGGAATGCAGCACTGTGAGAGTTCAATCACACGGGCACGTGTATGATGTCACGTAATCACTCTGTAACCAGGAGGGGCCATTCAGGCCACTGTGTTTGAAGCTCACGTAGTACATGAGGGGTCTTCCCAAAAGAGCCCAAAGAAGGGCTAGCAATTTAAGCAGACAAAAGCGCTTCCTCAATGCCCGCCATGTGCCAGGTATGGTGTTAAGGCGCTGCTTTGGGCCAGCCATCCTGGGCGACCTTCGGACCATCTGATCCAACTGACCTCTGAATCCCAGGGCTCTCAGGACATATCACAGTTTATGCCCTTTACCTGCAACAGGTGGTGGCCTCCTTGCCGTACACCTGCAGCATTCCAGGGGTTCCCTGTTGGAAAAGGTCTGCTGTGCTGCTGTGTGAGTTCTCCTCCACTAGATGAGGAAGGGGCTGAGACTATTTCTAAGTGCCCCCCTTCAGTGAGCGTCTCATTCACTCCCTGCTTTAACAGATATTCTGTTGCGTTTTGACATGGTCTGGTGTGAGAGCCTTCCCAGGGAACTCTAATTCTGGGACCCCTTGGTATGTTGTGCCCGCGCATGCATATATGTGTGTCTAGTGGGGGTGGGCGTCAGGGATTTGGACACCCAGTCTTTACAGCAAGGGAGTGGTAGGGGAAGGGGCGGCCATCTGGACTACTGCCACACTTTCTCTGTGTCTGTGGCTCCCTGATTATTATTCTGGGCCAAGATAGAAGCAGCTGCATGGTGTGGGGAAAGCTGACAGGCAGTGGCAGGTAACACCGGCTGCTGGGGTTGGAAGCTGACCAGATCCCAGCAGGGGTGGGAGGATGGGCCTGGAGGAGAGAGAGCCAACTCTCAACACCCCCAGCCCCTAGCTCTCTTTTTATTCAACTCAGCTGCACTGTCTCCACTGACTCCGGTGCATGGGACAGTCCTGTGGTGCCTCTCCTCCTGGGTCTTCTTCCTCACCCTCCTCTTCCCAAGTCCCCGGCAAGGCCTGAGGGAGGGAGAGGAACAACATTTGGGCTGGAAGTTCTTGTGCTGGTCAGTTGCCTGCTGGTTCCATGCTCATTTTCCATGCTCCTCCTGCCCTGCTTAGCACCTTGGGGGGCTGCCTGTGGCAGCTGGCTCCTGACTGGTTTGGGCATTGAGTCCCGGCAGGAGATGGGAGCAAGCAGGAGGAAGAAGCTAGAGGATTTTTCCTCCTTCTTTCCAGCATTGCTGGATTTCATCATTGCTTCTGCTCTCTTTAGATAGATCCACCAGCTTCCAGGATGGACCTGGCTGTAGGGTCCACTGATGCCTTCTCCTCCGTTTGTCCCTTCAGCCTGGGGTGGTAGCGGCTTCCCACTGTTGCTAATTCCAAAAATGTCTCCCTATCCCCTTCTCAGTTCTTCCTTCACCTGTGCAATCAAGTTCCTGCATAAATCTCCCCCTTTTAGACACTCAGAGTGGTGCCTGTTTTCTGCTTGGACCCTGATGCTGCAGCCATCTGACTGGGCCTCAGGCAAACCTGAGCTCAGAGCTCCCTCTGCCACTAATGAGCTGTGTACCCATGGGCTAGTGGCTTTGCCTCTCTGGACTCTACTTTTCTTATCTTGAAATGGAGAGGGGAGTGTAGAGGGCAGCCCCTTCTAGGCGCTGGATCCTCTGCCTGGGGCACTCAGGGCTTTTCCAGCGTTCTGCTGTGGCTCCTGGGCCCTCTCCATCTACTTGGAAGAGAGTGAGACACATGCTCATGGGGTGTGGCTTTGAGTCCTAAGCTTCCTTCTCCATGTATGTGGGGTTCATACCCAGGGCCCTGGGTAACACTTCTAGCCCCCAGGTGAGTTGGGAAGAAGACTAGATGCCTCTGAGGAAAAGCAAGGGTGCCAAGGTGGGGCGGGCACCCCAAGGGCAGGGCTTCTCAGCTGCAGCACTTTCGGTATTTTGGGCTGGATCATTCTTTGTTGCTGGGGTGGCTGGGGCTGTCCTCTACATTATAGGATACTTAGCAGCTTCCGTGGCCTCTACCCACGTGATGCCAGAGCCACCCTTCCCTGTCACAATCATCTTCAGACATTGCCAAACATCTCTGGGGGGCAAAGCTCCCATGGTTCAAAACCCCTGATTTCCAGGGGATTGGACCCCCAAACTAGGGCTGAGGAGGTGGAGTTGGCTATACTGGGCAGTCAGAACCAGGGAAAATTTACAGAAGAATCTCTTCCTCTCGTGCCTCCAGCTGCTTCCCAAAATCATTTGGAGGTGGTAACGGCAGAGGAGGGGAGCACAGGTGAGGGGTGCGAGGGCTGGGAGGGAGCAGCCAGAAGAAGGTGCCAGTTGTTTTGGGCCCCTGTGCTCAGGCCCCAGGCCCAAGTGAGGGGCAAGAAGGCGATGAGGTCTGGTGGAAACCCCCCAGGTCCCGTCCCCTAGGAAGCCTGTCTCTCACCCTGATGAGGCCCAGATGGTTGTCACTGTGGGGAGGGGGAAACAGTCTGGGCTGGGAGCTGGGAGGGAGGGCAAGATCAGAGCAGAGCTGAGGCCTTGTTTTGGGTTTGAAATGCCCAAGCTGTTAATTTGAGAATAATCAATGCTAATTTGCACATATCTGGTTGCTATAGCAGGTTATCTATTTCCCGTCAAGATGTCCCAGAGGCTCCTGCAGCTCTTCCCGTTGCTGCCCACCCCGTCTCCCCCTCCCCACCCCGAGGTGCTGTGGGGCCAGCCCGACCACGGGGACAGCAGGTCAGCACCCTCCCTCCAACCTCTGAGTCCACCCCAGCTGCACCGTGGGCTGGAAGAACCCCAGGGCACAGGAGCCAGGAGCAGAGGAGAGAGGGGGCTAGCGGGGCAGCCAGCAGAGCCTAGGAGGAGGAGAATTAAGCAAAAGTGCAAATTACCCAAACCCGTGATTAACATTTCTTCCAAATCTGCATGAATATTAAAGCGCAACCCACCCTGGTCCCCACACAATGAATTCTGCATGAATCTTAAGATAAATCGTTTGGATAACTTAGCGGCAGCTGTACTCCCCTGCTGCCAGCTGCCTCCCAAAATCATTTTGAGGCGGGTAAGGGGAGACGAGGAGAGTGTGGGTGAGTGGTGGGAGGGCCAGGAGAGAGCCAAGTGGTGCCTTTTGGACCCCTGTGCTCAGGCAGCAGGGCCAAGCAGGGCATCGAGCTGAGGGTGACCAGTGAGTTTCGCCAAGCCTTGGCCCTGCTCAGTTGCTGAGGCTAGAAAGGCACATGGAGGAGCCGCGATGGAATCTCTGCCTCGCCGAGGACCCCATTCTTGGGTTTCTGGGCTGCCTGCTCTGTGCTTTGCCTCCTAAGAAGCAAACCAGCCCAGCTAGCCCTCAGCTCATGCCCTACCATTTTGGAGGTCAGGGTTTTCAACCAGGGGGTACTCTCCCTGCCAGGAGATGCTTGGCAATGTCTGGAGATGATCGTGACTGGGAAGGGGTGTTCCTGGTATCGAGTGGGTATAGGCCACAGATGCTGGTAAATATCCTACAATGTACAGGACAGCCCCGGCCACCCCAACAACAAAGAATGATCCAGCCCGGAATACCAGTCGTGCTGAGGCTGAGAAGCCCTGCCCTCGGGGTGCCTGCCCCACCTCGGCATCTTTGGACTCCTCGGAGGCATCTAATCTTCCTCCGAACTTACCCTGGGGCTAGAAGTGAGTTACCTAGGGCCTTGGGTAGGGGCTGGGAGTCAGGGTTTTGAGCTTCAGAGCATGGCAACATCATCGTCATGACTGTCATTGTGCCAGGCAGGGTCCCAAAGGGAAGCAGATGGTATCCTTGAGGGGATCCAGCAAAGGCAGTTTAATGACGTGGGCATTTGTAGACTTGTGAGAAGAGTTAAGGAAACCAGCTCCCCTGGTGTAGGATCCAGGGGCCAGCAAGAGTGGGGAGCCTTTGCCACCTCTAGGTCCAAAGGGACAAGGAAAATAAGTGGAGCTATCAGAGCCTGGAGCCGTGGAGAGGGAGCCACCCAACAGGAACCATGGCCCTGATAGAAACAGCTGCTCTCTGAACAGCAGCAGGGAGGGAGAGGGTAGAATCAGTACCCGCATCGCTCCTTCCTCCTGCCCTTCCTCCTGCCCTTCCTCCTGCTCCTTCCTCCTGCTCCTTTCTCCTGCCAGTGCCTCTGATAGGCCAAACCCAATTAGAAGGCAGGAGACAAAAAGGCCCAGCTGACACAACCTGGAGAAGTCACCCTTCCAAGGCACAGAGCAGAGGGGAGAAGAGAGCATGGCTTTGGCAAGGCAATGGGGGCAGGGGACGATGGGGGAGTCAAATGGAGTGCGGCCAGCACAGTCATCTCTATCAGCACCAGCGGAAGCTGCCTACAGGGCAGCCCTGGGAACTGCTGCTAGGAGCTCAATAAGTGGCACAGTAGTTAAAACCCATGGAACAACCCGTGACCAGGAACATGAGTGGGTCAGTACTAAATGCCTTTTGGAAAATTCTAGAGTCTTCCAGCGGTAGAAATAGGGTTAAAGTGTTAGGATTCCCTGGGGAGCCAACCTCAGTGACAGCTTGGGTAAGCCAATGGCGTGTTGGGGTTCAATTTACAAAAATGCAGCTTAAGCCCAAATTTGCAGGAGCACACCCATTATAAAGGGAATTCCACTTACAATAGAGTGTCCAAAGAAGCGGAAGTCAACCCCAGCCTGTCAGAAGAATGGACACAGACTGGTGGGATTGCTTCTCTGGAAAGGACTTGCTGATGATTGGATGTAGGGGTGAGAAAAACAGGAGTCAAGAGTGAGCACACGAGCTTCTTTCCTGAACAGTTGAGTGACTGTGGTGGTGCTACCCAATATGGGGAAGACTGGGAACCAGGTTCTGTTAGACTCCAAAGCCTGGCTCAGGGTAAACAGCCACTTTCTATTCTTGCCAGGCTGCCGGTCAGTGTCCCCAGGCTGTGGCCAGCTCCTCTCCTCTTGGCTACAGGTGGGATGGCAGCATTTGTGGAAACTGCTGGGGCACATGAGGAAGGGGGTTTGGCCCAAAGAGTGTGAATGGCAGGTGGACCAGAGGGACTGCCTCCTGTTTCTGCTTTGAAGCAGCAGCCTAACAAGAAGTAGACAAACAGGAACGCTTCTCAGCTCAGCAAGACGATGGGGGGAGTGAATTAAAATCCCATTATAAGAACACTGTGGAGGCTGCTGGCAGCCTGGCTGATGATCATTTACTCCAATGTACATACATGAAAGCCTTCCTCGCTGTGACTCAGGCCACAGAGGCAGCCGTGGGAAGAATTCTGAAGTCCGCCTGGCGTTCTCACCTCCAAGCTTGTGTCCTTGGGCAACTTGCGTAAACTCTCTTAGGCTCAACTTCTTAGCCTCGGCCATGCTGGAAGGTGTCCATTTACTTTGGAGACCACCCTCCCTCCTTCTCCACCTGCTCTGACTGGGAGGCTGGCCTCTGAGGACCTTAGCTCTGGCTTGCACAGATGTGGCAGTAACAGAGCTCAGAGGGTAAGATGAGAGAAGTGACAACACTGGGTCCTGGCTCCTTCCAGGCCAGGCAGTGGCTTGACAGTAGCTGTCAAGGCCTTCTCCTATAGTCCCCTCTGTTTCCAAGCTCTTCCTTTACCCTCTCAGTCCTAGGAGCATATTGGCTTCTGTCTCTGGCTGGGCCCTGGGTGCGACCCCCCATTCCTTGGATCCCCTTAGCCTGTTTCAGCATTGTCAATGGTTCTTTCACTGGTACTCTGTATTAGTCCATTTTCATGCTGCTGATAAAGACATACCCAAGACTGGGTAATTTATAAAGGAAAGAGGTTTAATGGACTCACAGTTCCACATGACTGGGGAGGCCTCACAATCATGGTGGAAGGTGAAAGGCACATCTTACATGGTGGCAGACAAGGGAGAATGAGAGCCATGTGAAAGTGGAAACCCCTTATAAAACCATCAGACCTCATGAGACTTATTCACTACTACGAGAACAGTATGGGGGAGACCACCCCCATGAATCAGTTATCTCTCACTGGGTCCCTCTCACAACAAGTGGAAATTATGGGAGCTACAATTCAAGATGAGAATTGGGTGGGGACACAGCCAAACCATATCAGACTCTCTTCCATCACACCTCTAAGTAGGCCAACTGCTTCCTCCCAGGACCCCGATAGCACACCTATTGCATAGAACTGAAGCCATCATGGAATGCAACAACTCATAGAAAGGTGCAGAGTGCAGGGCCAGGCTCATAGGAAACAACGGAAGGGAAGGGGCCAGGTGGCACAGTGGTTAGCAGCCTAGACTGCCTGGGATTTGTCCAGCTCTGGCTTAGCTAGCTGTGACACTGTGGGCAGCTTGCTTGTTCTTCCTGTGTCTGGTCTACAGTTCTTCCTCCATAAAATCATGATGATGATAATTGATGATGATAGTGATAGCACATGCATGATAGGGTTGCTGTGAGTTCAAATAAGTAAATTTGTGTAAAGTTTTTAAATGACACATCACAAGCCATCAGAAACATTAGCTACTACTTTTTACTGTAGTAAGTTCTCACAAAGTCTGTTTTCTTCCAGACCACACAACAGGCTTAGTCAGCAGCCAATTTATGCATCCTTGAATAATGTGATTAGGGCACAATTTCTATGGTTAGAAGGACTCTGAAGTCATCTTTGTCTTAAGGTATGTCCAGGCTTCCCAACTCCTAGATTAGGATACCCCTCCCTGAGAGCTTCAGGAAATATTTTTGAATCCAACTGTGGATATTTCTGGTCCTCAGTAGAACTATATCTTGCTGAAGGGTTTGTTTATTCATAAATGTGTATCAAGGGCTTATTATAGGCCAGGCACTGTGCTAAGCCTTGGGAGTGATGTGTTAAACTCACAAGGACCCTCCATTTGCATTGGGTTTTTAAATTAGGATCAGTAATAGCTCTTGAGCCACAGTGAACCAGATTTAGAACAAACATAGGAGAGAAGGCAAGTGTCAATAGCTCTGAGGTTCTTGACTGCTGGAAGAGTTTGGAAGGGCCTTATATAACTAGCTCTATTCTATGGATGCCACGTACCATGCCCATCTTCTTTTGTTGGACTTTAGAGGAGAGGGTTTGGCATGATCCTGGCCAGAGGCCTCCCTTTTCTGCAGAGAGGGTCCATGGATTTTGACTAATACCACCACCATCGTCACTAACACCACTATCAACACTACCATGCTTACCGCCAATGCCACAATCATTTCCACCACCACCATCATCATTACCACCACTTCCAGCACTGCTATTATCATCACCACTATCACCATCACTGCTAACACCACTACCACTACCACCATCACCATGACCACATCTACCATCATCACCACTGTTACCTCCATCATCTCTACTAACACCACTACCACATCACCACCACAATCATCACCACCACCATTACTACTATCACCATCATCACCACTACCATTATTACAACTACCATCATCACCACAACCAGCACTATCATCACCACCACCACCTCCATCACTACTATCACCACCAGCACTACCACCATTACTAGTATCACCACCATCACCACCACCACCATTACCATCACCATCACCATCAACATGACCAAAATCATTACCACCACCATCATTATTACTGCCACCACCATCATCACTACCATCACCACCACCATCACTACCATCACCACTGCCATCACTACTATCACCACTATCACCATCACCACTACCACCATCACTACCATCACCACCATCATGACCAAAATCATTACCACCATCATCACTACCATGTCCACCACTACCACCACTACTATCACCACCATCACCACTACCACCACCACTACTACACCACCATCATCACCATCATAGCTATCACCACTACCACCACCACTACTACACCACCATCATCACCATCATAGCTATCACCACTACCATCACCACCACCACCATCATCACTATGATCACCACCATCACCATTATCACCATCATTATTATCACTACTACTACTTCCACCACAACTCACTACCATTCACCATCATCATGACAACCTCCACCATCACCATCACCATCATGACAACAACAATACCAGCAAAACAGCTCTTCCCATTTTGGTCATTGTCTTTTCAGAACGAAAGACAGCACAGGAGGGAGCCTTCTGTCTTAGGTTCCTTGTTCTTATGTCAAAAAATAGTTTTTTTCTGTAGTCCTCAGCAGGAGAATAAAGGTCAACATGTACTCCAGACAAAATCTTGAAGTGAGGCATCCAGAAAAGGTGAGGCTGGTGTCATGAGTAGTTAAGGTCTGCCTGAGTTAATTAGGCCTAGAATTTCTATTACTTTCATCCTCAGTTTCACACCCTTACCTGTGCTCCACACCAGACATGTCATGATCATGGACTTTGGGGTCAGGAGAACCTGTTCCATGCTAGCTGTGTAACCTCAGGAACATTGTTGAACCTCTCTAAATCTAAGTTACTGTTTCTATAAGTGGGAATAAGAATACCAGCTTCATAAGATTGTTGTGAGAATTAAAAAAGAGATAATGTCAATAAATCCCTTGGTCTAGTGTCTGGCACATAGTAAGTGTTCATTTGATGTCTCTCTGTTACCCTCTCCATCTCCTTATCCATCTCTGCATCCATTCATCCATCTATCCATCCATGCACCCATTGATCCATCAATCCATCTGTCAGTTTATCTATCTATCTATCTATACATCATCTTCATGATTATAGCATTTTTGGTTTGGGTTGCCTGTAGGTATGTAACAAACCAACTCAAATGTAGTGGTATGAAACAACTGTTGATATGCTTTGGAGTTTTGTCCCTGCCCAAATCTCATGTTGAATTGTAATCCCCAGTGTTGGAGGAGGGGCCTGGTGGGAGGTGACTGGATCATGGGGGCAAACTTACTCCTTGCTTTTCTTGTGATAGTGAGCAGGCTCTCAGGAGTTCTCGTTGTTTAAACATGTGTAGCACCTCCCTCTTCTCTCTCTTCCTCCTGCTCCAGCCATGTAAGATATGCCTTCTTCCTCTTCATCTTCCACCATGACTGTAAGTTTCCTGAGGCCTCCCCAGTCATGCTTCCTGCACAGCCTGCAGAACCATGAGCCAATTAAACCTCTTTTCTTTTTATATTACGCAGTCTCAAGTAGTTCTTTGTGGCAGGGCAAGAACAGACTAATACAACTATAATTAATTATTACTATTCCTCATGATTTTTGAGGTTAACTGGTCTTAGCCAGTCAGTTCTCACTTGGGTTCTCTCATGTGGTTGTATTCCGATGGTGGCAGGAGTCATCTGAAAGACTTCCTCACTCTCATATCTGGTAGTTAATGCTGGCTATTGGCTGGGACCTTGGCTGGAGCTGTCTGACAGGACACCTACACATGGCTTCTCCATGTGGCCTGGGCTTCCTCACAACATGGCAGCTGGGTTCCAAGAGTAAGCATCCCAAGAGGCAGGCAAGTGGAAACTGTGTCACCTGTTATGACCTAGCTTTGGAAGTCACATAGCATAATTCCTGCCAT
This sequence comes from Theropithecus gelada, assembly GCF_003255815.1. NCBI lineage: Eukaryota > Metazoa > Chordata > Mammalia > Primates > Cercopithecidae > Theropithecus > Theropithecus gelada. The sequence continues at coordinate 47,510,769 of NC_037684.1, read as the reverse complement.
ACTTTGCTGAAGGAGTCACTAAGGTCTGATTAGGTTCCAGGGAAGATATTGGCTTTACTTTTTGTTAGGGGAAGTGGCAAAGTTATATTGTGAGAAGACCATGCAGGCTGAGTGATATGGTCATAGCCATTTTTGGAATAAAGTTTTAGCACTTTGATAGTTTATTTAAGCCTTGATATTTTCTTGTCCTCAGGTATTCACCCTCTCAGCCACCTAAGCAGTCTTTTCTGGATCAGATGATGTGCTTTCTTTGCCCTTTAGGAAATCTAGTGCAGTAGAAAGAGCAGTGTCCTGGAAGCCCGGATTTCTAGTTCCTTGACCCAACTGTAGTCTTTGTAGTGCTTTTGATCAAATTTGGAGCTAACTACTGCTCCTTCCTTCACTTCCATGCCTTCAGGGCTCTGTAGCTTCAGAGGGAGGAAGATGGCATATCACATCTGATTTTTCCACTCTGGTTATCTCAGCACTTCTCCTCCATCCCAAAGAACAAAACCAAATCATTTAATAGACTTTTGTGTTGGGATGTCTGCAGCCAAGACTTTTCAACATCAGCTAATCTGGGCTAAGTGTCAGTTCCCAATAAGCTCATCCCTGATCCACCATCCCCGGCAGCTCAGGGTCTGTATCTTTTCTTCTATCTTTACTTCATCTAAGGCTGCATAAAAATTACCCTAAAACAGTGTAGCTTAAACCAACACACATACAATATCCTCTCACAGTCTAAGGGTCAAGAATCCTGGTGATCTTTGCTGGGTCCTCTGGCTCAGGGTATCTCTCCAGGCTGTAATCAAGATGTCAGCTAGGGATTCAGTCTAATCTGAAGTCTTGGCTGGGGAAGGATTCACTTTCATGCTCACTCATGTGGTTGCTGGCAAGACCTAGTCCCTAGAGGGCTGTTGGCCAGAGGCTGTCCTTAGTTCCTTGCTACATGGCCTTCTCCATAGAAAAGATTACAACATAGCAGGTTGATTCAATAGAGAAAGTAAGTGAGCAAGCAAGAGAGTGAGAGCAAGCCAGAAGTCACAGTGTTTTACAGCCTAATCTTGGTAGTGACATCCCATCATTTTTGCCATATTCTATTTATTAAAAATAAATCTCTAGGTCCATCCCATGCTCAAGGCAAGAGGATTATACAAGAGTGTGAATACCAGGAGATGGGAGAACACTCAGAGCCATTCTGGAAGTTGCCTGCCATACTCATCCTAACCCTGGGATTTGGGGAAGACAAGTATGAAATTGTCACTATTTTGCTAAAGGTAAAAGTGGTTAGGGGTTGTACATGAATTTTCACAGCAATAGTATTCAGAATAGCAAAAAAATATATATATATAGAGAGAGAACTCATATGTCTATCAACTGATGAATGGATAAATATGATGTTGCATATCCATATTATTCAATAATTGAAAGATATGAAATACTGATAAATACTAGAACATGGATGAACCTTGAGAACATTGTGCTAAGTGAAAAAAGCCAATCACAAAGGACAGCGTATTATATGGTTCCATTCATATAAGATGTCCAGAATAGACAAATCTATGTAGATTAGTGGTTGCCAGGAGCTGGGGAAGACAGGGGCAAAAGGACAATATAGTGGGTGGAATTGTGTTCCCCCAAAAGATATGTCCGTATTCTAACCTGTAGAACCTGTGAAGGTGGACTCATTTTTTTAAGAGTCATAGCAGATATGATTAAGTTAAAGGTCTTAAGATGAGGTCATCCTAGATTTAATGGAGACCCTAAAAATGAGTTCATCCTAGATTTGGGGTAGACCCTGAAGATGAGGTCATCCTAGACTTAGGGTGGACCCTAAAGATGAGGTCATGCTAGATTTATAGTGGACTCTAAAGATGAGGTCAGGTTAGATTTAGGGTGGACCCTAAAGATGAGGTTATGCTAGGTTTAGGATGGGCCCAATGACATGTCTCCTTATAAGAAAAAGGCTGAGAGAGATTTGGCCCTCAGAGGCACAGGGGAGAAGGCCATACAAAGACAGAGGCACAGATTGGAACCATGTAGCCCCAAGCGAAGCAGCGCCTGGAGCCACCAGGAGCTGGAAGAGGCAAGGAAGGACTCTCCCCTGGAGCCTTTAGAGGGACCATGGCCCTGCCCACACCTTGATTTCAGACTCTGGCATCCACAACAGACAGAGAACCAATTTCTGTTATTTTAAGGCACCAGGTTTATGATTAATTTGTTATAACTGCCCCAGGAAACTAGTACAGGGATGATGGCCAAGGCGTGCAGGATATTTATGTGGGGTAATGAAAATGTTCAAAAATTGATCATGGTGATGTGTGTACAACTTTGTAAATAAACTAAAAGCCATTGAATTGCAAATTTTATTTTTATTTATGTATTTTTGAAATGGAGTCTCACTCTGTCACCCAGGCTGGAGTACAGTGGTGCAATCTCTGCTCACTGCAACCTTTGCCTCCTGGGTTCAAGCGATTCTCCTGCCTCAGACTCTGGAATATCTGGGATTACAGGTGCCCACCTCCACGCCCGGATAATTTTTGTATATTTTTTAGTAGAGACGGGGTTTCGCCATGTTGGCCAACTGGTCTTGAACACCTGACCTCAAGTGATCTGCCCACCTTGGCCTCCCAAAGTGCTGGGATTACAGGCACGAGCCACTGCGCCTGGCCTGAATTGCACACTTTAAATGGCAAATCGTATGGTATGTGAATTATATAAGACTGGTTAAAGAAAAAGGCTAATGGATTTGCCCCTCTTATAGCCAGGTAGGGAAAAAGGCAGGACCAGAAGGTGGGATGGGAAGGTGGGTTGCTCCACGCTGCCAAGCCACTTCCCCTGGACAGCAGCACTCCTGTCCCCAGGGCCATCACTGCACAGGCAGAGATGATGTGTGCAGGTGGTAGGGAGCCGTGGTCACATGGCCTACTCTGCCCCTCTGTCTCATGCATGTGATCATTCCCTCCTGCTGGTGTTTAACTTTATCTTTTCCCTGCCTCTCAGTTTTCATGTCTCACTGCCTCCACACCACCCCTTTGTGAGCTGTCTTCGTCCCTGTACCCCCTTCCATCGGCCCCTCCAAATAGCAAACCTCCAGGGGCAGAATCCATTTCCAGCCCCTCAGATGTCAGGGGAATTGAAAGCACGGCAAATATTTCCGAGATCTAAATTACACCGACCCCGGAAGGCTGAACTTGCAGTGTAATCCAGGTTATGAATTGTAAATCAGATGCCATGCAAAGTACTTGCGAAAATTCAATAAAGCTTTCTTTGCTCCCAGCATAGCAAAGTTGGGCCTAGGGAGGCAGGAGGAGGCATGCCAGAACTTGGAGGAAAGGAGATCTGTGATTGGGGAGGAGTGGGTAGAGAGTGGGTGGGCAGGGGGTGGGGGCTCTGACCCTCCTTGGCCAAGACTTCTCAGGGGGAGGAGCTGCCCATTTTCCTGTTGGAGGAGTCAAGAGGTCTCCATGGCCTTTGGATAACATGCCCTACAAGATTTAGTCCAGCCTTGCAAATTGGCAGGCGCCTGTAGTCCCAGCTACTCGGGAGGCTGAGGCAGGAGAATGGCGTAAACCCGGGAGGCGGAGCTTGCAGTGAGCTGAGATCCGGCCACTGCACTCCAGCCTGGGCGACAGAGCAAGACTCCATCTCAAAAAAAAAAAAAAAAAAAGAATGATATAGTTACCAGCCCATCCAAGCGAGGGAGGCCGTGGAAGGAAAGGTGACCTTCTAGATTACTCATGTGGCACAAACTGTTAGGCTGCATACACATGCATGTATATAGTCAGAGGTGGAAGGGATCCTGATATTAAGATTTTTTGTATTCCTGCTTTAGTAAGAAAGAAGCCAGAGAACTCGCTTTGGACCCATTAATGATAAGCACCCCTAGAATGGTGAGGAGAAAGCATTGCACACTGGAATCTCTCAAGAGTTTTACTTGGAAGGGAGGTTGAAGAGCCAATGGCCCCACTCTATGGCTGGAAGGGGATTGCATAGAGGCTTTTATGTTTCAAAAATCTGGCAATCCCTAGAGAAAGAAATGGGGGTGGGACACTGGCAGGTGTTCACTTCCAACCCTGGAGGTACACTGAGGCATGGCAGCTCTACTCTGTCTGAATTGGAAGCGGGGGGTGCTGGGAGGGTCACATTTTGGATGGTTATATTTCTGGGGCACCAAGAAGGTAAATACTGACAAAAGCACTTAGCCTGCTAATCTCAGGTGTCCTCCCCTCTGCCTTGGTCTTTTGGCCATTAGAGAGTTTGAAAACATCTCCCTCACCCAAAGATAGATGGGAAATCAGAAGTTGGTGGAGACTAATTTTCCCTGCGCAAACTTGGTCTCATGGGCATCCTACCACATCTGCATAGATGACCCCTGTGGGCAGCCATTGACTCACCTCATCCACTGAGGCCCACCTGCCAGGCACTGTGCTGGCTGCCAGGGAGACAGGGATAGGAGATGAGGCTCTTCCCTTGAGCAGGTTGGGTGGTGACAGGTTGGGTCTTTCACCCTTATCTCCCAGATGCTCAGAAGACCCAAGTTCCAGGCACACACTGTACCAGCCTTGGGGGAAAGGCCAGGTGTTGCCCTTGGTTACTGCAGGTCTATGGGGCTGGTGTAAAGGAGGCCTTGAGAAGACTTGAGCTGCTTGTGTTGGTGGGAGTGGGAGTTGCCAACCCTGGGCTTGAGCAGCCCTGAGTGTTCCCAGCCTATTAATAGTCATGATGAGGAGGATGTGGCAAGTCTCCCCTTTAGGTGCTCAGGGTTCTGCCAGGCAATTAAAATGCAACCCTGCTTATGCCTCTAATGAGGACACCATTAATATTGGGGGCAGCCTTAGCTGTGGGCTATGTCCTGTAGGAACAGCCTCATCAGTGTAGCCTGGCCAGGAAGAGCTTATTTTTGTTCTATAGAAAAATCTCTCTTTCTCTCTCCCTCTTTGCCTTCCCCCACGCCCTGCCTACCCTTGAAGAACATGGAGAAAGTACAGTGCAAGGATATGGACTTGAGCCTCCTCTACAAAGCCAGGGTGCATGTAGCTTGGCTCTCTAGCACCCACAGACCTTTGGCAAGCATGATGGGAAGACTCTGAGATGGTCCCCCTCCCTGATTCCCACCTCCTGGTGCTCATGCCCTTGTGTTAGTCCCCTCCCCTAGAGTGTGGGCTGGACCTAGTGACTTGCTTCTAGCTAATAGAAGACAGCAAAGGTGAGGAGATGCTCCTCCATGATAGGCTGCATTAGATGAAATCTCTGTCTTGTTAGATTCTAGTGCCTTCTTGGCTTGCCACTTTTATGAAGCAAGCTGCCATGTGGAGAGGCTCATGTGACAAGAAACTGAGAGTGGCTTTCAGCCACCTGCCAGCTAGGATCCAAGACACTCAGTCCCTTAAGGAACTGAATCACAATGACCACATGAGCTTGGATGTGGATCTTTCCACAGCTGAACCTTCAGATGAGACCCCAGCCCCTCAACTGGAGCCCATGAGAGACCCTGAGACAGAGGACAGTTGAGCTTTGCCCAAATTCTCAGCCTGCAGAAAGTGTGAGATAAGAACTGTGTTTTAAGCCACAGTTTAAGTTTTGGGATAACTTGTTACTTAGCAATAGATAACTCATATAGCAAGTTATTTAACCTTTCACTTTTCTATTTCTCATCTTAAAACAGTTCTAATCCTACTACCTTTCAAGATTGCAGAGAAGATTAACTGAATAGATGCATGGAAGGTGTGTTGTGTAGTGTCGGGCACCCAGGAAGCAAGAAATAGCAGCTTCATTATTAATTTACCTCATCCTAAATAGTAATGGCTGTTCTGGGCCACTGCATTTAGAACCCCTGTACTGGCTTGCCCTTAATACACACACATTTATGCAGCTCACTCCCTTCATGTCCAGCCCTGCCCTGGCTGCATTCAGAATAATAATGAGATCCTAAATAGTGCCCCAGTAATAATGTCTGCTTACATTTATAGAGAGCTTTATAGTTTACAAAGCTCACTTATATTGTATTGACTCAAAAGGCAGAGTGGGGACTAGGGGACTTTGTTTTCTTATTTATTTGGGGTGTGTCTCTGGGGAAAACAGATTCCCATTTTCCTACCTTTGGGTGCCCTGGTTCCTGTGCTGCCTGGATCTTAAGCATTCACTGAAGATTACAGCTGGAAGTTCCTTTAATTTTTTTTAATTGAGGTAAAATTCTCATAACATAAAATTAACCATTTTAAAGTGTACAATTCAGCAGCATTTAGTATATTCATCACCTCTGTGTAGTTCTAAAATATTTTTAAGCACCCTAAAAGAGAACCTGGGACTCATTAAGCAGTCACTCCCTACTCTTCTTTCCCCTAGCCCCTGACAACCACTAACCTGCTTTCTGTCTCTATGGATTTACCTATGCTGGATATTTCATAGAAATGGAATTGTAAAATATTTTTGTGTCTGGCTTCTTTCATACGGCTTGTTTTTGAGGTTCATCTGTGTTGTAGCCCCTATCAGTGCTTCATTCTGTTTTATGTTGAGTAATATTCCATTGAATGGATAGACCACCGTTTGTTTATGAAAGGGGCCTTTTAAGAGAAGGAAACTGAGGCCTGGAGGAGGGACTGGCCCAGGTGAGAGGAGCCATCCATGGCAGAGTCAGGGCCAGGACCAGGAGCTGACATGGCATGGGGGTAGCTGTCCATCATATCTGGGGTTCCCTCCTTGCCCACTGCTGTGCCAGGTTCATCCTTTGCTGTTAAGTGGGGCCAGTAGCCCATGGACAGAAGTGATATCAGTCACTTCCAGGCCTGGCCCCTAAATCTCTCCACACTGCCCCTGGGCTCATTGACCAGCTGGATGTGAATGATGCAGTGGAGGCCCCTGAGCCTGGGGGTCAGTGAGCCATGAGTGGGAGGAAGCCTGGGGCTTGAATGACTCTATGGAGTAAAACGCTCTCTTCAGAAGAGTAAGCAGTAAACCTTTGTGACGTTCAGTGGCTGGTTAAAAAAGAAAAATAACCTCCGTGGTTTGCATCTGGGGGTGATTTTGCCTCCAAGGAAACATTTGGCAATGCCTGGAGACATTTTTTATTGTTATAATTGGGGGATAATTCTGGCATCTAGTGGGTAGAGGCCAGGGTTGCTGCTAAACATCCTATAATGCCTGGGACAGGCCCCCACTCCCTCCAACACAAAGAATTGTCTGACACCAAATGTCCATAGTGCCAAGGCTGAGGAGCCCTCCCTTAGCTAGTGTGTCTGTCTTCCAGTTCTGGCTCCTGCTATGACACTTTGCTGCCTCCCGACTTCACCTGAGTTATGACCACTGAAGACTCACTTGCCGACCAACAGATGCCTCTCCTTGCCTGAGTCCTGATCTGTCCTCTCTGCCTGTCTCATCTTCCATCCACGGGGATCTGTCTCTCTTAAGCATCTCACCTGCCCCTCTATTGCCTGAGAGCTGCTCTCTGCTGTCCCTATCTGGCACAGACTTCCTGTGCTTTGTACAGGTGGACATACTGGGGCCAGATTCTGGATTTCCTTCTCGTAGAGTCTTCACCAGCCTTCTGGACTTGTCACCTTACCAGACATGTCCCCAAGCCTGTGGCTTCCTCTCACAGAGGCCTCTCCAGCTCATAGCTCCTCTGGTTTCTCCTGGGCCCCAAGGTGACCTTGTGGGCTGTGTCTAGTCCCATCCGCTCCCAGCGGGAAGCTGCCCAAAGAATGTGTCAGTGGAGCTCCTGCTTCTGTGCCACATTGACAACAGCTGATCCAATTTTTCTTAATTACTACGTTTAATTATTAGTAACATTTTACTTAAGTAGAATTAATTACTCCATCCCCAGCTCTGGCCAACTATGTCTTCTCACCATGGTTTCCTATTGATATTCTTCTATTGAGGCCACATTTCCCCTCTCCCTCCGAGGGATGAGCTCCTGGCAAAGACTCCTGGGAATAAAATCCCCCACTCCATGCATCTGTTGTGGACTCCAGCCAAAGCATCACATCGAGTCAGAAATTATGGTGGGTGTGGCTGAGCCCCAGGTGGGGACAGAGAGGCAGTTGTTCAAAGTGATTAGTGTCTCTATTCCTCTGGGCTGAGTCTAACCACTGGAAAGATCCTTTCTGCCTCTGGCTGGAAGGTTCCAGAACTGGTGTCCAGCCAGGCGCACGATGAGGAGGAAGAGCATGGAGTCCATCCCACCTTCCTCAGCTCTCTGCTTCAAGGTGGCCCAGGGAAGAGGACAGAGAGGTGGAAGCACTGGTCCCCATCCAGCCGAAAATTTGGATTTTCCCCAGGGGTTCCTGCCTTTGGATACAGGCCCCCCACAGCCCAGGAGCTTCCCTGGGGCACAAGAAAGAGACACTACTCAGAGACCAAATCAACTTGCATTTGCTTCTGGCTGTGCTGTTGAACGGAGCTCTGAGAGCTACCTGAGCTAGCCCATCAGGGAAGTTGTTTAAACCAGAGTTCTTAAATATGCCACAGAACCTGAGTCTCAGGAGATGCTCTGGGACAGAACAAAGGATGGGGCAGATCCAGAGCTGAGTAAGGTTGGGAAGTGTTGTGTTGTCTACCTGACTCAGAGTCGCTGCTGATTCTAGCTTGCTCATCTTGTCCCATCACGCGAGAACTCCTGGCCTTGCGCAGGTCACTTCCTCTCTGTGTCTTGGCTTCCTGAGCTGTAAAATGGGCATAGTAGTGCCCATTTTAAATAAAATGGGAAATAGTATTGGAACAGTGCTGGGCACATTGGGCCACAGGCAACATGGGCTGTTCTTATTAAAATCAAGATGATGGAGGTTCCAAGAAACCCTGGATCAAAATAATCTGTTTAATTTTAATTAACCCAAAGTTCCCCAAATTTATTTGACTGCAAAATCGTTTCAGAATTTCAGATCCCTTGTTCATTGGGACACACCGTAAAAAAGGGCTGGTCTAAATATTGAGGGTTGTGCTTTCCTGGAAAGTGGAGAGACCCCACAACTTATGGTACAAGTGCATTCTGGGGCTTTGGCTGCCTGACCCCTCTTCTTGGTTGATGTTTCAGAAATGTGGGTCTCGGGCTGGGTACTGTGGCACATCCCTGTAATCTCAGCACTTTGGGAGGCCGAGGCACGTGGACCACCTGAGGTCAGGAGTTTGAGAGCAGCCTGACCAACATGGCGAAACCCTGTCTCTACTAAAAATACAAAAAAAAAAAAAAAATTAGCCAAGTGTGGTGGTGCGTGCCTATAGTCCCAGCTACTTGAGAGGCTAAGGCAGGAGGATCGCTTGAACCCAGGAGGTAGAGGTTGCAGTGAACTGAGATTGCACCACTACACTCTAGCCTGGGCAACAGAGTAAGACTCTGTCTCACAAAAAAAAAAAAAAAAGAAGAAAAGAAAAAGAAATGCAGGTTTCAGGGGGCTAAGATGCTCCCTATGATATTTTGCGCTACTTTCTCAGGGTTCTTCAGCCTTTACCTTGTGCTGGTGTCATGTCAACTCAATAAACAATTTTGGAGGGGTCGTGGTCAAGTCTCTGTGTGGCATTCTGACAGTTCCAGCTGTTAGTCTCTAAAAGCCATGTCTCCTGCTTTTCCATCTTAATACGTGCATTGAGAGCTATGGGGCATCTCCTTGAGTCTGTGTCCAGGCCTGGACAAAGAGTGGATGCATGATCCACAGTGCAGACAGAGCCATGCAGAAGCCTAGAGGACCACACTCATTGCTAGCCCTGTCTGGATCAGACCCACCATTTGCAGGAAAGGGCAGGTGGAATGAAAGGGGTTCCAAATTGGAAGCTGGAAACCAAGGTTCAAATTCTAGCTTATTAGCAGCATGATCTCGGATGAGTTGCTTAACTCTGTGGATCCAACCTGAAAAACTGGGAATAACTCTCTCCCTCCTGACTCCCCCACGTGGTGGTGTTGAAGATCAGTTCAGATGCTAGATGGCAAAGTGTCTTGTCTTGAGTAAAATGCCATGATGTGATGCCTTGGCCACTGTATTCATCTATTTCGTGTTGCTATAAAGGAATACCGGGGGCTGGGTAATTTATAAAGAGGTTTATTTGGCTCATCATTCTGCAGGCTGTGGAAGCATGGCACCAGCATCTTCTTGGCTTCTGATGAGGCCTCAGGAAGATTTTACTCATGGTGGAAGGCGAAGTTGGAGCGGGCATGTCTCATGGTGACAGGGGAACTCCTTAAACAGTGAGAGAGGGGAGGAACTCCTTAAACAACCAGCTCTCCTGTGAACTAGTAGAAGGAGAACTCACTCATTACCGCAGAGAGGGCACCAAGCCGTTCAGGAAGCATCCGCCCCTGTGACCCAAACACCTTCCATTAGGCTCCATCTCCAACATGGTGGATCACATTTCAACATGAGATTTGGAGAGGACAAACAACCAAACCACGTCAGCAACCCCCTCCTCTCCCTTCCCACCGTCCCCTGGCCTTACCCCACCTGGGTCAGGCATGGTGAGCAGGACCGAAGCCCAAGCAGTCACAACAATGCGGGAATGAACGTTATTATTCGCTGTGACAATATTTGATGAATTCATATGCGCCTAGGGGAGCAGACTAAGTAGGTGAATAAAGTGAGAATATTCTCTGTGACAATCAATATTCCTTCAGTTGAACCATCGCTGCAGATCTGACATTTTGATTTTTCTTTTTTGGACACATTAACTGGATTTATGCCTCCATACGGTGGAGACGACAGGGAAGAAGACATGGAGGCAGTGCAAGTAGAGAGATATGGTGGCGCCTCCATAGGCACCTGGGTAGGCGATGGGAGCAGGTCCATTTGCATAAGAACTGGGCTCAGTGGGAGCCACTGCCCCAGAGCTATGTGCTCACCTGGCCGCTGCAGCTCAGAGCTGGAAGGCCCCACCTTCCTGAGGTTCTTTAAATTCCAAGCAAGCTGGGAAAGGAGCCAGCTCCAGCTCTGGGAGTCCTTCTGCCCCGGAAGCCTGGCCCAGGCTCCTGGAACACCCACTCAGCTCTGGATAGAAGGGCAGGGGGCAGATGACTTCTTGAGGGCCCTCCCAGGGTCGATGTGAAGCTGAGAGGCTCCGATGACTGCTTGGTTTCAATTTCTGCCTCTGCCATTTGCTAATAAATGGTGCCAGGTGAGTGATCTTGGACAAAGTTCATAACATCTTTTGTCCCAGTGTACTGATCTGCAAAATGGAGCTGATGATAACACTAATTTAATAACTTGATAACAACGCTGAGTACCTTTAGCTGCCAGGCATTCTTTTCAGAGCTTTACTGAATCAATGTACCCAACTGTCACAATAATCCAGCAGGGTAGGTACTAGAATAGTCCCATTTCCAGGTGAGAAAACTGAGAGACGCAGCTATGCATTTTAGGCACATGAGGGTTTGAAACTCAGTTCTGTCACTTAATAGATGCATAAGTCAAGATTCTTTATGAAAAATAAAGTACAACTCAAAGGAGCTTAAGCAACAAAAGGATACAGAGATATTGTCTTTGGTACCCGGAAAAGGATGCTGAGGTTGCTTGAGGAATCCAAGGGAAGAAAGACTCTAGAACCTTCCAGAACCTCCTAAAGGTTCCAGAGCCATAGGGGCTTGAACCCATCCCCAGCCCCATGTGCAATCTTGCTCTGTCATTGCCCATCATTATTTCTCTCTGCTTGTCTTTCCGGGTCGTTCTGTAAGACAAGATGGCATGGAGCTTCAAGCAATGGCTCTGGCATCTGTCTTCTGTGTTTGCATCTGGCTTTGAGTGTGACTTTGGACAAGTTCCTTAGCTGGCCAGGTACTCTTGTCCTCATCCGTAAGATGGAACAGCAACGAAGGCTTGCTCATAGGTTATTGTGAGGATTGAATGAATTAGCATGTGCCAAGCATTTGAAGTAGTGCCTGACATGTGCTAGATGCTCAGTGACATTGGAGATCTGCCTTTCCTCTTTCCTCTGTGTGACTGGCTGCCTTAGCCTGACCACATCACCCAAGATGATTTTCTCCGTAAGTTACCAGGATCACCTAGATCTGGCCAAGGACTTGACCCTGTAAGGAAATCTGGAATAAGCAAAAAAGATCACTAGGTGTCGCCGATGGAAAACTAGGTTGTTTCGAGCATACCTTTGCATATTTTCGGATTTTAGCCTTTCAGGGTCTTTGAGCTATTTTATGGCTCTGTAAGTTGTACATAACTGATAGCAATGCAAAAATAATTCTTGTCTATAGACATGCAAATAAATCCTGTCCAGCGGTTCAATCGACTACCCTCTTCCCTAAGGAAAAAGCCAGTTTCGGTCTATTTGTAAATTCATTTCCACTTTCCTTACTCCCTATAAATTTCTGCTTTTCAGACTTCTCCTTTGTAACATCTGCCTGGTTCCCTCATTAAGTCAAATAAAATCTTTAACACATGTTAAAGTATGAGAGTCATGATCTCACCTGTTTTGGGAAAATTATCTTTTCATACTTCTGATGATAGGAAAGTTTGCTAAGCAGCCCAAAAAGTAGGTACCACGATCCTGTCTCCTAGTGGTGTGACCTTGATCCAGCTATTTTTCTATCCTGGTCTCAGTTTTCACATCTATGAAATGGGAGTAACATACACCCAAGAGTATGCCTGAGTATTTCTAAGAAATAAATGGAAAGCATCCAGCCTCCACCTGGGCACAGAGGAGCTGCTTAAGGAAAAGGAGCTGGCATTGTTGCAGGGATGGTGTTGTTGGTAACTCAGTCAGCAGAGGTAGCACAGGTGTTGAAACATAGGGAGAAGGACAATAGACAGGATGTGCTCTCTAAGGCTAACATGGATGGGAACAGAGAGGAGAGGAGACCTTCCTGGGCTGAGCTGCCTGTCACCTACCCGTGCACTCAGCACCTCTGCAGCTGTCACTGGACACATCCAACCCAGAGTGCAATCGACATGGGAAAAAACTGCACATGTAGAAGTTTCAGTGTGGTGAGAGTGTGTTGGCATGGAGATGGCTGTGTCTGCCCTTGTCAGGATGAAGGAGGGGACGGTCAGTGACACGTGCCAGGAAAAGAAGAGAAGTGCAAATATGGGTGTGTCGGCAACACCCAGGGAGGTGTTGCTTTGCCCTGGGCAGATGTGATCATCTGGCTCTTTTTTCAGCATCTTCTGTGCTGCAACTCTTAGCTGGTCCCTGGATTATTCATCAGCTATGCAGCCACTTGGTTAGCTTGAATCTGTTCCTTCCTCCTGGAGAAATCTTGGTGCACTCATAAAATGGGGTCTGCCCTGCTCAAAGGAAGAGCAGGCTGCATGCTGATTGTCAAATCAGGAATGTAACTACTTTGAGGCAGCAGTAAAGTGCTAGACCAGCTTTCTAGACCTAATACATAGTCCAGCAAATTTTATCTCTAACTGTTCCTGGTTTTCACTCTCCCTGGCTTTGACCTGAGAAAGAGAGCTGTCGTTTGAAAAGTATTAATGAGACTTTTCCCTTTGCCCCTTAGCCTAAACCGACATCCAGTGGCCTTGAGGAAAAAGACTGAGGTTGCTACAGAGGAGAGCAGAAAGAAAAAGGGAGCTAACATTCAGCTTTTGATATTCAAAATGCGATTTCTTGGCAAAATAATAGGAGAGGAAAAAAATTTCCAAGTTCCTTTAACTCCTATTTAACAGACCAAGACTGGCTTTGATGTGTTGCTCAAATTCCCCTACCCTCTCCTGCCCTGCTCAGGCCTTGCCTCTTGGTTACATAGAGGGAGCAGTTGTGGGGAGGAAGAGGCCACCTCTGCTGGTCTACAGTCAAGGTATTATCTGGAGCTGGGGTCTCATCTGAAGGCTCAACTGGGGAAAGATCCACATCAAAGCTCATGTGATTGTGGGGAAGGAAGGGAAAGGGAAGGATAGAAAGGGAGGTGCTGTGCTTTCTTTCCTGAGCCTTGGGAGATGGGAGGTCTGGAGGTGGCCTTGAGACCAGCCTGCTAGGAGGTTATGGGACCTAAGGGGCAGGGGAAAGCTTTTGCCCAGCTACAGGTGGAGTGTGGTCACGTCTCACATGCTCAGCCTGCTTGGGCTGAAGGAGGCCTGAACATTTCCATTCCCAAGCTGACCTCAGTTTACACTTGTTAGAGTAGTTGATGGATTGCTGAGAAGCTGGCTACTGGGGAGGACAGTTACTATGGTTAGTTTTTTTTTTTTAGAGGGTGGGCAATGTTGAGGTCATCCTGCAAAAAGCCTGGGGTCCTGCCCTCCTAACCTTCAGCACCCCTTGAGTGTGGTAGAAGAGAGCTTTGAGTCCTGAGCAGTCAGAGAAACCACGTTGTGACTTACCACAAGAGCAAATGACAAATGATGGCCAGGCAAACCACCTAGGGACTTTGTCAGGCAAGACACAGGACTGTGGAAGTCACAGGAGGTATGGGGCAGCTGTCCCTCCTGGTTGGAGAACACAGCCAGGTATGCTCCTCCCTACTGATACTCAATCCCATTGTGGCACAGATCTCAAGGTCTGCCCTCAGTCCATTCATCCACTCAGGCTCCAAGAGACTCAAACCCAAGTGACTGAATTGGATGGAGATTAATGCATGGGGTTGCAATCAAGTACTTCCCTCCCGACCCCACCCACTTTCTCCCTGCTACTTAGCCGGTAGGAGTTTGTGGAGACGGCACATCTCTTATAGACAATAAGGCACTGGTGTGAGGGATTTTGTGGGCTGCTCCACAAGGCCTGTGATCCTCCTTTTACTCTCCCCACCTGTAGTGTTTTTCCTTTGCTCACCAGGGCTGGCCAGGAAGGCTGCCTCTTCCAACATCCCCAAGGCAACCACTATATGTCAGCAAGGACTCCTGGACCCATGGCAACCCACCACCTGCTGCTCTGGGAAGCAAGACCTTACCAGCTTGCTGCCTCCCCAGCAATGCAGCTGCCCTGCTGGTCAGGACAACCTCTCAGGAGGGTATCAGGCCCTGGTGTACATTCCTTTCTTCTAGAAAGAGACAAACACACAGGCTGCAATCACCACAGCCTCCCACTTCTCCTTCTTAGACAGATCTCACGTTGGATTCACAGGGGCTTCCTGGGAACATAATTCTGTTGAGTCTTAGAAATCAGGTAGGATTTTGACTGATTTGGGAGATTGGTTAATTTTACCTTTATTTTGCTCTCTACAGCTGCTGCTAAGCCTGGCTTAGGGGTCCACCCTTTTCCCAGCCCCATTCCCTTTCTTTATAACCTGGGTTTTGCACAATCTATATCTCTCTATATCTCTGCATCCATCCATCCATCTATCCATCCATCCATCCATCCATCCATCCATCCATCCATCCATCTCCCTCTCTTTGCCCATTTTTCTCTTTCTTGACATAGGCTAGACTTTCCCAAAGTAATTTCAACAAAAAGTAAAGGAAAAAAAATCAAATGAGATGCACACCTTTCTCTCCAAACCACAAACAGTGCATAACATCATCAGGTAGTCAGACTTCTGAAGGTTCTGTGCACATGCCTGATCTCTCTAATAGCTAAGGCTCTCACTGTCAGTGTTGTTAGTGGTTAGGGAAATGGACTTGAGAGCTGGACTGCCTGGGCTCAATTCTCAGCTCTGGTAACTGGTCTCACAGCCTTGGGAAAGTGGTTTTTTTTTTTTTTTTTTACATTTCTCTGCTCAGTGCTTCTTTGGTAAAATTGGAATAAAAAGAGTAACTATCTCATAAGATGATTGTGAGAATGAAATCAGTGAATTAATATACACAAAGAGCTTAAACATGGCTTGGAACATAGTAAGTGATATATTAGAGTCAGTTCTTATGACTAGTACTGGGCACATAAGGTTGCGAGACCCCCTTATCACCATTTTTAGTTCTTGGCAAGTCCCGCTTTGACTCCAGGTTGCTAGATACAGCTGTGCAGGTTGCACACTGCATACCCCACCTCCACAGACTCACTCTTCTTCTCCTCTGCAGGAGGAGTTAGGGTGGCATTTCAGGCAGATCATTATGGCAAACAGAGTTTGCAGCAGGACTGACAGGTCACCTTCAGGGTCCTGGATGAAGTTCATTCTTTCAGGGCCACAGAAGCATAGAAGACTTTAGTCATAAGTTGGTGGGGGTGCCAAGAGGAAAAGCACAGCAGAGAATGCTAAGAGCCTAAGGATGTGACTGGAGAATCTCCTGAAGTTACAGATCCTGCAGGCAGGGCTGACTTCAGGGCAGTGCAACCTGTACAGTCGCACTGGTCCACATGCTTGGAAGAGGCCCCTAATTTTCACTTTACACAGAGTCCTCAAGTTACGTGGCTGGTTGGTCCTACCCCATAAGGCATGAATTGCAAAGGAGAACAAAGAATCCACGGAGGTGATCAACTTTGAGGTGAAGCTGGGAGAGAAGGAGGATGGTGCCTTCAACAGAGAAAGGTCAGCCAAAGAGCTACATTTGGGTAGAAGAAAATGTTAAATTTGGATGTGGCCCCATTGCGTTAGCTTTCCCCAAGCTCACAGGGAGGCAGTGCCTTCTGTCTCCCAGGTGGAAGCCTGTATAAACACACATACCTGGGGATGGGCTTGTATCAGACATGTCTCATACATGGCTGCAGTCCTCTGGGTACCTCTTTCTTCAGCTACTGAGGCAGCAACCAGTTCTGTGCAAGCTCTGATTGCCTTTCTCAGCACCTATCCCATCCAGGATTCCCCCTGTGTCCTGCTCCTTTCTGACAGCATGGTGTGGGCCGTCCCAGGAGCCTGCTCTAGAATCCTGCAAAAGCAGCCTGGAAGTATGGGAAAGTTAGTACCAGTGGAGCCACCCTTGACCTCAAGGGTCAGTAGCTTATTGAAGGTTTTGTTCCCTGGGCAAAAAAAAAAATTCCCCTAGCTTTGCAGGATTGAGCACTGGGTGCCTGTAGCCATGGCCAATTCCAAACAGAGCACATCTTTGAGTTGGCTTTTTCTCCTTCTCTACTGCTCCCTGAGGACACACCTGTAAATAAACTTGTGCCAGGGAGACTCTACAATGATGCCCAATCACCCCTTTCTCCTGAAATTCATTGTGCAATTCTCTCCCCTGGGGTATGGGCTCAGCTACTTGCCTTTAACCAATAGAATATGGAAAAAGTGATGGGCTGTCCCTTCTGTGATTAAGTTACAAGAGAGAATAACTTCTGTCATGTTAGAATCTTTCTATTGCCTTCCTGGCTGGCAGGCTTTGATGACCCAGGCTGCCATATTGAAGATGACCACATGGCCAGGAGCTGGGACCTTTGTTCTAACAATCCTCAAGCAACTGAATCCTTCCAATAATCATGTGAGCTTGGACATGGGTCCTTCCCTACTTGAACCTTCAGATGAGAACCCAGCCCCAGCTGATACTTTGACTGCAGCTTTGTGAGAGACCCCGAGACAGAGGACCCAGATGAGCCATGCCTTGGCTGCTGGCCCACAGAAACTATGAGATCAAAATGATGTGTTTTAAGCCATTAACTGTGGTAACTTGTTAAACAGTGTATTAGGCCATTTGTATTGCTACAAAGGAATACCCGAGGCTGAGTAGTTTATTAAGAAAAGAGGTTTAATTGGCTCATGGTTCTGCAGGCAATATGCGAACTATGGTGCCAATATCTGCTTGGCTTCTGGTGTGGCCTCAAGAAGCTTACAATCACGGCGGAAGGTGACAGGGACCAGCATGTCACATGGCTAGAGCAGGAACAAGAGAGAGGAGAGGGAGCCAGATTCCTTTAAACAGCCAGCTCTCCAGTGAATCAGCAGAGCAAGAACTCACTCATTGCCATGGGGAGGGCTCTAAGCCATTCATGAGGGACCCACTCTCATGACCTAAACACCCCCCACAAGGCCCTGCTTCCAACATGGGGATTACATTTTAACCTGAGACTTGGAGAGGACAAAACATCCAAACCATATTCCATAGCAACAGGTAACCATACACCACATGCACCAAAGCCTTGGCCCAAGGCCCTGCCTTCATAAAGCCCAGGCTATCGTGCGGTCTGCGCTGAGCTCATCCTCCAGGAGGCGTCCTAGAAATCTTTCCACCTCCTTCTCCTCTTACCCACAGGACAGATATCTTGCCCAGGCTTTCTGGATGCTCAGTTGGCCAAGGATACCTTTCTTTGCTTTTCCCTTCTGTATGGGGGCTGGAGGAAGGTGAACCCCTTGGTGAACAGGGTCTCTGGCCTGGGTTGTGCCCAGTTGCAGTTCACACCTTCTTCCCCATGCTTTGCGCCTGTCTCCCAGTTGCTGGGTCGTCAGGGGAGACTCCTCAGAAAGGGCAGCTGCCTGTGCCTCTAGATGGTTCCACTGGAGAACTGATGTAAGGGTTGCTGTGTGGGGACTGTAGGGCTTCCCGGATCAGGAAGCAGGTGATGGAAGCACTTAGGCAGTATGGCCCCAAGCTCCTGAAGACCACCTTCTCCCGTCTCCCTCCTCTCACCCCCAACACAACAGACAAGCAAACCTACCCTGAAACAGCGTCATCACTGCACGAGACACTGTGCCCACGCAATATCCCCTCCGGTGCCAGTCTTGGAGGGAGGTGTCTTCATGCCCCTTTAACAGATAGGAATGGCAGCATGGTCAGTGACTGCGGGGAAGTCTCAGGGCAGCATTCGGCCCAGGTCTGTCACACTCCAAAGTCTGCGTGCTCTTCAGACTCCACCTGGAAGGCTCCTCCCCTCGGCCTAATGTCTCAGGCACACAACAGCTGACTCAAGACGAGGGTCCCTATTTGGAGAGTCTGGATCTGTGTTTTGCAAAGTGTGGTCAGTTCATGGGCCAATCGCATCAGCATCAGTGTTTCCTGGGGTCTTGCCAGCAACCACAGATCCCCAGTCCTCTCCCCAGACCTGCTGTCTCAGTCAGCTAGGGCTGCTGTAACTGCAGACCACAGACTGGGGTTTAAACAACAGGCATTGATTTTCTCATTGTTCCGGAGGCTGAAAGCCTGAGATCAGGGAGCCAGCATGGTCCGGGTCTGGGGATGCTCTCTTCCAAGCTTGCAGAGGGCTGCCTTCTCAATATGTCCTCACATGGTGGTGGGGGGTGCAGGGCGTGGGTGGGGGTGGGGGGGAAGAGCGAAAGAGAGAGAGAGAGAAGGGGGGAGAGAGAGAGAGACAGAGAGAGAAGGAGAGAGAGAGAGAAAGAGAGAGGGAGAGAGAGAAGGGGGAGAGAGAGAGACAGAGAAAGGGAAAGAGAGAGAGAGAGGGAGAGAGAGAAGGGGGAGAGAGAGAGACAGAGAGAGACAGAGAGAGAAGAAGAAAGAAAGAGGGAGAGAGAAGAACGGGGAGAGAGAGAGACAGAGAAGGAGAAAGAGAAAGAGAGAGAAGGGGGGAGAGAGAGAGAAGGAGAGAGAGAAAAGAGAGAGGGAGAGAGAGAGAGGGAGAGAGAGATGCGGGGAGAGAGAGAAGCGGGAAGAGAGAGAAGGGGGGAGAGAGAGAGAAGGGGGAGAGAGAGACAGAGAGAGAAGGAGAGACAGGGAGAGAGAGAAAGAGAGAGAGAGAAAGAGAGAAGGGGAGAGGCCGGGCGTGGTGGCTTATGCCTGTAATCCCAGCACTTTGGGAGGCTGAGGTGGACAGATTGCCTGAGCTCAGGAGTTCGACACCAGCTTGGGCAACATGGTGAAACCCCATGTCTACAAAAAAGAAGTTACACACACACACACACACACACACACACACACACACACACACACACACTAGCCGGGCATGGTGGTGCATGCCTGTAATCCCAGCTTCTCAGGAGGCTGAGGCAGGAGAATCGCTTGAACCCAGGAGGTGGTCGCTGCAGTGAGCTGAGATCATGCCACTGCACTCCAGTCCGGGTGACAGAGTGAGACTCCTTCCCTTCCAACTAAAATAAAAGAGAAGGAGAGAGAGACAGAGAGAGAGGGAGAGAGAAAGAGAGAGAGGGAGAGAGAGACAGAGAGAGAGGGAGAGAGAAAGAGAGAGAGGGAGAGAGAGAGGGAGAGAGGGAGAGAGAGAGGGAGAGAGAGAGGGAGAGAGGAAGAAGGAGAGGGAGAAAGAGGGAGAGAGAGAAGAAGAGAGAGAGGGAGAGGAAGAAGGAGAGGGAGAAAGGGAGAGGGAGAAAGAGGTAGAGAGAGAGAGGGAGAGGGAGAAAGAGGGAGAGAGGGAGGGAGAGGGAGAAAAAGGGAGAGAGAGACAGAGGGAGAGGGAGAAAGAGGGAGAGAGAGAGGGAGAGGGAGAAAGAGGGAGGGAGAGAGAGGGAGAAGGAGAAAGAGAGAGGGAGAAAGAGAGAGGGAGAGAGAGAAAGAGGGAGGGAGAGGGAGAGCAGGTTCTCTGGTTTATCTTATGGAAGCACTGATCTCATTATGAGGGCTCAGCTTTCATGACTTTAACTCTATCCCCCCAAAAACTCCACCAGCACACTGGGGCCAGGGCTTCAACATATGGATCTGGAGGGGACACACAGATCCAGTTGGTAGCAGCCACTGCGTTGGTCAGTGGTGATTCTGATGTGCCCCAGTGTTTGAGAGCCACAGGAGGGTCTGACAGCCACTGCATCGGTCAGTGGTGATTCTGATGTGCCCAGCGTTTGAGAGCCACGTCGGTCAGTGGTGATTCTGATGTGCCCAGCGTTTGAGAGCCACGTCGGTCAGTGGTGATTCTGATGTGCCCAGCGTTTGAGAGCCACAGGAGGGCCTGCATGGAGGTCGCGGAATCTGATTGTTCCAGGTGTGCCCATGCATGTCCTTGGGCGGTTGTTGAGGAAAGTTTCGTAGACAAGGAGAAAATGTCAACATGTTTACAGAGTGCTTTGAGCTGCTGGGCACCCCAGATGCTGTCTCAGCATTTCCCAGATGGCAGGCCTTGAAATCAGTGTCCCAAAACAAGCAGGGGGCTGCTTGTGACTTATTATTGCTGGAAGAGAGATGACTGGCAATATTCTTGTGCATCACCAGCCTTTGCAGGGAGAATGTGTATTGGTTTGACTCAAAAAGACTGAACTGCAGTAGGAGAGACTGAAGTTAGACACCTTGAAGAACTTCTAGGCTGTTATGTGTCTTACTAATTTTTTGAGTCAAGAAGGAGTAGGTAAAGGTAGCCAGGTCTGGAAGCTGGGGTCACACAAATGGCTACTTTGGATCTTTTGTAGCAGCTGGACATGTACTTCAGCAAACTAACCTCACAAGCATTTGTTACCTGTGTGGCTGGGACGCTAACAACCGTCATCCAACATCACTTTGTTCTCTGTCTTAGCAAGAAGGAAACACATAAAACAAATAAACGGAAGGAAGAGATTTCATGTTTTTCTAATAGAACGAGGTGAGGAGGGGGGAAAAAACAATTTCAGCCGAGCACTTCCAAGCTGCTATCACAGCCATCCCTCCCGTCAAAGCAGCAAGAACCACATAGCCAAGTTCGATAAAGATGAAGAACAGCGTGTGTGTGCTGCTCTGGAATGAACCAGTCATTCCCAGTGAGGCCCAAGGGGAGAGCAAGATGAAGGGCTCCTGGAGTTCCATCACTGTTTTGAGATGGCGGCCTCTTCTGGCTCTGGAGATGGAAAGGCAGCAACAATCGGAGGTGAAGGCTGTCGTGGGGCTGGGTCTCAGAGGTGCTCGGAGCAGCCAGGGTTGTGACAGGTGTCAGTCAGGACTGACAGCCTCCAGGTCAAGCTGCCGCTGCTCTGCTGCCTCGGAGTGGCAGGTGGGAGCGAGAGAGAGGGAAGGCAGGAGGATGGGAAGCTGCTTTTCGGAGGCATCGGGTTCTTGATCTGCTTTAGCTTGGAGAAGCTGTTTGCCCCTGGGCTGCTTGCTGCTCCTCTGCAAGCCTTAATTTCCTTATCTGTAACAGGCAGGGGTGGGACAGACCAGTGGTTCTTCAACCTGGCGGGGCTGGAGTCCCGGTGTTGCTACTGTTAAAAAGCTTCCCAGAACATTCTCATGCTTTGGGACCACTGGCCTGGAGTCTGCACAGCTGAACCTGGGACCTCAGTGATCGCTAAAGGCTCTCCAGACTAGGATAAAAAACCATACTGCAACACCCTAGCCTGTCCCTCACCAGGGTGCCTGGGATCGCTCCACCAGGAACAACAGAGGGCGCTTGGAATCCCTGTAAGTGGGGTCACGCTGGCATCCCTTGACAGCCGTGGAAAGGTGGTTATCAGAGTTTGCAGGGTTCCCTGGCCCGGCACTGGAACGCAACGCGCAAGTCTCAGAAGAACTTCTGATAGATCACTGCTCCTCTCTCTCTCTCTCTGGTGCCCTGGGGAAGGGAGATCGGGATTATGCAAGGACTATGGGGAATCAGGCATGTCCCAGCCCGGGTTCCTGTCGCTCAGGGGTCTGCGGCATCAGCACCGAGCTTGTCCAGGCCTGTTTACCCATCTGTGAAATGCAGATGAGAATCCTACCTGCCTCACAGGTGAGGGTGAATGACAGCAGTGCCTGGTGCATGGAAATGAAGCCCACTGTCTGTGTTATTCGCTCTCTGATTGAATGATACCCTCCAGGAGGGCAGGGCTGGCCAGTGCTGGGCTGAGCTTGCACACCCGGCAAGGCAGAGAACAGACTGTCCACACACATCATTGAATGTATGGAAAGAAAGAAGGGAAGGAAGCAGGGAAGAGGAGAGATAAAGCAGGGTGGTGCTTACTACTTCCAGAACCTGACCAGCAGTAGAATGTGCCCAGGAAGCTTTGAGGTGGCCCCTGCAGGGATGTGGTTCCACTGAGTAGGCCTAGACACAAGTGAGGATGGAGGAGGAGGACAAGGAGGGTTGACAAGGGGACTTCCCTTCCATCTCCTAAAAAGCAAATCTTTGCCCCAAGAAGTAGACTTCAACATGGAACACCATGGGTACCCCAAGGGTTGGTGTCAGAGCTCAGCTAGTTTTACAAACTCGAAAACAACAACCCAGGCTGGGCATGGTGCCTCATGCCTGTAATCCTAGCACTTTGGGAGGCTGAGGTGGGAGGATCGCTTGAGCCCAGGAGTTCAAGACCAGCCTGGCCAACATAGTGAGACCCTATCTCTTAAAATAAAATACAAAAATTAGCCAGGTGTGGTGGCGCGTGCCTGTGGTCCCAGCTACTCTTGCGGCTGAGGTGGGAGTCACTTGAGCCCCAGGACTTCAAGGTAGCAGTGAGCTGTGATCATGCCGAGACCCTGCCTCAGAAAAAAAAGAAAAAAGAAAATGATAACCCTTTTACTTGTTGTTTTGTTTTTCTTTCACTGTCACATCAAAGCTATTTTGTTAGTATATATCCAAAAAATGTTTTTTAATCTCTGAAATTATAGCTTCTCTAAGTGTTCTTGTTGTTGTAAATTACATTGTGATCCCCAAGCCAATTTTTGTTGTTTTTTTTTTTTGCTGGAATTAATTTAAAAATTCCCCCCAGGGACCTCTGTGGTGGAGTTCTGCCTGCTTATCCTACACCCCTGTAATGATGTCCTGGCCCTGCCTCTGTTTCTCCCCACATCTTGTTTCCAGTAACCTGCAGGTGCACCAGCCTCATTTTCCTGTTCCTCCACTGGGGAAGGCTGTGACATCTCTGCCAGCAGCCTGTGGGGAGGCAGTGCCCTCCAAGCAAACCCAAATCCGTGCTCCCTGGGAGAAGCGTGAACCCCACAGGCCCTTTGTTCTCGCGGGGCCCCAGGGCTTCCCCAGCCCAGGCAGAACTCTGGGCTTCACTCCCACCCCCCGCACCCGCTGCCCCAACCTGTTGGTCTCGCTAATTGCCCAGCACAGGGCAGCTCTCCACTCGTCACCCAGCCTCCCCAGCTAATGACTCATCCTTGCATGGTCATTTGTTTGTGCTGGTTTTGGACAGACTAATGCTTTTAATGGCACATAATCATTTTTCAGAAGTCATTTGATGCCACTAATCATCTCAGTAATATGCTGCGATGGAATGCAAAATGACATTTGGAATAGGACAAATGGCAGTATGATTCCTGGCTTTCCCAGCTCTGATCTATATTTTGCCACGTCCTGGGCTGTGAATGCCACCAAATGCTGTTAATAAGCAACTGCTTTAAGGATATTTTCCCCCTTTGGTGGTTGGAAGGGACATGGGGACACCCATTAAAAATAGTTCCTTAGGGAAGCGCCCGTGGGCGGGTGCGAGAAGCAGGGGGAGGAAGCTCTGGGGAGCCTCCCCTCCCCGCAGAGGCAAAGGCCTGACTGGGCTTCATTTTGCCCAGGTGGGACATCAGTTTCCAATGAGAAGATCAGGATGGAAGAGGAGAGAGTGGGAAGCCAGAGAAGGAGTAAGAATTGCTGACCAGGGAGGCTTTCAGCCACTTTCCCAGAGCCAGAAGGTTCCTCAGAGAAATGATTGTACCTGAGAGAGTGGAGATGGGGCTCCAAGGAGACAGGTGGGGAGGGCAGAGGCGTCTTCTTGCGGACACCTGCTGGCCTTCTCCTTATCTGCCAGGGCCTTGGGTCAGAGGAAGGGTCAGTGTCAGTGTGTGGAGCCTTCGCGCTTTGTGGCTGCAGTAAACTCAGGACAGACTTGATGTGAGGAGATGTCTCACATCGCGTATAACACGCGTCTTGTCTGCAGAGCCTCCTCAGGCTGGGGAATCTGGACTCGAGCTGTCCCTCCATTAAAATGGGCATGCGGGGCTCTTGGAAGATCTGAAAGTCAGTCACCTGCTACCTGGAGTTTCTAACCTGAGATAGTTCCATTCAGTTGCAAAGTATAAAATCAAGGATCCCCTCCCGGTCCCGAGTCTTAGGGACCTCCAAATTGCTGTGATCAGATTTTCTTACTGACTGACTGTCCTTATGACAAAGCTTTTAACAATGATTTAAATGTGATCACATTATACCTGCTGCCCTCCAGAGAGTCGGTGCTCAATAAAATGCAGCAATTACAATAAATAATAATGACAGGGCAGGCTGGACACCTCTTTGGGAGACCCGGAGACAGGGCAGAGGGCAGGGACCGTGACAGCTGCCTCACCACAGCAAATGAATCCTGGCAAGCAGCCTGTTGTCATCCTCTGGGTCCTACCCTCATGAAGTGGGGGATGTCCAGAGAGGAGGGCTGAGCTCGTTCCAGCATTTTCTTCCCTGCTCCTCCTTTTTTGGACCTCCAGGGAGGATGTGAGCATCGGAATTCGCCAGTGGTGATTCTCCCCGTGCACTCTCAGGTCAAGGGGAGCTGGGGAGGGTTTCAGAGTTGGTGGACAGGGGCCCAGGAGGCAGCACAGTGGAGAGGTTAGGCTGGAGATGTCAGAGGGATGGGGATCTTGACCCGGGCTCTGTCACTTAGCAAGTGCAACACTGGGCAATAAGCCACTCTGGGTCCCACGCGCTCATTTATAAAGGGATGTGAATGACACCTCCCTTGCAGGCTCACCGTGGAGATTAAATAAGAAATGCGAGGGAAATGCTGAGCACCAACTAGATCCTCGTGCAACATTAATTATCACAGTTGCTGCTCTGGGCAGGTCTGGTGCCCTGCTGGACTCAGAGAGCCCCTCGGCAGGGGGACAAGAAGCAAAACTGACACAGGTGGGTGAACCTGAGAGGAGCCTGCAGGGACAAGGTGGGCAGTCTCCACGGGGGTCTGCAGTGCCTTTTCCTCCTCCCGTGCTGCATACCTGGGCTGTGCTCAATCCCCTGTTGATATCACATCAAGATGATGCACTGAGATTCAGTTGAGAGCCATCTGTTAACAAATGGCAAAGCCCCTGGCGTCCTTGCCGACGTTTAATAATTTAGCGTAAGCTGCAGGATGAGGGCTGACCGGAGCTCTGACATCCATCTTAATAAAGTCCTTCTCCATCTCTCCTCAAGCTCAGGCCGGGGGGGCCAGGGGCTCCACCAAAACCTGAAGGTCCCCAGTCACCTCAGCCTCCCACTCGCAGGTGGGCAGAGATGCGGGGGTGGAGAAAGCAATTAATCCAGACACACAAAGCTTGGTGCTCAGAGAGTTCCAGAGACACGTGGAGCTGCCGGCAGGGACAGCTGTCCCGCAGCTCGGGCAGGAATGAAGTCAGAGTTTCCAAGAGGGTCCTTTCTCACCAGGGCGTTCCGGCCATGGCACGGCCTGCCCTGCTTTCAGGCCAGACCCAGGAGGGCTCTTTTGCTAAAGTCAGAACAGCAGCAGCAATAGCGACTTTTAATTGGCAGTTATTCCATCCCAGGCATTAGGCTGAAGTCTAAAATGATCTCATGTCATCCTCCCCCAGATCCCGAGAGAGAAGTATCCGTATCCTTGTTGTATAGACAAGGAAACCGAGTCTATGAAAAGTAAAATAACTTGTGCAGCTAAGAGGTGGTGGAATGGGGGTTCGGCACTGGAACCCCAAATTCCTGCTGTTCACCACCTGGTGAGCTTAAGTGTTTTCTCTATTTACTAAGAAACTCAGAATGGATTGCCTCTAGGGGCTTCTCTTTCTCTCCCTCCCTCTCCCCTTCCCTCCTTGTCTTTCTCTTTTCCTTCCTCCTTTCGTTCATTCATTATTGCTCAAGGGCTGCTTAGTAAACCAGGCGCTTGGCTAGGAGCTGAGAACAAATATGAAATGTGCACTTTCCTGAGGAGCCTTCAGAAGCCCAGTGGACTGCTCTATTGGGGCCTCCCAGGAGGAAATGAGCCAGAGGCGCCTCCATCCCCTCCCTGAAAGCATTATTTAGGGATTCCCTCTTATGATCTAGGCCAAGAAAGCTGGAGTCCACACCCCTAGGCAGAGCTGTGGGACAACAGCCACTGCTGCCTCTTTCCCCTGGAAATCTATACATCCAGCAAATTGTTGCTCACACTGTATCGGTCAGAGGACGACCCCAGGCGTGTGTATGGCTGATAATGGGAGGCTGTGAAGTGGGTGCCATCTTCCCCAACAGGGTGGCGAGCCTCAGGGCCATGTGCCTGGAGCAGGGGTGCAAACAGCCAGGCAGTGATGCCCAGACCACTTCCTCCTCCCTACCCCTGCTTCTTCCCCACCATCTGCTTTCTGGTTTTGTGGCCCAAGTCCAAAAGACAGAGACTTGGTGTTGGAGGGCAGCAGGCCTCAGGGACCGCTATATTTACTCGCCGGCAGTGGCTGGCGTGTCTGTCTAGTGAAACCTGCGATTTCATTGTTTTGAGAGCATGTGCTGAGAAAACACCCTTGGGCCACTTTCTCATGCTTCCTGCTGCTGGTCCCCAGGTCTTACGGAAGGCTGAGTCTTTTCTCTCCCTACACATACCAGGAGGATCACCTCATGTGGGCCACACACTCACCAAATGTGGCGTCTTCAGCATCAAGTACAAGAAAGTCCAGTGGACTCATCCTGCGAGGCAGGCGGGAGTATAGTCCTCGACCGTAACCCCCTCGGTGCAGGGCTGTGTGCGCTTCCCCGTTGCATCCAGCACAGTGCCCTGTCCTGAGAAAGGGCTCCAGGAGATGCTTGTCCAACAAACGAGTGAAAGATGGAGTGGATGGCCTCTCTGTGGTGCCCGTGGCTGTCCCTGGCCCATCCCTTCTCTTTCTGGCTGCATGGCCCTATTCTTATCTCCAAAATGGAGACAAAGGAGTACTTACTGGCCGGATGTGGTGACTCACGCCTGTAATCCCAGCACTTTGGAAGGCCGAGGCGGGCGGATCACCAGAGGCCAGGAGTTCAAGACCAGTCCAACCAACATGGTGAAACCCTGTCTCTACTAAAAATACAAAAAATTAGCTGGTCATGGTGGCACATGCCTGTAATCCCAGCTATTTGGGAGACTGAGGCAAGAGGATCACTTGAACCCGGGAGGCAGAGGTTTCAGTAAGCCGAGATCATGCCATTGCATTCCAAACAGGAAAAAAAAAACAAAACAAAAAAAAAAAAAAAAAAAAAAAAAGAAAAAAAGGAGTACCTACCTCACAGTTTTTCCTGCAGATTAATTGAAATAATGTATGTTCAAGTACTTGGCTTAGAGTAGGTAGGCACTCAGTGAACACCCTGGGGCCTCATCCATAGCTCGTGGTATGTCTATACAGTGAACTTCCTTTTTCTGAGATGGAGTTTCGCTCTTGTTGCCCAGGCTGGAGTGCAATGGTGTGATCTCGGCTCACTGCAACCTCTGCCTCCCAGGTTCAAACGATTCTCCTGCCTCAGCCTCCCAGGTAGCTGGGATTACAGGCGCCTGCCACCACGCCCAGCTGATTTTTTGTATTTTTAGTAGAGATGGGGTTTCACCATGTTGACCAGGCTGGTCTTGAACTCCTGACCTCAGGTGATCCGCCCATCTTGGCTTCCCAAGATGTTGGGATTACAGGGGTGAGACACTGAGCCTGGCCTGTACAGTGAACTTCTACTCAGCACCAAAACAGAACCAACTACTGATGCACAAAAGTGCCTGGATCCGTCTTAAATGCAGGTGACTAAGTGAAATACGCTGGAATCAAAGGGCTTCCCAGTGTATATGCCATGATGGCAAAGGCTAAACTATAGGGAAAGATCCGTGCTGTCCAGGAGCTGGGAGTGGGAGGAGAGGTTGACCATAGAAGGTGCAAGGAAACTCTTTGGGGTGATGGAACTGCTCTGTGTCTTGCCTGTCTTGGTGGCCACATAACTGCGTGCATTTGTGAAAACCCTTGGAGCCATTCCCTTTTAGAAAGGGTGAGTTTTACTGTATGGAAATTCTACTTTAATTAAAAGAAATGAAAAAAAAAATCTATGGACCTGAAACAGTGAAAAATCCAAAAGAGCCTCTCTGGCCGTTGGAAGGCTTCTGTGGTTGGCTGCGTCCTGATTTCTCTCATCATCTTTGGCTCAGAAGGCCACGGGCGGTATTGGTATTTCCTGCTGATGGGAAGATGGAGTCCAGGACACGGCTTGGCTCAGATGAATACTTCTCCGGGGAAGCGACGCCAAAGTGGAAAATTCACACCTGGATACCTGAGAATTGGCTAACAAGGGCCCAATGGTTCATGTCCGGGAAATAACAAATGGTAGCAGGATCATTGGGTTAAAAAAGCCTGCGTCCATTAGGGAGGGGGACAGCATGCAGCAGAGGACACTGAGCTAATGTGGAGTGTGTGTTGGGGAGGGGCGGTGAGTTTCCGGCCTGATGGATGGCTTCAGTCAAGTGGCAAACCCAAGGGCATAAAATTGCCTCCTGCAGTAGGTCAGTTTCGGTTCCCGCAGGCAGCAAAGGTCCTGTTAGTGCCTCCGTCATTAAGCAATATAGACACAGGTAATTTGCTTCACTCTTCAGATGCAAAGTTAAATGACTCATCATTATCTTATTAATGAAATCAGAGGCTGAAAATGAAGCTCCACTAGCATTTCTCCACACCAGCACTTTCAGGAGGGGTCAGATGTTCACGGCCCCTGCGGTTCACTTCCTTGACACTTTCTCTGCCACTCGAAGAGCTCCTGTGTTTGCTCTCGGTCAACCTGGGCCTCTGGGCAGTGGCATTTGGATCCTGGAGGCAGAAGCTCTGTGGCTGCTGAGCCAGTGAGGCTCCTTCTAAATCCCAACCACTGGGTGGCTGCCTCGGCACCCGGGCTGGGCTCTGGAAAGAGCCCTTTTTGCCTCACAGGACTAGTTGGTTTTGGAGGCATGAAGTCCGGGTTTGGCTAAAGAGAAGAGGGGCCACGTGTTGTGGGTGTCCTTTGCATGCCGCACACTGCTGCGCAATTCACACATGTCATGTGAACCGTCATGTGAACCTTCTCACGGCAACCTTCCAATGCTGGCACTATTCCTCTCTTGACTTGATAGCTGTGCCCGTTAGGGCTTGGAAAGGGAGTGTGCTCAGTTGCAAGTAACAACATACAGCTAGAATTGTCTTAAATCATTTCTTTCCTCACACAAGAATCTGGAGGCACGTGCTCTGGGGTGGCTACCGCAGTGTGGTGATGCCAGCGCTCTGGCAAACATCTTTGCAGTTTTCTCAGTCTTCCCTTTGCATTAAAAGATAACAGCAGGCCAGTTGTGGTGGCTCACGCCTGTAATCCCAGCACTTTAGGAGGCTGAAGCAGGTGGATCATGAGGTCAAGAGTTCGAGACCAGCCTGGCCAAGATGGTGAAACCCCGTCTCTACTAAAAATACAGAAACTAGCTGGGCGTGGTGGCATGCATCTGTAATCCCAGCTATTTGGGAGGCTGAGGCAAAGAATTGCTTGAACCTGGGAGGCGGAGGTTGCAGTGAGCCGAGATTGTGCCACTCCAGCCTGGGCGACAGAGCGAGACTCTGTCTCAAAAAAGATGGTGGCAGCAGCTCCAAGCCTCTGTCTTCACCCATCCATGTACACAGATAGCTAGGGGCAGCAAGGGCTGCCCCCCTTAGCTCCCTTCTCTCACTCTGTCCCTTGCTCTTTTAAATCAGGCCAGACAATTCATTTCCATAGACTTCCAACAGATTCCTTGGGTCTCATGGACCAGACTGGCCACATACTCATTCCCAGCCAAAAGGGGGCAGAGATGTGAGTCTCAGTCAAGTGGCAAACCCGAGGGCATGAAATTACCTCCTACAATAGGTCAGCTTCTTTTTCTTTTCTTTTCTTCTCCTTTTTTTATTTTTTATTTTTTTGAGACAGAGTCTCACTCTGTCACCGAGGCTGGAGTGCAGTGGCGCGATCTCTGCTCACTGCAACCTCCGCCTCCCAGGTTCAAGCGATTCTCCTGCCTCAGCCTTCTGAGTAGCTGGATTACAGGTGTGTGCCACCACGCCCGGCTAATTTTTGTATTTTTAGTAGAGACCATGTTGGTCAGGCTGGTCTTGAACCCCTGACCTTGTGATCTGCCCATCTCAGCCTCCCAAAGTGCTGGGATTACAGGCGTAAGCCACCATGCTTTTTTTTCTTTTTTTTTTTTTTTGAGACAGAATCTCACCTGTCACCCAGGCTGGAGTGCAGTGGTGCAATCTCAGCTCACTGCAACTGCCATCTCCCAGGTTGAAGTGATTCTCCTGCCTCAGCCCCCTGAGCAGCTGGGATTACAGATGCCTGCCACCATGCCCAGCTAAATTTTTTATTAGTAGAGACAGTGTTTCGCCATGTTGGCCAGAACAGTCTCGAACTTCTGACCTCAAATCATCCTCCCACCTCGGCCTCCCAAAGTGCTGGGATTATAGGCATGAGCCACCACACCCAGCCAATAGGTCAGTTTCAGTTCCAGCAGGAACTCTCCAGCAGGAGGGTGGCCATAGGGAAGATCATGAAAAGTGCTACAAAGAGTTTCAGTACTTTGCCAGAGTCCACAAAGCTAAGGGGCTGCTGAATTAGGGGTCTGTGTTTGCCCCCAGAACTCCTTCTCTGAACCCAGAGCCAAACTGCAGAGTCCCACTCTATGCAATGGGGAGCACGTGAAGAGCAAGAATCAGTTTCACTCCTCAAAGGCCAAAAGACATTAGGGGAGAAGGCCATGCTTATATTAAAAAAAAAAAAAAGGTGTCAGCATTCTTATAAAGCAGTGTTCCCAATGAGCCCAACCTCATGGGAGCCCCCAGCAAGCATTAACATCTTCCTTATTTACTATGCTCAGGGAATAAGGTGTCCTGAGTGAGAGACTGTTTTCTGTATCAGAGCCTTTCTCCTTTCAGTGGGAACATGCCTTGTGTTAACCACTTTTGAATGAGATATTTCTATAATGCGTTCTATGCCCTAATTCTCTCTGATCAGCTTCTGGCATCTGTCTGTCTGTCTGTCTGTCTGTCTGTCTGTCTGTCTATCTATCCATCTATCTATCTGTCTATCTATCTATCTATCTATCTATCTATCTATCTATCTATCTATCTATCTATCTATCATCTCTCTATCTTATTATTTTTGAGACAGAATCTCACTCTCTGTTGCCCAGGCTGGAATGCAGTGGCACGATCACAGTTCACTGCAGCCTCCATCTCCCAGACTCAAGCAATCCTTCCATCTCAGCTTCTCGAGTAGCTGGGACTATAGGCATGCGCCACCATGCCTGGCTAATTTTTTGTAATTTTTGCAGAGACAGGGTTTCCCTATGGTGCCCAGGCTGGTCTCAAACTCCTGGGCTCAAGCGATCCGCCCTCCTCAGCCTCCCAAAGTGCTGGGATTACAGGTATGAGCCACCAGGCCCAAACTTCTGACCTTTTAAATGGAGCCAATCTTCTTCCTCCTATTCTCTTAATTTCATTGGTTTGGAAGATTAAAAACAAAACAAAACAAAACAACACAAAAACAAGTGGCTGGACATGGTGGCTCATGTCTGTAATCTCAGTGTTTTGGGAGGCTGAGGCAGGAGGATCGCTTGAGCCCAGGAGTCCAGGTCTTCAGGGAGCTATGATTGCACCACTATACTCCAGCGTGGGCAACAGAGTGAGACCCTGTCTCTTAAAAAAACCAAAAAACAAAAGCCAAAACATGTGAAAGCTGAAACACTGCATTTTCATACTACACTACACCAGAAACTCTGGAATGAGGGCCTAAATAGCTTTTCTCTCCTCTCTTAATGTAATAACATTCCTAAGGATACAGTCCTGTGGGGCTTCCCTCAACATCCAGAGGGCATTTCCTCCTTTATTTTCAGGTTCTGACCTCCCTAAGGGATGACATTGCTAAAGGCCAAGTAATGCCCCCCATTTCTGATGGAGGTGCATTAGGAACCCTAGAGCCAGCCTGCCAGCAGGCTCTGACCTCAGGCACCACCCATTTGTCAATAGCTGGGGTGCGCTTTGACTTCTGATTTCTGTTGCAGGCTCTCCTTGCTCGGTCAGCCTGAAGGCTGACCATCAGCTCTGGCATTGTGGGACCCACACCAGCCAGGCTAACCTCCCGTCCGCTGGACATCATGGGAGTACTGAGCATCAATTCCTCCTTAGTGCTGCAACAGGTATGTTCTCAGAAGCTCTTGCAGAATGCCCCTTCCCTAGAAGACCCTAGCTTCTACGCTTTTCCGGTTCATGTTTCCTTTCATTCCTCTTCGTTTCTTCTTACTCTTGTTTGGATTGCTTTGGTTCCTATAAGCCATGCCCGATATGTAAAGTAAAAAGGAAGAAACAAAGCTTGCGAAACCAGAAACATTAATTGTTCACACTACACTACATCAGAAGGCTCAGGACTGGAGGCCTGAAGGCCTCTTCTCACGTCTTTGAGGGGATGAAGTCACTGGGCCTTCCTTAACACTCACAGACCATTTCCTTGCCTATATTTCCAGGCTCTGCCTCCGGGTCAGATGCAATTGCCGAGGTCCTCACCGTCAGACTCATGGGGGTATCACTGAGCACATGTGGCGCTAAAGGCTGAGCCATCTCAGAGGCAGGAGTGTTTCGGAGCTTTAAACAGCTTTGAGGAAGGAGCGGGAAACAGATGGGACCAGTGAGAAACTCAGAAAAAAAAAAAAACAAAAAAACACGGGGCTGGGCATGGTGATGCCTGTAATCCCAGCACTTTGGGAGGCCGAGACAGGAGGATCATGAGGTCAGGAGATCGAGACCATCCTGGCTAACACGGTGAAACCCCGTCTCTACTAAAAATACAAAAAAATTAGCTGGGCGTGGTGGCACGTGCCTGTAGTCCCAGTTACTCAGGAGGCTGAGGCAGGAGAACCACTTGAACCTGGGAGGCGGAGGTTGCAGTGAGCCAAGATCGTGCCACTGTACTCCAGCCTGGTGATAGAGTGAGACTCCATCTCAAAAAAAAAAAAAAAGAAAGCAAATGTTTCCTTAGTACCTGCTCTACCAGGCCGGATTCTTGGCACACCTCTGAGGAAGGCACTTTAGCCCCATTTACAGGTGATGAAACAGAAGCAAAGAGAAACTAAGTAACTTTCCAAAGGCTGCACAGCTGGCAAGGGGTAGAGCTGGAGGACTTGAAGCCATCTACATTAACTCCAACACCCTGGCATCCAGGCAAGCAGCATGGCCCCATGGTCTGGGCCAGAACTAGACATGACAGTACTGTTGGATTCTCACTGTGCCTTAGCTCTCTGCTGAGCCAAGGCCAGCCTCAGTTTCCTCACCTGTGCAGAACTGACCTGAGATTGTGCCTGATGTTTCCAGCTGTAACTCTTGCTGGCAAGGAATTCTTCCCTGATACATGAGCAGACTACTTGGGGCTGTGGCTTCTCACTGGGAACCAGGTGGCTGGAATCTTTTGGTCACATGGTGCAGTGCTACTGGCCTTGGGAATCAGGGCTGGGTACGACTACAGGGCGGGCTGCCTGTATGTGTAGAGAGGTACTGGCCAGAGCCCCAGGGAGTGTGGTCACTCAGGGGCCTTGCAGCAGCCCATTGCTGAAGGTCAGGTGATGCCCCCCATATCTGATGGAGGTCATTGGGAATCCTAGAGCCTGCCAGCAGGCTGTGACCTCTGGGACCCTCCTGGAACCATGCATTTGTCCATGGCTGGGTGCTCTTTGACTTCTGATTCCTGTTGCAGGGTCTCCTTGCTTGGTGAGCCTGGTGGTTGACCATCAGCTCTGGCATCGTGGGGCCCACACCAGCCAGGCTAGCCTCCCATCCGCTGGAAAACGTGGGAGTACTGAGCATCCATTCCTCCTTAGTCTTGCAACAGGTGTGTCCTGCATGTGTGGTTATGAAACCTGCAGCTATTCCCTGCATGAAAGATTCTTCCTTTTCCTCCCCTGGACTTCCCCCCATCCTTCCTCCCTGCCTCCCCTCCCCAGGAAAAGTGCAGGCGGCATAGGGAGTGGAAGGAAGGGGTGGCTTTGTCAGACACAGTTTGGCCACATTCTACCCGCAGTAGGCCAGGCCTCTAAGAAGAACAGCCAGGGCTCAAACCAGTTTCTCATCCTTCTCTTTCCTCTCCCCATCTGAAAGGGAAAAGAGAGGGGACCCTAGAAGTCCCAGGGGATTCCAGTTCTGCTTCGGATGATGAGCCAACAAGTCATATGACAGCTATGGTCATGTGACTCATCTCGGCCTGAGGTTTCTGTCCCGCTGTGCCACCTGTGAGTCATCCCTGCGAAGCCTCCAGCTCTCCATGGAGAAGGCTTCGGGCTGCCAGCAGCTCCCTCACTGAGTCATCTCGCGCTGCAAGTGAGGCTTTTCATGACGTCCTGCTTTCCACACAGACTCTCGGAGGGCCCAGAGAGTGAGCGAGTTGGGCTCATGCAGTTATTTCGGGTGGCTTGAAAGACAGGGCTGAAGAGAATAATAACGATAAATCACGTACAGTGGGCCCAGTATTATGTCAGATACTGGGATTTGTACGGATAACCTCGTCTAATTGTTCTGTCTTACGAGGGAGAGCCTATTACTTAGACCATTTTACAGATGAGGATGCTGAGACTGGGGGAGGCTAAGTAACCTGCCCAAGATCCCACAGTTAGCCAGGTGGAGATGGGGTTTGAGCTTTCTTCTTCTGGTAACCACTGCATGGCTTTTTCCACAATACTAGTTGCGTTTTTAAAATGTTTCCAACATTCAAAGCAAGTTCTCTGTTTTCAGGATGGAACAGTTCCCAGGGCGCTGGCACTTCCATTGGCAGCAGCAGAAGAACCAAAATAGGACACACCAAATGGATCTAATTTTGCCTGAACCTCAGTCTGCAAGGTTTGGGGGTACACCCTGGGGGAGGATCAGAGCTGGTTCCAGAGGGGCCTTTGCTCTCCCTCCTTGCTCCTTCTACTTTCACCCCATTTGACGAGCTGTGCCATGTCAGGGCTTGGCTCCATCGTGCTGGTTTTAAAAAGGTGCCTCACTCATAGCTATTCAGATTTCAGAAATAAATGCTCTGCACCACTGATCAAAACGCCTGGAGTCAACAGAGCCGGTGACATCTTAAGAAATGCACCCGGTACTTAAGGCTTTCATCTTAATTATACATGTTCAAATCATAGACAGATTTTCTCCTTCTGGTCCTGAATATCAGAGCTGCCAAATCCAATTGAATCATCTTCTTTTAAATGCATTTTGCAGTATGCGTTTCGCCGTTTTCCCAATTTCCATTGTAAACGAGTACCAGAATTGTGCTGAGGGCCCTTTTCTTACAGGCTGCATTATTCAACCAGCAAATGAAGAAAGGAAAGTGCTGATTGCAAAAGAATTAAAAAGTGGTCCTGGGCGGCCTCTGGGTTTGGCTAGGGCTGGGTGCAGCCAGGCCCAGGATTATCTTTGTTAGGGGATTTGGATCCTTTTACCCCACACAGGGACAGAGAGAGGAAGGTATTTCTTCTACGAAGGCATGGCCATTCTGAATGAGCTGGCTCTGAGGCTGGCTTCCAGGGCTGGGCAGGAAGGAGGGCTGTGGATGTCTGCAGGCCCGCTGCCATCGTATCACCACTGTCGTCAGCGTACAAGCCACACACTGTAACTTCTGCGGTGTCCTGGTTCAGGAACCTGGGGGATGTGGCTCTGGACCCTCCGCGGAATGCCTTCTCATGGGCTGTACTCACCATCAGTGTCCTTGTCCACCAGCTGTGCCCACTGGTTCCGTCTCCCCTGGGGTGAGAATGGGAGGTGATAGACTCCTAGACTTAGGGTGGTGACAGTAGCTGGTGGTGGAGGAGCAAGCCAGGAACCCAATGCCTGGAATTCTGCTGAGGTTTGTCTTTCATTTCTCACTTTCCATCCTTTCTGCTCAGGTGGGATTCCATTAGCAGCACACACTATGGGTCTTTGCCTGTGTGGTGTGGTAGTGTGATCTGCATTCTCCTTTCCAATCGCTTTCTACTTACTGATTTCACTAAAGGCCAAAGTCCAGTGCAGTTATCAGAGCAGAGGTCTTTACAGAGGAGAAGAATGTGCCTTTGGGTCAGACAGGGCTCTGGATCCCAGCTGTCCCCTGAGGCAAACCAATTAATGTCTCAATTCCTCAGGCTGCTAATCTGTAAAGTAGGGGTAGAGATGATGCACAGATTAAATGGATTTGCCCTTGTAAAGCGCCCAGGGTGGTGCCCAGCAAAGAGTGAGTGCTCAATCAGTGTTAGCTCTTGTCTCAAGCTCTTGGGACATCACACAGTGTGGTGGGGGCAGAGCTGAGGGTGGAGCCCAGCTGTCCTGCACTCAGCCCAGGCTCCTTGGCCCCGCATCCATTCACCTGCTCACATGCGCACACCGTTTCTCCTTCTGTTTCACAGGATCATGATCTGCCATCTGGGCACGAGCTTAGGGAAGCTCTGGGAACAGCTCTACTCCCAGAAACCTGGGTGAAAATCATCTAGACCCAGCAGGGAAGTCTCTGCGTCAGTCAGTGGGGCCTTGCTGGGCTGCCCTCCCGGTCCCCACAGCTGTTTCAAGGAGGGGCCTGCACATCAGGCCCTGGAAAACCCAACAATGATGTTGCTGGAGTTGGTCCCAGGGCTCACTCTGGGACAGGCATGGGCTCCTCCTCTCCACTGGTGAGTGCTGGCTCATGCCTGCACTGCTGCAAACTCTCGTCTGTTGCATGCAACCACTACAAGGAGGCCTGGGTCCCACCCTCTGGCCGGCTCCCTGCCACAGCTGGGCCTTGGAAGCAGACGGTTTGGTGTCCTGTGTCATATCCTCCAGCTGACTTGGAATTTCAGCTCTAGCTGTGGTGGGCAGTGTCCAGGCACACTCACAAGCTCCCACAGCGGGCACCATCCCATGCTTCCATTTATATTCTGGATTTTTTCTCCAGCTGCTGGGGTTGCCACCTGGAGTGTATGGCAGCCCAGAAATGCAGGGGAGCTGACATCCTTGGGGGTGGGAGGTGGCGGATGAAGGTCTCAGCCTCCTGATCTTCTGAGGGACGATTCCGAGGCCCATGCTGCCTGGTTCCCCAGCGGAACTGAGTTCAGTTGCCATAGCAGGGATGCTCGTTGATGCATTCTCTGTTGGCTTCTCCTCATCCCTCACGCTTCCTGTTTCTGCACACCCGCTAATGGGCATTCTATGTTTTTGGGGGTTTTTTGAGACAGAATCTCCCTCTGTCGCCCAGGCTGAAGTGCAGTGGCGCGATCTCAGTTCAATGCAACCTCTACACACCACGTTCAAGTAATTCTCCTGCCACAGCCTCCTGAGTAGCTAGGATTACAGGCTCCCCCCACCATACCTGGCTAACTTTTGTATTTTTAGTAGAGAAGGGGTTTCACCATGTTGGCCAGGCTGGTCTTGAGCTCCTGACCTCAGGTGATCCACCCGCCTCAGCCTCCCAAAGTATTGGGATGACAGGCGTGAGCCACCATGCCCGGCCCATTCTATGTTGTTTAATCCACATTTTTTGTTTGGTAGATTCAAGAGCAGAGAAACGTAAAAGCTGAGACTTTAATAAACTCGAAAAGTTACATAGTAAGTAGCAGAACCAGAAACTTAACTGGCTCTGATTTAGCTCTTTTATATTTAACCACCTCAGGGCAGCACTGCTGAGATACTCTACAGTTAAGGAACAGGCTCATCCTACGGGGTCTGAACTGCTACCAAGTTGCCCCCACTGAGGTCACTCTCTCTTCACCACCCCAGCTAAGTAAATTTCAGCCAGGGCTTAGGCTTGAAACATTGGCATCAGTATTTCTTTCTCTACATTTATTATTTATTTATTTATTTATTTTTTATTTATTTATTTTTTTTTTGAGACAGAGTCTCGCTTAGTCGCCCAGGCTGGAGTGCAGTGGCGCGATCTCGGCTCACTGCAAGCTCCGCCTCCCGGGTTCACGCCATTCTCCTGCCTCAGCCTCCCGAGTAGCTGGGACTACAGGCGCCCGCCGCTTCGCCCGGCTAATTTTTTGCATTTTTAGTAGAGACGGGGTTTCACCATGTTAGCCAGGATGGTCTCGATCTCCTGACCTTGTGATCCGCCCGCCTCGGCCTCCCAAAGTGCTGGGATTACAGGCGTGAGCCACCGCGCCCGGCCAACATTTATTATTTAAAAACACACTCACAGTTGCAGAGAAGGAGCAATTGAACCCCGAGGTTGTGGCTTTTTCGGGGGTCTGTGACTCTCATCCCTTCATCCCCCATATCACCTCATCCGGAGCCTTGCACATAGCAGGGTTCAATGTGTCTGTCAAAGGATTGAATGTAGTAGTCACAGCTGATCAGAGGGCTGGGGGAGCCCCGTGAAGCACCCCCAAACATGCCCTGGAAGCAGTGGGCAGGCTCAGCTTCATAATTGGTAGAGCCCAGTTTAAAATGGGGCTGGAGGCAGTGGCTCACGGCTGTAATCCCAGTACTTTAGGAGGCTGAGGCGGGAGGATCACTTGAAGTCAGGAGTTTGAGACCAGCCTGGCCAACACGGTGAAACCCTGACTCTACTTTAAAAAAAAAAAAAAAAAAAAAAAAAAATTAGCAGAGCATGATGGCACACACCTGTAGTCCCAGTTATCTGGGAGGCTAAGGCAGGAGAATTGCTTGAACCTGGGAATCGGAGGTTGCAGTAAGCTGAGATTGGGCCGCTGCATTCCAGCCTGGGGAACAGAGTGAGACTTGGTCTCAAAAAACCCCCAACAAAAACAAAACAAAACAAAACAAAACAATAAAAAATAAATAAAACGAAAATGTAGGGAATCCTTGCTCAAAAAGGAAAAAAAAAAAAAAGCTTGTTCCTTTCTCTTATCGCTTTCTCTTCTACCATCATGATGTTTATATTTGCTGTAAGTTTCCCTCCTTCAGTATAGGGATATCTGTGGGGTGACTACAGATGCCCACAAATGCTTGGGGCCCCACTTCACAATTTGGTCCATGGGGTACACACCTCCGCAATGACCCTCTGGCACCCCAGGTTGCCACAGGGGAATGGCAGGGCAGCAGCAGTTGCTGGAGGAGGTGGAGTTAGCAGCTGAGAATCATCCCAAGGAGGTGTGGAAACAGAGGGAGGGGCCACCACCCAGGGGCCCAAGCCCTGAAGAATGCTCCACTGTCCCATCTGACTTCACTTACAAATCACAGGTTCAAAGATAGATAGATAGATAGTGTTTTTTTTTTTTTTTTTTAAGACAGAGTCTCACTCTGTTGCCCAGGCTGGAGTGCAGTGGCACGATCTTGGCTCACTGTAAGCTCCGCCTCCTGGGATCACGCCATTCTCCTGCCTCCTGAGTAGCTGGGACTATAGGCGCCCGCCACAACACCTGGCTTTTTTTCGGTATTTTTTAGTAGAGACGGGGTTTCACTGTGTTAGCCAGGATGATCTCAATCTCCTGACCTCGTGATCCGCTTGCCTTGCCTCCCAACGTGCTAGGATTACAGGCATGAGCCATGGTGCTCGGTCTTTTTAAATTTTTTTTTTTGAGACGGAGTTTCACTCTTGTTGCCCAGGCTGGAGTGCAGTGGCACGATCTTAGCTCACTGCAACCCCTGCCTCCCACACTCAAGCAATTCTCCTGCCTTAGCCTCTCGAGCAGCTGGGATTACAGGCACGCGCCACTGTGCCTGGCTAATTTTTGTATTTTTAGTAGAGACAGGGTTTCGCCATGTTGGCTCAGGCTGGTCTCGAACTCCTCACCCCAGGTGATCTGCCCACCTCAGCCTTTCAAAGTGCTGGGATTACAGGTGTAAGCCACCGTGCCCACCCTCAAAGATAAAATTATCAAGTTTTAAGAAGGCGACTTCAGAGGATGAAACTCCAAGCCTGGGGCCCCTCAGACTGCGAGACCCTGGGTGACACTGCATCGGTCACATGATCAGGAAGCCGGCCTGGGCAACGAGTCTTGGAGCGTGGATACTTTAGGAGGGGTGTGTGTGTGTCACTCTTGCTCCCTGGCTACTTGGCAGTTGGCATTTCTTTGCACACACAAGATTCCCTGGGTTACTCCCACTGGCTCAGTGCCCAGGAGATTCAGTCTTCTGGTCTGTGGAGGTGCAGCTATCTTTAGGCAACACACATACATCCTCCCTGCCCCTAGCATGGGAACTCAGGAAGGCCCCTCCCTCCCGAGCTCTGCCCAGGCCCTGGGCTCACAGCTGCCTGATGCTTTCTGGCATTTACACTGTGTGGGGATGAATAGATAAAGGTGCTAATAAGAGTGCTAATTAATTGCAGCAAGCTTTATAGCATTGCTGTTTTAATGCTGAAAGGAAAAGGCATTTCTGGGTTTCTCCCTTCCACCTGCTCTTCTGTACAGTTATTTCATCTGCTGTAGAGAATATGCAGATCACTAATAATGATTGAATCTGATCATCATTCGCCTCTGAGCTCCAAGGAGCATGCACAGCACATTCTTGACTCCTGCCCTCGGTCACAGAATTCAGGGATGGTTGGGAGGCAGAGAAGGGACGATGACCCGTTTTCTCAGGAGATGAGAGAAGACTTGATGTTCCCACTCTGACCTCTTGCCTTTTACTAGAAAGAAGATCTTGCTCCTGCTTTCCCGTGCATAGCTGTATATTAAGACTTCCAGGGTCGGCCAGGTGCGGTGGCTCACGCCTATAATCCCAGCACTTTGGGAGGCTGAGGTGGGTGGATCACTTGAGGCCAGGAGTTTGAGATCAGCCTGGCCAACGTGGTGAAACTCCATCTCTATTAAAAATATAAAAATTAGCTGGGTGTGGTGGCACACGCCTGTAATCCCAGCTACTCGGAAGGCTGAGGCAGGAGAATTGCTTGAACCCGGGAGGCTGAGGTTACAGTGAGCTGAGATGGTAACACTGCACTCCAGCCTGGGGGACAGAACAAGAAAACACCACCACAAAAAAAAAAAAAAAAAAAAAGAAAAAAAAACCTTTCAGGGTCGCTTTGTGTATGTATTGGAGGTGGGAAGTCGCCTATGAAAATGTTTATTAGGTCTGCTTACATATCTAAAAGCTTATTCTAGAGAGACTTGAGTTCTGTTTCAGGTGTTGTTAATGACCCAGGGTCCAGGTGAAGAAAATCCAGGTACGCTCTTGGAGAGGAGAGAACAGGGTCAAAGATGAGCATAGGCTGCCTTTTGATTTAGTCAGGGCCCTGCAGGAAGCAGCTGGCACATTCAAAGGCTTAACAGAAAAGTTTATTAAGAGGATGATTTTAGAAGTCTAGGTAGGCATATTAACCATGTCCTAGCTTCTGTACACTTAGTGTTTTAATATCAGCCTTGCACCCATAGGCTGCACATGTCTGAACAACTGGATGATGCTTCAGTTCTTTTTTTCTTTTCTTTTTTTTTTCTTTTTGAGATGGAGTCTAGCTCTGTCTCTAGGCTGGAGTACAGTGGCACGATCTCGGCTCAGTGCAACCTCTGCCTCCTGGGTTCAAGTGATTCTCTTGCCTCAGCCTCCTGAGTAGCTGGGACTACAGGCACGCACCACCACGCCCAGCTAATTTTTTTGTATTTTTAGTAGAGATGGGGTTTCACCATGTTGTCCCGGATGGTCTTGAACTCCTGACCTCATGATCCACCCACCTCAGCCTCCCAAAGTGCTGGGATTACAGGTGTGAGCCACCGCACCCGGCTGTTGCCCAAATCCTCTTGCCTCAGACTCCTGCCTTCCTCTTTCCCTCCCACACCCACTTCCTCGAGAGGAATCTTCTTGGGAGGCGGTGTAGGTGAACCCTTCAAATACAAACCAACCGATCCAGAGTCTACGCCCTCAATTCCCTCCCTTGCTGGGCTCTCACACTCTGACCACATCTGCCTGCACTAAACACCCCAGGGTTAGGTGCCAGACATCTAGGGATGGCTCCGACGCCTCAGAGTCCACTGAAATTACTCACACTTGCCAGTGCTACATCTGCCCTCTGTGCCTTGCTCATTTCATCCCGATGAACCACAGGGAAGGCTCTTGCCCGTGGTTGCCGCCTTCCTCTGTCTCAAAACCAAGCATGTTGCCTTTCCGTGTGGCCCCTGTGGGTACCATAGACAGTCTTTTCAATGGCAGTTGTCTGCTGATCTGTTGACCTTGCAGCACCTAAATAAAGTAAAACCCATTAGACAGCAGGGCTGAGGCAAACGAGGAGAATGAGATATCCAGGGAGTGGCTCTTGTGCCAAATCCCTATTAACTCCAATAGGGATGGCACCAGGTTCAACAGGCCAAAGAAGAGACCCAGATCCAGCAGATGAGACATGGGGCTTTACTGGGGGATTACCGACAGGGGAGGGTTCAGCAGCAGTGAGTCCAACAGGATGAAGCACACAGCTCAGCAGCTGTGGGCTGGGCGGGAGAACCACCACTGCTTACAAAAGCATGCAGTTTACACAGTATTCTTAGTTAGCACCCTCCCCCTAACCATCTCCACCTGGGCACCTTCATTTAACCCAAAACCATGGGCCTCGATCCCCTGTATGGCCTGTGTTCCACAGACTGGCTGGGGGTTCAGATGTTCCTCATAGAGAAGGAATGACTCTCTGGGTTGGCTCCTCCTGGATTCCTTAGCTCAGAATTCCGAGCGTGCGTTCAGGTGCGCCTACTATATGGGGTCATTCTTGAGATGTGCTCAAGTTATTGCCATCAGATGCATCTACTAAACAGTAGCCAGGAAGCTGCTGTGCCCCTTAGGCCTGCCCGGGCAAGAGGAGGGAGCCAGGTTAATAGAGCCCGGCATAGAGCTTAGCCTTGGAGCGGGGTGCCCAGCAGATGTGGCCTGAAGGAGAAGAGCAGAGCCATTAAAGGGGCTTCAGTCAGGAATACCTTCCCCAGCATTTCTCTCTTCCTGCCTCCCATCTCCAGGTGGGGGCTCCCACTGGCTGGACCCAACCAGACAGAGCAGGACAGTTCCTGGAGCCCCAGAAGAGTGGCGAGTGGAGGAGTGATCTGCTGGGGAATGGAGTTGCATCAGAAGATATGGAACCATTGAGAGGACCTTTCTTGGTGAATGGCCAGGTGCTTTAGAAATGAGTGGGGTGACTCAGAAGACTCCATGGCCTAAGGAGCCTCCATGTTGGTGCCTGGGGAAGATCTACACAGGATGGGTGTGTCTCAGAGTGGGATAGACCAGCATCTCTCAAACCTGTACTGTGGATACAAACCCCCACAGGAGTCTTGCTAAAATTCAGATTCTGACTGAGGGGCTTGGGGTGGTGAGTGAGGTGCTGCATTTCTTACAAGCTTCCAGGTGCTGCCTGTACAGCCGGTCCACGGACCACACACTGAGTAGCCAGCCAGCCTAGGCTGCCCTTGGTCTCTCTCCCCCTCTGCTCATGGGGACTGGGCTTGTCACGCTGTCCCAGTCACTCATTTCTCTCTGACATATCGTCCCCAGCTCTTTTCCATCTGTTCATTGCTCCCGAGTGTCTCTGAAATTTATTTTTCTCCTTCCATATCAGGTGAGGGTAGATAAAAGCATTTCTTACCATCTGGCCAGAAATCCACTTCCCTAAGATAGCCTGACCTGGGGTAACTTAAAACTTAAAAACAAAACAAAAAAAAAACAATAACAAAAAGGAAGTTTAATTGGTGGCAATTAACACAAACAAATTGGTTTGACACAGCTGCAATTATCAGTTTTCCCTTCTCACCCTGAATCTACAGTTCATTTCTCCCTTTGCCAGAGAAAGACCCAGGATTTTTGAGAAGCTGGTGGTCCCCACCTAGCTTGGGTGGGTTCTGTGGGCCCCTGACTGATAGCTGTCTTTGTGGTCGGGGACTGGGGTGTGGAAGGACTGGGCAGAGGAGGGAACTGCCATTTTACTGAGCCTCTGCTCTATGCCAGGCAACGTGCCAAGGTCAGCATTTGTCACCAGTCTCACCATCAGCCTGCAGTGGCACTAGTAGCCCATTTTTATGGAGGGGGAATTGAGGCTTGGCTAGGTGTCATGGCAAAGCTGAATTTGGTTTTGTGTCTGATTCTTAAATCAATGTTCATTGTTCACTACCCCGTATGGCTTCCAAACATGACCAAGGGTTGGGTGAGTAAGGCATTTCCCTTGGGCAC
Organism: Theropithecus gelada; assembly: GCF_003255815.1. NCBI lineage: Eukaryota > Metazoa > Chordata > Mammalia > Primates > Cercopithecidae > Theropithecus > Theropithecus gelada. The sequence goes on along the minus strand of NC_037684.1, from coordinate 47,466,238 downwards.
TAGATTTGGGAGGGGGATTTTTTAAAAACTAGGTAATCAAGATATACAATATTAAAATCAAAATTCAAAGCTCCTCAATCCACAATGAATCTTCAGGGTCCTATAGGGCTGGGACTAGAGTGAGAGGTAGGAGGCCAAGGGCAGCGCTGGGTCTGGTCTTTGTTTAACATTGGGATGTTTTGTTCATCGTGGATTTTTTTTTTCTCAGACCCATTCTGCACAGGTGGGGGAATTTAATTTACCCTGTAAATGGGGGCAAAAATGTTTTCCTCGGAAGTGTGCAAAGAACCTGACCTGGCAGGGCAGGTACTAAGTGAGCATTAGCCCTGTTTGCTTCTTTTCCTTTCCCTGACTTCCTCTCTCTTCCCATCTGGCTCACTCTCTTTCCTCAAAGCTGCCTAAAACTTAGTTCCCAGCTGGGCCTCGGGGAAGGTGCTGCTTTAGCAGGGATTCCCTGGGAGTCTGACATTGAGGACCCTGGCAAGTGCATCAGCTGGGGAGACAAACCTGGCAAATATGTTGAGTTTGGGGGTCACCCCCTTAAATTTGGAGGCAAGTACTTCGCTGGCCTTACCCTAGTTTACCTAGCTCTTCTTCAAAAGCGTAGGGAAATCTTTACCCTGTCATTTTCCCACCTGCCGGCCTCCCTGGTTGAACTGGAGGGAAGTAGGGGGTCCACATGGTCATTAAAGGCAGGAGGAGAGGAACCAGGACCCCTTGTAGATGCCTAATGGTGTTCACGTTTTGAGATCCAATATTGCCTCCTCTACAAACGGAGAAGCTGGAACGCTCAGTGCCTTTAACACCTTTGAATGATGTAATTTCTTCCAGATGTGGTGGATGGGGGGATGCTCCCAAATGGCCCTGCTTTCAGGCTTTGTTCATGAGTTAGTGGTAGGCAGGGGGCAGGGTCTGGATCTACTATGCTTAGGGCACTGGGTGAGAGGAATACCACACGGACCCTTGGCCCTCCTGGGGGTCACCTGGCCTTTCTCCTTTTCCCATCCTCCCAGGTGTGCCTTTGGGAAGGGTCTCTCCCACCCACTGTGGCTTGGAGCAGGCCCTCCCTGGACAGCGGCTCCGTTCCTGCTGAGTGAAAAGGAAGAAGCACTTGGCTCTCCCTCCAGGAGGTCCATGAAGATTAATTAGGTAAGTCTGTAAAGAATTGGGAAGTGAGAAGTGTGGCTCATGTCTTTCTCCAGGAACAAAATATTGCAATGGGGTGGGGAGAATTCTCTGGGGAGAACCTTGGTCAAGGTTCCTGGGGCTCAGCCCTTGGAGGGGACTGTCCTTCTGTCCCTGCCTTGCTCTCCTCGGTCTCCCAGACCCAGGGTGATCCTTTCCCTCTGTCTCCTTTGCCAGCAAATCAATTTGGGCAGGGAAAGGAACAAGGCTATTATAGTTAACACCACTCCACCCGAGAGTCACTGGGTCTTCGCTATTCATCATTCCTGATTAATTAAAAAGTAATTACTTATGGATCTGACTTTCATTATTTACACCCCCCGGGCTGTGAGGATATTACTTTCCTCAGTCCCTCTGGTTCCCTAAGCTGCTTTGGTGCCAGCAGTTGCAGCGGGAAGTGTGACGAGGTCCAATCACACACAGCATCCCAGTAAAGGGATTTAAGTCCCCATCAGAGGCCGTGCATCTGTAGCCCCCGCTGACGGCCCAGGAGGGAACTCTGAGGAGGTAGAGATAACCTGGTCTGCTCCATGTGGCAGGTTAACCCTAGGACGATTGGAACCGCCTCTAAACCTTGCTGCTCATTGTATGGCCGTCAACCAGCATCCACATCGTCTGGCTGCTTATTAGAAATGCAGATGCTCCATCTCCAGCCCAGATCTGCTGAATCAGAATCTGCATTTTAACAGCATCCCCCAGGCCCCCGCAGCACATTCGAGTGTGAGAAGCACTGCCCCAGCAGACAGAAGCAAAACCAATCACAGCCGCACCGACTCTCGCGGGTTCTGTGCACAGCTGTGCAGGTTGTGTACTGCACCGCACCTGGGCCCCCACTATGCGGGGGGCTTCCTAGCCTGCTCCCCCACCGTTTGGTCCTCTTCAGTGGCTTTCCTGCTCTGGAAAGTTATTTGTTCAGGGCTCTATCTGTTGCCCTTGTCTGAGCGCGTCTAATCTGATAAATGAATCCACGTTAATTACCCACAGGTGTGGGGGCGACATGTTTCCCTCCTCCTGGCCTGTAACAAAGTTGCAACCTAAAAGGGCATTGGATGCCTGAGATTTTGTTTAAGGCTCATGAACTGTGTGCATTTGGAGAAGTGATTTCTCTGGGCTTCCTTTCTTCTATGGGAGATACGGATGCTCCCAGTCTTAGAGCAGGTGTGAAGAGTGGCCGGGCACAGGGCAGACACAGTTAGTTCAGTGGTTATCATCATCGTTGCCCAACCTGAGGCCCAGCCCCAAAGTCTCCACAAGCTGACTGGGGTACACCTGGACCTGGGACACGGTGTCCAGGGATGGTCTGTTATTTTTCTGCGTTTGTGACTGGAGTCTTCTGGGCAGAGATGGGGGCCTTGGGGAACTCTTTAGACAGGTCTTGAGTGCCATGAATTTCTCGAACAGAGAAATAGGATTGAGGCTTGCTGAGTAATGGAGTTGGGGTTTAAGATGGAGCCAGACATTCCATCCCGTTCCCCTGTCTCTGCTACTTGGGGTGCTGGGAGGATGAAAGATGGAGTATGCTGTGGGTCTTGGCAGTCACCCTGCCTTGAGCAGGGACTATGAACGTTTTCAGAAGGGGGGTCCGAACGTTGTCAGACTCATGTGGTGACACTGGCCTCACCAGGAAGGTGGCAGCCACAGCCACCCAGTTGTCTCTGCCTTTACCAGTGGATTTATCTTAGTGTTTAACAGTGCATTAGAGATGAGCATAACAGGAGCTGGGAAGGGCATGGGATTGGCCAGGAGAGGAAGGTGGGAGTGGACCAGCGGGATGATGGAGGCAGGAGGGGGAAAAGAAAGTCACATCTGCAGGCGAGTCTCACAGCTTGTTTGTTTATTGAGACAGAGTCTCACTCTGTCACCCACGCTGGAGTGCAGTGGCGCCACCTTGGCTCACTGCAACCTCCACCTCCCAGGTTTAAGCGATTCTCCTGCTTCAGCCTCTCGAGTAGCTGGGATTACAGGTGCGTGCCACCACGCCCAGCTAATTTTTGTATTTTTGTTGTTGTTGTTGTTAGTAGAGATGGGGTTTCACTGTGTTGGCCAGGCTGGTCTTCTGGTCTCGAACTGCTGACTTCAGGTGATCCACCCGCCTCTGCCTCCCAAAGTGCTGGGATTACAGGCATGAGCCACTGTGCCTGGCCGAGTCTCACAGTTTAGACCATGGACCCTGGGATGGTGCTTGGTATGCTGAGGAGGGAATCAACCTCAAAAAAGCTGAGTCTGCAAATGTTGTATGAGAAGGTGTGACTCCAGCCTTCCCCTTCCCCCGCCCGGCCTCTGGCCCTTCGTGTGCTGCTATCCAACCCCGATGATATTGCTCGGCCATCATTGGCATGGGCAGGCCGCACCTGTGGTCACCACACCAGCTGCTGTCCACCCCCACAGTTCTGAGCATAGGGTCCCGTCTCTCTTCCCCACAACTTTCTCCCTTTCTTCTCCCGATCACACAGGACAGGCTGACACTGATGTTAATTGGCATGTTGTTTTCACTGCAGTGGAAGGTTCACACTGTCTGGGTTTGGTTCTTTGTATTTTCCACTCCCCTATCCCAGGGAGTCATTCTGCCTGTTTGTCTTAGGGAACTTGCAGGGTTGAAGGTAGAAGCTGTAGAGCCCAACTCACTCCTCCTGACTCCTGTGAAAGGATCGGCTCAGGAGGACGTGGTGCTGGGTGGCTGAGATTGGGAAGAGAGAGGGCTGAGGCTTTTCAGGGACAGATATAAAAGTGGAGAAAGAAGAGATTCTTCCAGAATAGGACAGAGATGACCCCCACCCCTGAGTTCTGCAGCTGGCTCCCCTGAGATGCCCAGGGAGTAGGGGTTGTGGAGAGTGGGGTGGAGGGCAGGTACCAGGGTTCCCCCTCAACATAGTCTAAGCCTTAACCTAGCACAGATGCTGGAGAGCTGCTGGACGTCCAGGACCAGTATAGACAGACCACAGACAGGCTCCTCAAGAGTTTTACTTTGCAGGGATGTCTCTCTCCTTCAATATGACCCTGGGGAGGGAGCCCCAACATTGAAAAGGATTGTTTCTTGTCATCCCCATGGGATGGGGCTTGGAGTCAGATTGAATTTGACTTAAAGAAAATAAAGTCATGCACCATTTCTTGCACCCTTGAGATGTTGATTGCAAATTTATTCATGGCATAGCCATGGAGGGAGGGGAGGAAATGACTTCATTAAATGAATGGCTTTTCATTTCCAGGCCTCTTAACTTCTTGTTCATCATCTCCACCTTGCCCAGCTAGTGGATATGGTGAAAGGAAGTAACCAAAGTGGTGTCAGTTTCTGGCCTTGATTAAAAGCGTTTGCATTTAGCCGTCTGTGTTGACACGTACACAGATGTGGAGAAGTTCATCCCCCACCCTGAGGAACCCTCTCTAACAGTCACGCTGAGCTACCCAGAGGGTGCCTGTTCTGCGCAAGAAACCCGTACACTGCTCCACCCGCCCACAGACGCATATTCTTAGGTGCCTTCCACCAAACCTCCAGTGATTCAGGAGCCAGTGAACACAGACTGGGGAAACTCAAGGGTCGGGGTCTTGCAAGGCACCCTCTAACAGGCTGATGTCAGCCACACAGGATCTAGCACTCAGTGCCTGTGCTTCCCAAGTAACGCTAGAGTCCCAGCCTCCACTTGAGCACAGGAAACCCAATCTGTTACAGACAGATTCCCTAGTGCAGAAATTGTTGGGAACCCCTGAGGAATACTTCCATATTCCCAGATCAGGCTGTCCCAGCCAGTTATCAGAGCCCGCCTGCTGCTCTGCTCCTTTTTTTTTTTTTTTTTTTTTTTTTTTTGGAGACAGTTTGTCTCTGTTCCCTAGGCTGGAGTGCAGTGGTGCGATCTTGGCTTCACTGCAATCTCCGCCACCTGGATTCAAGCAGGTCTCAAGGCCTCAGCCTCCGGAGTAGCTGGGGCATGTGCCACCACGCCCGGCTAATTTTTTATATTTTTAGTAGAGACGGGGTTTCACCGTGTTAGCCAGGATGGTCTCGATCTCCTGACCTTGTGATCCGCCTGCCTCGACCTCCCAAAGTGCTGGGATTACAGCCATGAGCCACCGCACCCAGCCTGCTCTGCTCGTTTGGCCACCTTGTAACCAGCTTCCCCAGGCTTCTGTCTACTGCCTCTCCACGTGGTTTTGCCTTAAGTGTAAGAGGCGCACTGGTGCGTTGCTGGGGCTGGCTGGTGCCGGTATACCAGTGCTGATTGTTGAATTTCAAGAATTTCTCAAGCTTGGTAGCTTCGAATTGGCTATGGTGATTGTACTGACACCATGGAAATTGGCAAATGCTGCAAACCAGAAATCTTCCTCTCCCACTTTCCAGCTCCCAGAGAGCCAGTTGTTAAATATTTGGCAGCATACCACTGGGTGCCTCCCGTTAGCTCCCCACAGGCTGGACTACCCATAGACTTCCCAAAGGCCTGGGCAGGCAGAGGGAATTACAATCCAGAAAAGAAAACACAGGTGTCCTGCCTACTCCCAGAATCCATGGGGTTCCCTCCTTCCTCCCTCATCTCAGCCCCAACTTTGACTCTGATTCAGCCTTATGCTCTCTGCTCCAGGAGTGTCTGAGGCAGGTCTCCCTCCTCGAGTCCAGGCCTCCAATCCTCTGAAGTGCCCTGGGGAGAGGAAACTTTTATACTTGAAAGCAGCTATAATTTCAGAGGAAGTTTTCATTGCTATGCAGAGCATCTGTTCTCCATATCAAACTTGCTGGCGTCTTCTTATCTTCATTTTAATGCTGGAAATGGGTGCCAACTTTGCAAAACCAAGAGGTCCATGAAGAGGGTAATTCCCTAAACAAGGGTTCAGTCTGCCCTCATTGAGAGATTCAGATTTGTGTCTCTAGATTAAAAACACACACAAACAGCAACTACAGGAAGCTCTAAAAACAAGGCTTTCTTGTCTGTATTTGTGTGTGCATGTGTGTGTGTATATCCAGTGACAATGCTGAATTTCACCTGGGCGCCCCTGTCCCTGGAAAAGAGCCGAGGTTACAGGAATCCCCTCACCCTTTGTTCGGAAAACAGCTTGCTGCAAAGCCACATCTTTCTTCTCATGGCTTAGATAAAACTCAGGGATGCCTCCCATGTTTACCTACGTATGGCAGGGACAGACACTGGCCTTCCAGATTCTCGATCTTGGCCTCATCAGTGATTTGCAGAATACTGGTCCGTATTGGTCAATGGGAACAAAGTGGCTCTTAGCCAAACTTTGGTTCTGCTTCTCTCCTTTCTCCAGACCCCTGCACTTTGGCCCACTCTCAGCACACAGTCCCTCCTGAGAACAGGCTGGACTCAGGTGGAAACATTCTCCCTGTCCACTGTCCACCCAGGCCACATTTTCATCCACTTCCCCACAGTGGTTCTTTCTAGCTTTGTTTGTTGTTTTTTTATTTTAAAAAAAAAGCCTCTTTTTTTTTTAGATGGTCTATAAATCCTTACCCCTGACTGGTCAGAGAGCCGCTCCTTGTAGAGTACTCCCACATGCATGCAACATAAACCTGCCCTTGAGACACTTGGAGATCTGTTGGTCACAGCGTTCTCCCTATTTTAGTGTCCCCTAGACCCTCACCCCCTTGCAATAATAATCCTTTTGGATAAAGTCTCTCCTTACAAAGTCTGGATTTATTTATTTATTTATTTTTGTTTTGAGATGGAGTCTTGCTCTGTCACCCAGGCTGGAGTGTAATGGTGAGATCTCAGCTCACTGCAACCTCCGCCTCCCAGGTTCAAGTGATTCTCCTGCCTCAGCCTCCTGAGTAGCTGGGACTAGAGGTGCCCACCACCATGGTCAGTAATTTTTGTATTTTTAGTAGAGATAGGGTTTCACCATGTTGGCCAGGCTGGTCTCAAACTCCTGACCTCCGGTGATCAACCTGCCTCAGCCTCCAAAATTGCTGAGATGACAGGCGTGAGCCACTATGCCTGGCCAAAGTCTAGGTTTATTTTCACCCAACCCCAGCCTCCACTAGAGTGTCAGATGCATGAAAAGAATGGGCCAGTCTGGCAATAAGTCTAGTGTGGCTGGGGGATAAGACTTAGGCAAAAAAAAATAAAAATAAAAAAATAAAACACAGGTCCCATTAGAACCAGTGACGGGGAAGCAGGTCATGATCTTGCATGTTCAGAGGAAAGGGAGATCTGAGAATGAGGCTGCTGTCTGTGGGCACAGAGAGGGCTGAAGACATTCTCTGTCCTCTCTGGAACCTTATTAAGGAAATGAGAACTCCATGCTCACAGTCATGTGGTACCTGGCTCTGGTGGAAGAACTTTTCCTCTACCAGCTTAGGTTCGTGTGGTGGGGGGCCTACGACTAAACAGGTTAACAGGAGGAAAGACAGGTTTGTGTCACATGCACGTGGGAGTACTCTGTAAGGAGGAGCTCTCTGAACAGCCAGGGGTAAGGATTTATATACCAGCTTAATGGGTGGGAGGGATGGGGTGGTTGGAGGGCAGGGTTAGGACTTTAGTGGGAAAGCATAAAAGGCTTGGACAGGCTGGGCACAGTGGTTCACACTTGTAATCCCAGCACTTTGGGAGGCTGAGGCGGGTGGATCACAAGGTCAGTTCAAGACCATCCTGGCCAACAGGATGAAATCCTGTCTCTACTGAAAATACAAAAAAAAAAAAAAAGTTGGACGTGGTGGCACATGCCAGTAATCCCAGTTACTTGGGGGGCTGAGGCAGAATCGCTTGAACTTGGGAGGTGGAGGTTGCAGTGAGCTGAGACTGCACCACTGCACTCCAGAGTGCAGCGAGACAGCGAGACTCTGTCTCAAAAAAAAAAAAAATGCTTGGACAAGGCTTATGTTGTGGACATAATGTTTGTATCCCCACCAGATTCATGCATTGGAACCCCAACCCCCAATGTGATGAGATTGGATATAGGGCAATTAAGGGGTCATTAGGTCAAGATGAAGTCATGGAGGCGGGGCCGTCAGAGAGGATTAGAACCCTTGCAGGAGACACCAGAGAGCCTGTTGTCTCTCCCTCTCTGCCATGTGAGGACACAGTAAGAAGGTGGCTGCCTGTAAGTCAGGAAGGGAGCCCTCACCAGAACCCGACCTTGCTGATGCCCTGCTCACAGACTTCCGGCCTCCAGAACTGAGAGAAATAAACGTCTGTCATTTAAGCTACCTGGTCTACGACATTTTGTTCCGCAGCCTGAGCTGATGGGGACAGCTCGTTTACACAGTATTTGTGGAATGTCACAGTGTTAAAGGTCAGTTGCCTTCGTGTCTGGAGACTCCCCCAGTGGGGGTGATGGCAGCTGACTTCTCGGGAATCTCTGTTTTCGTCAGATAAGGGAAGCTCAGAAAAGGTCCCTTTCTGCATCTGCCGTATCTCAAATGTCTTCAGTTTAAAAGAGTCTGTGATCCTGGTGGGCTGTCAGCCCCTCCTGCTCAGTTGTGCTTTCAGTCTTGTTACAGCGTGGAGACCACCAGGCCCAGTCTTGTTACAGTGTGGAGACCACCAGAGGCACACAGGGCCAGGGACACTGAGGAATCAGAGAAACTTGCCAGGGGTGGGCATGACTTAGGCTCAGCCCTTCAGCATACAGCGTCCTCCTCTCATTGGCGAGGCATCTCTCCGAAGCTTTCACATGCTTCGCCTCCATTCTCTTGACCTCTCCTTTTGACATAGGCAGGCAGCAGCCATCTCACCAACTGGCAAGGAACCCTCTGACCCATGAGGTTGGATGATTGCAGCATGGAAGTCTGCATGACTCCTGGGAGAGTCAGGAGGAGAACCAGCTCGTCCACCATCTCTTCCAGGGTCATTTCCACCAGGATTTGGATAAGTGGAGGGAAGAGGAGTCTTCTAGGATTGGGGGCTGTGGAACAGAGGCACAGGGATGAGGGTGAGCCTGCGGGGTGGCAGGGAGAAAGGACGCTACCCCAAGGGAGCAGAAGGGTGCATGGGGCGAGATCATGAAGAACTTCACATGTCAGGCAGAGGAATTTGGTTGGATGGCATGGGGGGCCGAGTCAGGAGTGACACGTTAAAGGCCTGAGCTAGGCCACGTGCGGAGGCTCATGCCTGTAATCCCAACACCTTGGGAGGTTGAGGTGGATGGATCACGAGGTCAGGAATTCGAGACCAGCCTGGCCAGCATGGTGAAAGCCCGTCTCTACCAAAAATATAAAAATTAGCCAGGCGTGGTGGCGTGCACCCATAATCCCAGCTACTCAGGAAGCTGAGGCAGGAGAATCGCTTGAATCTGGGAGGCGGAGGTTGCAGTGAGCCGAGATCACGCCACTGCACTCAAGCCTGGGCAACAGACCTAGACTCCGTCTCAAAAAAAAAAAAAAAAAAAAAAAAAAAAAATTGCTGCAGTGTTCTGGGATGTAATATACCCCTAGACTCTGAGATGCAGAGACTCGTCATACACCGACTGCCAGTGATTTCATACTGAGCACAGCCAGGGCGTCTCAGCCCAGGGACCTGAGACTCTGCAACCTGCAGAGCTTTGCCAACCTCTCCTCCCCCAGCCTTCCAAGGAGGAGAGACATCCCGCATAGTGGATTACACGTGTGTATGGTTTTTAACTGTCCAGGGTCCATTCTCCTTTCTAACAGCATCCTGGTTTTCATACGCAGGGTCCTGGTTTTCATAGGCAGGCCTGTGGTTCTGCTGAGGCTGGTTCCACCCCAGGCTGTGGTGGAGCACATGGCTGAGGCTGAACCAATGAGTGGCTTCCGCCCTCTGGCCTCTGGGATTGGCTCAGGGATGGACACATGACCTGAGATGGACCAATTGGAGCCAATAAGCCTTCGTTCTGGGCCTTTTGAAATGAGCTCCAGGGCCTGCACACTCTCTCTGTCTGTGCTGGGGGCTGGGGTTTGTGAGCTGGGGATTTCTATAGAAAAAAAAAAAATGATGCCAGTTCAGAGAGGCAGAGCCAGGAGAGGAAGAGGAGCTGGGACCTTGAACCCAGATCTGTTCAGCGCCAGTCCCACTGATCCTTGGAGGTTCAAGTTATGTTGGCCTAAAAATTGCCTTTTTTGATGGTGTCAGCTTGAGTCGGGTTTTTCCACGTTCAAGCAGAGGAGAACCAACCTCCACACTGGGTCAGCTCCTGGGTCCTCCTGGTTGTACAGAGTCTGGGGAGGAGGCAGACACAAAATAAAACTAAGCACCCCTCCACACCCCGACAAAGCAAAACAAAAGCCAAACAAAAGAAGGGAGTCAGGGGAACTAAACGCATGCACCACGTAAATGTTAAACCAGAGGGAGGCGGTGGAAGAAATGAGGAGTGTGGAAATGAGAGACAAGTTTCAGGAGTTTGGCTGCAGGTTATGAACAGAATCACCTCTGATGTTCTTTGAGAGGTTCCAATAGAGATTTTAATTGAATTTCATTCATTCTGGGCTAACAAAGTGGCATTTACTTGTAACATTCCTCAAAGCGTAGCTCGCACAGACTTTTTGCGGGGCTGTGATAAGAACGGCGGCTACCATTTATTGAGTACGTACTGTGTGCCGGGCACCATGCTAAGTCCTTTATGTGTTTTATCCTCTTATAACAACCCTAGCAGGTGGCAGGTGAGCACTATCATTACCCCACTTTTATATGTGAGGGACCCAAAGTTTAGGGGAGAAGTAATTTGCTAAGATCACACAGCTGGGAAGGGGACGGGGAAGGAACAACCACCCGCAGAGGCTGAGTTATTTAATGTGGTGCTTGGATGAAGGAAGCCACATGTATAAGTGTGCTTTCATTTTTTTACTTTTTTTGAAATGTTGAGACTGGGGTCTCTCTCTGACACCCAGGCTGGAGTGCAGTGGCACAATCATGGCTCACTGCAACCTCCATTTCTCAGGCTCCAGCAATCCTCCCACTTCAGCATCCCATGTAGCTAGGACTGCAGGTGTGGGACCATACCCAGCTAATTAAAAAAAAAAAAAATATATATATATATATATATATATATATTTATATATTTATATATAGAGACAGGATCTCCCTATGTTGTAGATACAGGATCTCCCTATGTTGCCCAGGTTGGTTCCAAACTCCTGGCCTCAAGTGCTCCACCTGCCTTGGCCTCCCAAAGTGTTGGGGTTATAGTTGTGAGCCATCATGCCCGTCTGAGATGTGTTTTTATTTATTTATTTATTTATTTATTTATTTAAATATTACTGTAGCTCCTGGCCACCTTGGCATGGCCCGGGTGTTTTTTAGAAATGCAGTCTTAGGCACCACCCCAAACCTATTGAACCAGAACCTGTATTATAACAACGCCCACCGCATTCCTACACACCTAAGTGTGAGTGGTATCCCTGCAGCCAGCCCCCCATTGCCCATTGTACACTTCCCTGCAGACCTGATCCTCATATGCAATTTAACCCTGAGGCTGGACAAACTGCTCTTATGTCTGCAGGAGGGGTTTATGGAATTCAGACCTGTGGCACATCTTATTATATCCAAACCCTTATTATACCCAGAAAATGTCCTTTTGCCAGTGAGAGAGAGGACGACCATCCCATCCATCAGTAGGAAGATTCAGGCTCAGCTCATTTTAAGGGACTCACCCTATTTTAACTGGGACAGCCAGTGGCAACATTCTCCAAGCCACACTCCTTTTCACATTCTACCAGTTGGCATGCTTTCTGTTACCATATATGGAAAACTTGACTCAAAGTGTCTTAAAAAAATTAAAGGGATTAATTGGTGTGTGTGCAAGTCCGGAGGTAAGGTATACTTCAGGTGAGAGTTGATTCAGCAGCTCAATGGTTTCTCCAAAGAACTGTATATTTCCCCTCCATTTCCATACTGTGCCCTCCATGGCATGGCCTTCTTCTGGGACTGCCTGGCTCCTCTTTACTTGCAGGGATCCATGCTTTATTTTTATTTTTATTTTTTTATGGAGTCTCACTCTGTTACCCAGGCTGGAGTGCAGTGGCATGATCTTGGCTCACTGCAACCTCTACCTCCCAGGTTTAAGCAATTCTCCTGCCTCAGCCTCCTGAGTAGCTGAGACTGCAGGTGTGCACCACCACACCTGGCTAATTTTTGTATTTTTAGTAGAGACAGGGTTTCACTATGTTGACCAGGCTGGTCTCGAACTCCTGACCTCAGGTGCAGCCCACCTCGGCCTCTCAAAGTGCTGGGATTGCAGGTATGAGCCACTGCACCCAGCAGAGCCATGATCTTTCAATCCAAGTAATGTGGGATCCTGCCATCTGATTCCACCCAACTCACCGCCACTGAAGCTTCCAGCCTCTGCATTGCCCTGACATTTCCTCCACATTCCTCCATTCATTTCTACTTCTGTGCTTTGTTTATGCTATTCCTCTCTGTTTCCTTAAAAAAAAAATCTCCTTTTATGATTGTAAATGTGATGCTTTTTCATTGTAGAAACTTACAAATCCACAGAAAGTTTGAAGAAGAAAGTGAAAAAACTTCCTAACCCCATTCAACTAAAGATATTCACTGTGGGTGTGTTGGTGGACTCCTGGCTGACATCCCAGCTTTTCAATGCCTGGGAGCGCAGGGACAGACCTGTAAGGCATTGTCGTTTGATTTGCTGAGGAGGGAGGGAGCCTGGGGCAGGTGTGCGAGGAGCCCCTTGGCTGAGGCAGGAACTGCTTGCTATTTGGCGTGGGTGCCTTGATGCGGCTCTGCTGGGCTTCACGCCCCTTCCTCTGCGCACTCTCTGGAGGGGAAAGGCTTTCTTTCCTGTGCGAAGTGGCCTCCGAGTGGGAGATCAAACTTTAGAGAGGGCTGAAAAAGCAATTAACTTCACTCAAAGTGAAGGATATTGTTTTGTGCCACTAGATGATTTTCTTTTCCCCAGAAAAATTACACCCTCAAAATCAACATTTGATTTAGTCTTTGTTCATTTTAAGAATGATGTGAGGATATGCCCAGACAACATGGGACTTTATAAAAAAATATGATGCAGTTGAAATGATTTTAAGACTGGATATAATTTTGCATTTCCTTTCTGGAAAGCCGGTACCAATTTACACCCTACCAGCGGTGTACAAAGAAGGCCTAGTTCCTCATAACCTTAGCAGCATTGAGAATTATAATTTAGAAATCATTCATTTGATGGCAAAAATATTGCTTTCTTATATGTTTCTTTGCTTACAGTGAAGCTATTAATAATTATTCTTCCCATCTTTCATTTTCTATCTTGTTTTTCAGAAAAGATTTCTGTTTCTGCCCATTTTTTCCTCATTGCTTTCTATGAGCTCTTTACATATTGTGGATAGCATCCCTTGATTTTATACAGAGGTCCTTGGTTCTCACATTACTACAGTCTGAGTTCCTGAAGTTATAATAATATTGCAACACAAAAATACGGTGCAGTGGCTTACACATATCATCTCAGCACTTTGGGAGGCTGAGGTGGGAGGGTCACTTGAGGTCAGGAGTTTGAGACCAGCCTGGCCAACATGGGGAAACCCCATCTCTAGTAAAAATACAAAAATTAGCCGGGCATGGTGGCAGGCCTGTAATTCCAGCTACTTGGGAGGCTGAGGCAGGAGAATCGCTTGAACCCGGGAGGCAGAGCTTGCAGTGAGCTGACATTGTGCCATTGCACTCCAGCCTGGGTGACAGAGCGAGACTCCGTCTCAAAAAAAAAACACAAAAAACAATTCATTGTTGGGCTGATCTCTTATAAACCTTCCCCTCTTCCTGCATCCCTTAAACTTAACGCCAGCATGTTTCCCCACCCTGTATTATCATATTTATAGGTCTGCCTGTTCCTGTTAGCCATATGTTGCCAACACTCTGAAGGATAATGCAAGACAATTTCAAATTTTGCAAAAGATGCAGAATTTCCTGAGGTTGATCACAGTTATTATGGAGAATCATGTTCATCGCGTGCAAAGCTCCTGGCCAATGAGGATACGGCAGAGTTCTTAGCCGGTTAACAATTACAGAAGAGAAAATCTACAAGGCTGATGAAATGACAGGCACTTCAAAAGAGAGATATTTGAATTTTAGAGGATTAAGACAGGCCGTTGGGAAAATTGATGATGCCTTCCAATATTTTTTTTGCAAAAAATGTCCTTTTTGTAAAAATGTCCTTTTTGGGATTGTGCTGCGAAAGTCAAACGTAAGATCAAGGCTATTGGATGGTATGTGCTATCAGACAATCTCATCAGGAAAAGCATGTCCCCACAAATCAGCATCTTGTTCTTTTTTCATCTGAAGAATTAAAAAGTTGCATTAATAGCCTACTTTGTCAAATGTAAGTCAAAAGAAACTGTTTCATAATTTGTCTTTTTTTCTAAATATAAAATAACAATAAAACATTTATTTCTTTCCCTTTTTTTTTTTTTTTTTAGATGGAGTCTCACTCTGTTGCCAGACTGGAGTGCAGTGGCACGATCTTGGCTCACTGCAACCTCCACCCCCAGGTTCAAATGATTCTCCTGCCACAGCCTCCTGAGTGGCTGGGACTATAGGTGCGTGCCAGCACGCCCAGCTAATTTTTGTAGTTTCAGTAGAGAGGAGATTTCACCATGTTGGCCAGGATGGTCTCGATCTCTTGACCTCATGATCCACCCGCCTCGGCCTACCAAAGTGCTGGGATTACAGGTGTGAGCCACCGCACCTGGCCTCTTTCTATCTTTTAAAGTGGATTCACTTTGTGGTCTTTCTTTACCCGCAGTCCTAATTTTTCTTGACTGATGAGGACCTTCAATATTTTAATTTGGGTCTTTGTAACAAGGATGTGCACTTCCGTCAGTTGCCAGTTTGAGGCACTACAGGGTCTCCTGGCCCATGCCTAAAGTTCTGGTGCAGGTGTCTTCCCTCGGTTGATCCTCCTAGTGCCTGGGGTTCCCCTTAGAGTACACAGGGAACCCAGGACATGAAGCATTTCTCCTGGAAGCCAATTTGTGGTGCACAGGCTCAGAGCCCTGGCTGTGCAAGCTCCCATCGATACTATGGCTGGACCCTGCTGGACTTGGCTCTGCAACAAAAGCCTGTCACAGTTACTACTCAAACACAGGACAGCCGTTGCCAGGCTTGTCGCCCCTGGAAATGCTTCTGTGTCAAACAGCTCCTGGATGGACAAAGGGCATCCTTGCTGTAGTTCTGGGCTGACCACATGCAAGGGTGGCTTCACGTGTCCTAAACTTGGATGAGGACTTCTTTTCCTGGTTCTCTCCTTAGGACTGTATTCCTCTCTCTCCTTGACCCTAGACCTCTAGAAAGAAGCTATTTCTTTTTCCCTGACATCCTTTTAGCATTGTGTATTTCAAAACCTCTTCTCACCCCTCTGCCAAGGGAGGCTACCCTAGATCCTTATACACCTCTCCTCCATGGGTGCTAGCTTTAGTGTCTTAAGGAAATGGGACTAAAACTTTTTAAGCTTAATCTTTGGCACATATTACGTTACGTTTTCAATTGGCTTATAATGCTTTGTGATGCAGAGTCGTTTAATAGTTCTGCAGTTAAATCCATCCGTCTTGTTTCTTCATAAGATTTCATTGCTTTTTAGCTTTGAGAGTCTTTTTCAAACTTATTTACTCTTTTGATTTTTTTCCTTTAGTTTTACATGCATCTGGAATGTGTTTCTGTATGCAGGGTGAGGTGCACTGTGCGAGCGAGTTGTGGCCACGTAGAGTCCTGTAGAACAGCCGTATAATCTTGCTGGCGCACACCAGTGAGCCTCTGTTCTGGTGCTCATTAATTCTCGGCAGGTCGGCTAGGGCTCAGCTCATCCAGCCCAACCCCTGCTGAGCCTGACTCCAGGTTGGGGCTGAAATCAGATCTTGCTCCATGAGTCTCTCATCTTCTTTGGACCAGCAGGCTACCAGAGTACATTCTTTTTGTGGGGGTGGCTCAAATCTGAGGGGGCAAGGCCAGTCCTGGAGCTCACATTGAGCTTTTGTTTCCTTAGCATCTGCTCCTAGGCCACTAGCAGAAGCATTGTGTGCAGCCTGAAGTCAGGGGTGGGGAGGTTCTCTCTGCCCGCCTTGGAGGCCCAGCCAAGGGCCACAGGGAGTGAAGGACCGAGACCCAAATTCTGTCTCCCACACTAGCCAATTTCACCAGTATCCGCTTGAATAAGCCACCCTTTTCCCTTAAATGATGGACCTACAAAAGTGAGAGGAAGGAATAACTCTCCAGTGATCCTCAAACCCTCATATAACATGAAGAGAGGACATATATGTAAAAGACAGGACAGACAGGGGCCACTAAGGCCTGAGATGGCTCAGTTGCTGGAGCTCTGGACCCTGCGGGCAGTTCTCCATCCAAACAAGACCACAGACAGCAGATCTGAGTCCCCACCCCTGGTCCTTTGGGTGGGTAACTGGCCGATCCAGGTCACTAGTTAGCCAGTGTGGATGTATGTGGATGTATGCATGTGTACACACATGTGTGTGCATGCACACATGATTATGTGTATATGTGAGTGAGATTGTACCTTCCAGGTAATGACAAGAATAGTAATAAAGGCAACTGATCTTTTTGCACACTCCCTGAGTTCTAGGCACTGTTTGAGCCTGAACATCAGGAGGCGTGGTGGGAGAGGCTGAGCATTGATTACTTTCCACAAAGAGGCCGTTGTCCTAACCTTTTCCTTCTCGGTGATCAGCTGCTCCTCTCCTCTCCTCTCATTTAATAAAGATGGGGCAGGCAAGAGAGGATGATGTAAAATCCAATTAACTCAGGCTTCAAAAGGCATGATCTCCATGTGGTGCCAGTTCCCACCTCCATAACAGTCAGGCCCGGCTGCCTTGCTGGCTTCCTAGAGGCTGGTGCTGGGGAGCAGGGCTGCTGTGAGCATCCATTCCCCAGACAGAGCAGCAGAGGTGAAGGTCGCTCCCTCCCCCTCAAGGCAGGGGTGGGGGTGGAAAGGATGGGGAGTGCATTGCAGTGCGTGGGCCCTCAGCTTCCTGCTGCTGCCCAGTGCCCCCACTTCTCGGCCCCTCTGTTTTGAGCAAACTCTCTGCTCCCCGAAAGTCACCACATGTTTCTCCTGGCCTGAGAGTGAGCCTCTTCTGAGGTTTGCAGAGACAGTCCCAGGCCCTGTGCAGGCAGCCAAAACCCATCTTGGGCAGAGGTGGGAGAGGGGGCTTTGCTGCAGGCAGATGCTGCTGTTCTCCAGCGGAGACGGGGGAATGCAGAGACTCGGTGTGTGCAGATGGGTGGGAGTGGAGAAGGAGCCTGGGGGACTGTGAGCAGGATCAATGCAGATGGTGTCAGTCGAATGCAATCTTGGTGACAGACGCCGATTTTGACAAAGCGCAGTGTGAGCTGTGCATGGCACATGAGCGCTTCTGATGTTTCCTGATGGCTACCACACCCTCGGTGCTGTCTCTCCTCCCTCTTCCACAGTGGTTTCCTCTGCAACCTACCATCTCCAGTGACTTCAGCACTAGCCCCTCCTGGTCCTCCTCACACACAGAGCTCATGATTCCCAAATCTCCCCCAACCTCCCCAAGCTTCAGCTCCACTCCTGCCAACTTCTCCAACCTCCTTCGTCGTCATCAGAAATTTTCTACCTCCACAGTCTCACCGTGAGCCCCTCCCTCACCGCAAGTTCCTTCCACTTCCTCCAGCTCCACTGGTTGTAAAACAAGCCCACAGGTTCTTTGGCACTCTTGCCGTGGAGAAGGTGCATCTGTTCACCCTTCTTGAATCTGGTGGACTTGTGGCTGCTTCTCCTACCAATAGATCATGGCGGAAGTAACACGATGGGGCTTCTGAGGCTAGGTTGGAAAAGCCAGATGACATTTGCTTGGGTCTGTTGGGACACTCACCTTTGCAGCCCTGAGCCACCAAGAAGTTCAACTACCCAGAGGCTGCCATGATGTAAGGAAGCTCAGGTCACACGAAGAGGCCACGTGCACATGCTCCTGTAGAGAGCCCAGCCGAGGTCCCAGCCCACAGTCAGCACCAACCGCCAGACAGGTGATGACCATGCCTCCAGGAGTTATCTCCAGCAATTGAGTCTTCCCAGCTGAAGCTCCAGACATTGTGGAGCAGAGATAAGTCATTCCTGCAGTGCCCTGTAGGGTAGTTTGTTATGCAGCAATAGTTACTGGGGCCACATCCTTCTTTATATCTCTCCAAGGCTGGCACAGAAACACAGTTCAGGATCTCGAACAATTATCTTTCCTACCCCACCCCCTGCAGTTGTAAGGAACAGGAGAGGGTAGAAAGGATGTGTTATAGAGGGAAATCATCAGAGGATTGCCGGATAAAATGCAGGACAACAAGTTTAAGTGAAAGTTCAGATAAACAATGACTCATTTTTAGTATAAGTGTGTCCTATAGGATAGTTGGGATATATTTATATTAAATAAGCTATTTGCTATTTATCTGAAATGCAAATATTTTCTGGGTGTTCTCAGTTTTATTGGCAAAATCCAGAAACATTAAAAAGTAGAGGCCTAAGGTCCTAAACACCCTTCCCAATGTCATGATGTCCAGGGAGGTCATGTTGCTTTGGAGGTCCAGTCTCTGAGTGGCCACAACCAGTGCCCCTGCAGTGAGGATGACCATAGACATTTTCTGTAGATAAGATGCATTTGTTCTCCCCGGTTCAATCTGGTGGACTTGTGGCTGCTTCTCCTACCAAAGATCATGGTAGAAGTAACATGATGGGGCTTCTGAGGCTAGGTCAGAAAAGCCAGACAACGTCTGCCTGGGTCTCTTGGGACACTCACCTTTGTAGCCCTGAGCTACCAAGTAAGAAGTACTACAGGTCAGGCTGGGTGGTGTTATGATGGGATTGATCCTGGGGTCCTCCTTCCCCAGGCAGGCCATGCCCCCTTGGACTGAGGGAACCTTCATCTGAGGAAATAGGGCTTCTCCTTTTGCATTGGTTTCCACAGAGGGCAGTAGGGGCTCTGCCTGTCCCCAAGACTTGGTTGCTCCTGGTGCAGGTTCCAGAAACTGTCACTCTCTGTGGTTGGCAAGCATTCTGATACTTCAAGAAGTCATCTGCAGGGGCCAGATGATGGCTGCAACCAGAGGCAGAAGCTGGTTCTGCCCACAGGTTGATTTCCCCGTTC
Organism: Theropithecus gelada; assembly: GCF_003255815.1. Taxonomy (NCBI): domain Eukaryota; kingdom Metazoa; phylum Chordata; class Mammalia; order Primates; family Cercopithecidae; genus Theropithecus; species Theropithecus gelada. The sequence goes on along the minus strand of NC_037684.1, from coordinate 47,447,052 downwards.
CTAGGGTGAGGATGTCTTCATTCTCTCCAGAGCAAAACAGAGAGATGCCCATTCAGATTCTTCTCCTCCTCCCAGCCAGGTGTACCCCTAACTTCCTCGGCTCTTGCCTGACAAAGGAGAATGGGAAAAGGCTCTCATCCCCTTTTTCCAGCCAGCTTGCCCCTTTCTTAGATCATTTGAGTTCATTAGCCAGGAATGAAAACCAGCTTACTCTCAACTTGCCGCTGTGTCTTCCAAATAATAGTGGGCAGAAAACAGTCTAGTCTGCCTTTCAGTCCCATAGTTCTCTCATTTAACTTCTCAGTCCCAGCTCATTAGGCCAAGTGATAATAATGAGTCGTTCTGTCTCTTCCTTCTGCCTCCCACCCTTCGCTGAGCCCTGATTGCAAGGGAGAGGGCTAGTGAGGAGAGCTTGGCTAAGTACCCCCTGAGCAGCATCAGTGGAGGCCTGGGTTGTTGATTCATTCATTCAACAAATATTTATGAAGTTCCTAGTACAGGCCAGGTGCAGTTCCAGAAGCTAGGGCCAAGCAGTACCTTGGAAAGTCAAATGACAAAGAAAGACAAAAGAAAAGTCATCAAAGAAGTGAAGGCTCCTCTCCTCAAACAAAGGGGAGGCACCAGAGGGGAGTTGGAATTGGGTGCAAAGAGCAGCTACTACAAATTAAGGGGTACAGTATCCTTATTACAATACAGGTATTACCAGACACACCACCCATTTTTTTTTTTTTTCCAACAAATGTTTGAAACACAGAATCAGGGTTTGGGGTAAAATGCAGCCTTGTGGATGAGTGCAAAGATACATAATCTAGCACATGCATTTTTCCCCTATCTTCTCACTGTATTATCTCACACTGCATAACAAATTATCCCAAAATGTAGTGGCTTAAAACTTGTTTATTTTCTCCCAGTTTAGTCTGTGAGTCAGGAATCTGGATCAACTCAGCTGGATAGTTGTGGTTTAGGGTCTTTCCAGAGGTTGCAGCCAAAATGCTGGCTGGAGCTGCAGTCATCCGAAGGCTCAAATGGGGCTGGAGCAACCACATCCAAAATGGTGGTTGGTAGGAGGCTTTGGTTTCTTGCTTCTCTCTATGTGGTCCTCTCCATAGGGCTGCTCATGACCTAACAGCTGGCTTCCCCACATCTGCTATATCTCGTATAACCTAATCTAATAAGTAACATGCTATCACTTTTGCTATATTCTCTTGGTCACAGAGACCAACCCTGGCACAGCATGGGAGGGCACTGCACAGAGAGGTGAATACCAGGAGGTAGGGTCACTGGGATCATTCTAGAGGCTGGCCACCACACTTACCTATTCCTACTTCAAATCTCCTCTGATACTGTGTCTTTGGTCTATTCATTTAATAAATATTCATGGAGCACTTGCTATGTTCTGAGCACTGTTCCTCCCTCTGAGGATTCATAAGTGACTGAAAAAGAGCCAAACTGCTGCCTTCACACAGATGATATCCTCCTTGGGCTTGGGCCCATGCTAATCTACAAGGCTGAATAAGTGACTGGTTTAATGGAGGCAGATGACTGGGGCCAATCTCTAAAGCTGTGCCCTAACTTTACGTGTGTGTGTGTGCTCTTTCAAGAGATTATGATCTCTTTCCTCTTTTGTAGTGACCACTCTATAATGCCACAGTCGTGCTCAGATGTCCTGCTATAGCTGAAATCATTTCTGCAGCAACCTCTTGGAATTACCTTGAAGAAGAAGCCCAGTCAGATCCTCTGAACATTCTCAAAGGTAAGAAAGCTGTTTTCTTTGGGGTCAGATTAGTTTTAGGGGTGGTGGTGGTCAGTCAATTACCATTTGGAAACTGCTCCAGCCCAAACAATGTCAGAATTCTAGCACCAGAACCACCCTCACCCCCACCTTCGCCTTCACCCCCTTCCCCTACACACACAGCCAAGGTTACGGCTTTGTGCTATAAAATATTTCTCACGAAGTCACTCTAAAGGGAGTTTCAAAAGGAAAATTTCAAAATAAGGTGTTTTGAGTAATGGCTACATTCCAGAAATAAAGCTACACCTCCCAGAGGGACAATTTGGATTTGAACTCCTCCTCTGATGGAGGAGTTCTTGAATGTTCTTTCCAAAAAGTTTGTTACTTTCTACTTAGACCATATGATTCCCACAATTGGAGATGACAAGAGCATATCTCTGGTCTCCTTTTCTTTTCTTTTCTTCTTTTTTCTCTTTCTCTCTTTCTCTCTCTTTCTCTCTCTCTTTCTTTCTTTCTTCCTTCTCTTGCTTTCTTCTCTTCCTCCTTCCCCTTCTTCCTTCCTCCTGCTCCTCCTGCTGCTGGCCCTGCTTCTTCTTCGTCCTCTCTCTTTCTCTCTCTTTCTCTCTCTTTCTCTTTCTTTCTCTTTCTCTCTCTCTCTCTCTCTCTCTCTCTGTGTCTCCCCCGCTCTCTCTCTTTTTCTTTTTTGTGTTATGTCTGGTTATCCTAGATTTGGTTGGGAGGGCACCTTTTCCTGGCGAAGTTGCAGTGGGTAAGGACTGGCCATTCCTCTTGTCATCACTACCTTTTAGCCCCCTCCTCCTCTTTCTTCCTGGCCTGCCAGCCGGACGCTCAGGCCTGGGGCTCCTTGGGGGCCGGCAGTCCCATCCTACTGGCTCTGCAGTGCAGCTGTCCTCAAGGGCTCCCTTGCCACTTTCTTTTGGGGAGGAAGCAGATGGAAACACACAGACTTGCTCAACTCTGTCTCTGGCACTTTGCCAACATCCTCCCTCACCCCGTTTCTCTGTCATGTCACCTAAGGATGTCCTCATCGCTTGGTAAATAATCACTGCATTTGATCTGTGTTCAGTCTGCCCTCTTTTCCTGCCAGTATGAATAATTTGGCGACATAAATACGGTCATCGGTGACCGTTTGAAAGCTCCTTTCCATCAAGTATGCCTTATTTATTTACTTATTTTTTATTTTTTTTTAAAAGGGAAAGAAACTGGAAAATATCAGAGGAGGTTGTGTTTCTTCTGTCTGTAGAATTTCAGGATATTTGATTAAAAAAATGTTCTGACAGCTGGTAAGCTGAGGCTACTTTTAAGTGAGGGCTAATAAATATCCTGTGGGATTTGGGGTTGGTGTCTAAGGAAGGGGACTGCCCCTTCCCTGGGTTGTGGTTCTTGTGTCACATGCAAAGCCCGGCTCAGCTGAGCAGGCTGGAGTGGTGTTGAAACGAATCCAATACTTCACCATCTGGCCCTGATTGTAAACATGTGTATACAAAGTGAGTGTCACTTCAGCTAATTCACCGGAGCCAGGCTGCTTTTGTGGTGGCTGCAGCTGTCCCTGGGTGGAGGGCAGAATGGTGGCCCCAGAAGACAGCGGGTACAGGTGGCCAGCCTGTCTTCCAGCAGGGCCCGTGGCCGGCAGAGGGAGGCGGCAAAGCTTCGGTCCGCTGGGCCTGGGCATCACGCGTCCACATTTCCTTAGAGCTGATGGCGGCCTCATACCCAGCTGCCTGGTGATCATTGCTTTGAGAGCTAATAATTTTCCTTCCGCACTGTAAACATCTCAAAGGCAGGTGGTATTACTCACCTGTTTCACCATGTCCGGAGACTTGGACTTGAGAAGTTATCATTGAGCTAGCAGCTACTTCTTCAAGTAGCTTTTCTGTTCTCTCTTTATTATTATTTTTTATGTTATTTTCCTTTTTCTTAAGACAGAGTCTTGCTCTGTCACCCATGCTGGAGTGCAATGGCATGATCTCGGCTCACTGCAACTGCTGCCTCCCAGGTTCAAGTGATTCTCCTGCCTCCTCAGCAGAAGCTGGGACTACAGTTGTGCGCCACCGCGCCTGGCTAATTTTTGTATTTTTAGTAGAGACAGGATTTTGCCATGTTGGTCAGGCAGGTCTCAAACTCCCTGACCTCAGGTGATCCACCTGCCTTGGTCTCCCAAAGTGCTGAGATTACAGGCGTGAGCCACTGTGCCCGGTCTTTGTTTTCTTTTGCATTGATTTCTTCTACTTCTGCCTCTGCTGGGCAGAGAGAGGAGTGGAGCCCTTATCCTTCTCGGGGCGGAGAGATCTATTAATTAACAAGTTCTCTTTGTCTCTTGAGCAGGAAGCAGTGAGCTCTTAGTTCTCACTCTCCCCTAGGCCTCGGTGTTATCATCTTTCCAGTGGGTCACCAGCCCCACACCTTCACATGCATCCTCACCGTCCTCCAAACCCTGGTCCTTGTGGGAGGAGAAGGAGGCTGCAGAGTGACCTCGGATGGACAAGTGCTGCAGGGGGCTGGGTCCACTTCACAGTGACAAGTCACCAACTTCCATTTGCTGCAGCCCAGCCTCATTCTTCCTGCACCCCCTGCAGCCTGTCTTGGAAAGTTTGGATGTCACCGGGTAGGCGGGTAGGCGTAGCTGTTGCTTTGTTCTAGGAAACAAAGAGTTGCTCCATAGGTTTGTTGTCTGCATAAATATCTTCTTTTGAGAAGTGTCTGTTCATATCCTTTGCCCAGTTTTTGATGGGATTGTTTGTTTTTTTTTTCTCGTAAATTTTTTCTTGTAAATTACAAGTTCCTTGTAGATTCTGGATATCAGACCTTTTGTCAGATGGGTAGATTACAAAATTTTTCTCTCAGTCTGTAGGTTGCCTGTTCACTCTGATGATAGTTTCTTTTGCTGGGCAGAGCTCTTTAGTTTAATTTGATCCTATTGGTCAATTTTGGCTTTTGTTGCAATTGCTTTTGGTGTTTGGTGAAATCTTTGCCCATGTCTATGTCCTGAATGGTATTGCCTAGGTTTTCTTCCAGAGTTTTTATGGTTTTGGGTTTTACATTTAAATCTTTAGTCCCTCTTAAATTAATTTTTGTATAAGGTGTGAGGAAGGGGTCCAGTTTTAGTTTTCCGCATGTGGCTAGCCAGTTTTCCCAGCACTATTTATTAAATAGGGAATCCTTTCCCCATTGCTTGCTTTTGTCGGGGTTGTTGAAGATCAGATGGTTGTAGATGTGTGGTATTATTTCTGAGGTCTCTGTACTGTTCCATTGGTCTATATATCTGTTTTGGTACCAGTACCATGCTGTTTTGGTTACTGTAGCACACGTATCCCAGAGCTTAAAGTAAAAAAAAAAAAAAAAAAAAGAGTTGCTTCAAGGAGGAGGCTGCTTCAAGAGGACCAAGAGGCCAAGTCTGCAGCCTGGCTCAGCTGGCACCTCCCAGCCTGACCCCCACAAGGTATTCAGAAGACTGGAGCTTCCCCCCTCCTACTCTCCACCCCCGACACCTAGTCTGCTCAAAACAGTGAGTGACATTTCCCCCAACTCGCCCCTCCCATGCTCCTCAAAAACACAACAGATTTAATTTTCTTTTTTTTTTTTTTTTTTTTTTGAGACGGAGTCTCGCTCTGTCGCCCAGGCTGGAGTGCAGTGGCCGGATCTCAGCTCACTGCAAGCTCCGCCTCCCGGGTTCACGCCATTCTCCGGCCTCAGCCTCCCGAGTGGCTGGGACTACAGGCGCCCGCCACCTCGTCCGGCTAGTTTTTTTGTATTTCTTAATAGAGACGGGGTTTCACCCTGTTAGCCAGGATGGTCTCGATCTCCTGACCTCGTGATCCGCCCGTCTCGGCCTCCCAAAGTGCTGGGATTACAGGCTTGAACAGATTTAATTTTCTACACACGTGAAGAAAATGTACTTTTCCAAACAGCCCCAGGGATCTGCGAAGAGGGAGAAAGTGAATCATCTTTCCTATTTTCTTCTATGGGGGAGCACAGCAGTAGGGATGGGAGAGAAGACATTGGCAGGACTGAGAGCAGCTCCCAAGACAGCCTCCTGGGCACCAGAGCTGGGGGGCTGCACTGCTGGCACTCAGGAATGGGGGGTGAGGGGGCCACAGGGAGCCTGTGCTTTCTGTCCCCAGAGCCTGGCATCTGGAGGGTGTGGGCAGGACGCCACTGCCACCAGGCAGTCCCACAGTGGGGCTCTGCCAGGGTCAAGTCCCCTGGTGAGCCGGTACTGTAGGGAGGCCACCAAAATGGGACTGCTTGGGGACAAGCCCCTCCTCCTTCCTCCGGGCCCCAAACAGCAGGCAGGAGGTGAGTGTGGTGGGGAGAAGAGCCCAGGGGAGACGGAGCTGTGATTCTCAGGAAAAAGGGGTAGGTGTGGGGATCTGGCAACCCAACATCCCAAGCCTAAAGAATCAAAATGAGACAATTCCACTGCGTGACGCCCTCCTCGTGACAGACGCCTAATTAAAACTGGACGGAAACAGGCAAGAAAACCACTTCATCTAGACTCTATTTGCCTTGCTAATTTAGGTGCCTGTGAATGTGTGTGTGTGTGTGTTTTCCTGTTGGGTGAGTGTTTATAAAATCTTAATTAGGTTGTGCGTATTGGAACAGAGATGGAAATGCGTCTTTTTTTTTTCCTTCCCTGTAATGGTCTCTTCCCCAGGGGACATTAAAGCTCCATACACAACATTCTCTGAGTAGGGAAAGTAGTAATGGCCTTTGACGATGGGTTTCAGGGAGGAGGGAGAAGAGGCTCTCTGATTCAAACACAGATGGATGGCTGATAGCTTACATTTAAAAAAAATCAAAACCTCAAATTGGACTCAAAGAAGCTATTTATAACCTGTCAGGAGAAGCTCATATTTGAATATCAAACTCATTGAATACATTTTTTAACAACCTCTAATGTGGGAGTTCAGCAGGGGCAGAAGGGACTCACTGTGCTGAGTGATTAGTAGGCGTTCAAGTGTTCCTTGAAGTGAACGGAAGGGAGCCTGTGAGGGAGGAGTCAGGGAAATCCCACAATATCCTCTTCTCTCCCTTCTCTGTCTCTGTCGCCTGGCCTGAGTCCCACTCCCGGAACTGAGGTCCGACGCCGCTCTTCTCGGTGCGTTTGAGGGGAGCATGCTCAGGGAAGGCTGAAAGGGGCAAGATTGCAGGAGAGAGGACGAGGGAGCAGGAGGCTTGGCTTAGATGACAACCTTGGGGCAATTCAGACTGTCACTCCTCAGGGTGGCCCTTATAGAAGAAGCCGAGCTCCCTGGGCAGTTGCAGTGGGTGCTGTTCAGCACTGGCCCATGTTCACGGATGGTGCTAGAATGTGGTCAGCTGGGATGCAATCCCCTCAGAGACACATCTTCCACTTGATCTTAGGCAGCGATAAGGGGCTATGCCGTTTGTTTCTCGGATAACCTTTCTGGAATCTCTCTGTAGGCTCCCAGCACCTGCAGCTTGTGATCAAGGCTGAGATCTCCTAGAACGGAGTGGGGGATGGGGACATGGCCCTTGCGATGGGGGGTGATGATGCCTGCCAGCCCTTCCCTTTTCAGGGAGTCCATTGTGGCATTCCCTGAAGAGGGCAGTGCTTCTCACACCTTCCCCAGCAGGCACACCCCCGTACATCCTGTTAAAATGCAGATTCTGGCTGTTGCGGTGGCTGGTACCTGTAATCCCAGCACTTTGGGAGGCCGAGGCGGGCACATCACTTGAGGCCAGGAGTTCAAGACCAGCCTGGCCAACATGGCAAAACCCTGTTTCTACTAAAAATACAAACATTAGAAGGCGTGGTAGTACACACCTGTAGTCCTAGCTATTCGGGAGGCTGAGGCAGGAGAATCGCTTGAACCTAGGAGGTGGGGGTTGCAGTAAGCCGACATTGTGCCACTGCACTCCAACCTGGGTGACAGAGCAAGACTTCTCAAAAAAAAAAAAATATGAATGAATAAATAGATTCTGATTTGATAGGTCTGGGATGGGGCTTGAGATTCTGCACATCTAACCAGTTCCCAGGTGAGACCGAAACCGCTGGTCCAGGGACCACTCTTTGAGAATCCCGGTCTAGAAACCACCACAGTGACTCTGGAACAGGAACTCTCAGCAGCCTCACCCAGGGGGCTAGTGAAGACCCAGATGGCTGGGCCCCACCCCCAGGGTTTCCAACTGAGTAGGTGTGGGGTAGAGACTGAGAATTTGTCTCTCTAACATTTTTGAGAGTGGTTGGTCTCTAGGAGTGCAGGGCCTGTCAGGGGAATGAGATAGCGAGAGGAAACAGGAGACAATGAATGGGGCACACCCCGTCCTGGGATCAGAGGAAGATGAACTGAAATCGGGCTTTGAAGAGTCAGTCGAATGCAGGTAAGCGAAGAGGAAGGGTGCATTCCAGATGGGGGACCATTTTGTGTAAAGCTGCAGAAATAATAATTTTTAAAAAACACAATTTTCAGCATTGAACTACCTTCTGCCTCCCAGCCCTTCTTTCCTTTTCAGGATCACAAAGGGGAAGGGCCATCCTCCCTCTGCTGGGACCAGAAGCAGATCCACTGTGACTGCACATTCCAACATTCCCAGAGTACCTGGAGAGATTTTGTATTTTTTTTTTGCTCTTGTTGTCCAGGTTGGAGTGCAATGATGCGATCTCAGCTCACTGCAACCTCTGCCTCCCAGGTTTAAGTGATTCTCTTGCCTAAGCCTCCCTAGTCGCTGGGATTACAGGTATGTGCCACCACGCCTGGCTAATTTTTTATGTTTTTGGTAAAGATGGGGTTTCTCCATCTTGGTCAGGCTGGTCTTGAACTCCCAACCTCAGGTGACCCGCCTGCCTTGGCCTCCCAAAGTGCTGGGATTACAGGCATAAGCCACTGTGCCTGACCCCTGGAGAGCTTTTAAATATCATTGATGCTTCAGTCTCTTCCTTCCAGGAGATTTTGAATTAACTGGTTTTCGGTGGGGCTCAGACATTTGTGTTTTAGGATTTTTTTTTTTTTTTTTCCCTCAAATGAAGCTCCTTCCAAAATCAGGGCTAAGAACCGCTGGCCTAGACCCAAGTATACTGACTGCCATGCGCCAGCTGCTGGTTAGTTGGGGAATCAGGCAGAGTATTGCCCCTTCCCTTATTCTCTGCATCCTTACCACGCCCCCTGCCCCCAAAACAGCTGAGTATCTGGTAAACACCTGCCCTGTTCCACCCAGCATGGGGTGACCTACTTTTTTGCCTGTGGCTTCTCTTGCACATGGGGACTCTGGGGACCGAGGGGCAGATGGAAATGTCAGCATGTCTGTTGATGCTGCATTTGGGTGTCACCCAAGCGCTTGTTTCCCTGTCAGATTCCAGATGCGGTGTTTAGAAAGTAAACCACTGCTGCCAGGCACTTGCCAGGGAGATCAGAGCACCCGGCAGCATCCTGAGACATCCTGGGCTCTGGCTGCCAAGCGCTGGCAGCTTGGGGTTCAGGGCAGAAGGAGGCCCATGCGTGGACTGCTGCTTGAATGTGGACTCTTGAGTGGACAGCAGCACGCCTGGGGCAATCTTCGCTCCCTGCAGGGCCTCCGTCACCTCCACACTGGCTTTCCCAGCTACCAGAGAGCACATGGGGGCACACCTGTCCACATCCAAGTTTGTCTGGGACACTGACTGGGGTGCTGTGATGCTGAGGGCTGCTTGCAGGTGTCCCCACTCAGCAGCCTTCATTGTGAGGGGATGCAGGGCCATGCAGGGCAAGACAGCCAGCCCTGAGGGTCCATCTCGAATGGTTCCAGCGTGGGACCAGATCCCTGGAAGTTGGCCCAGAGGCTCAGGACATGACACTTTTCTCCTTCTGCCTCTTCCTTTTAAGGAAAGATAAAGAGAGGCTGGATTCCATCCTTTCTGTGGACCCAGTGAGGGGGTGTGGGCAGGACATTGCACAGCCTTCTGACTTAGAAAGTCTTGCATGTCCGTCTCTGCCCTTGGGTGCCTCAGAGGTGTCTTCTGGGGCTAGCAGACCAGAGGCAGGAGTAGGAGGAGCTGAGCTTGTGAGATGCACCAGCCCTGGGCGTAAACTCAGGCACGAGCTTCCTTCTGGGAAGTGTTTCTGCTCACCGCGAGTCCCCAGCCACTGCCCTGTGTCACACGTGTTTATTAACCTTTGTACACGCAGCAAAGAATATCGTGCCTCTCCACACAGCTCTCAAGAATTTCAATTATTTAGTGTTTACCTCCCCATCCCCACTTTTCAGTAGGATCTGCTGTGAACATCTCCTGGGCTGGGTTTCTGGAAGAATTGTTTGTCTCATTTTGACAAGAGAGTTTGAGAGAAGTGTGTGGACGTGGATGTACCTGGCTCAGGGCGGCTTTGGCCTCTCCTCCCCAGCCTTCCATTTCTCCCACTGATGAGGAGAAAGTGAGGTTCCCCCCATCCTCTCCCTAAACGCTGCTGCCAGTTCCAGAGCCGCCAGCTCTGGCCTCTCATTGGAATCACCGCTCCCCAGAAGTTTGGTCCTGGAAGGTTTGGGACATTTTTCTAGCCCACAGCCACTTCTCTCCCTGCTTAAAGAGGCAGGATGGGAGAGGAGGTGAACAGAAAAAAGGCTGTTCTGGACTCACTGGAGAATACACTGACAGGAAAGGGGGCGGGGAGGGTTCCCCTCCCAGCAAAAGGTGCTGCTCAGGTTCAGCATCTTCTCCCTCCCTCCAGTTGGTCCCCAGAGAGCGTGCAGGTGTGTGTGTGAACAGGAAGTCATCCCTTGCACTGGGCTTGAGAGGGTGGGTGGGTTTGTGGCCATGGAAGGGATGCCCCACCTGCCCCTGCGGGACTGTGCTGCTGGGCTGCAGGGGAGGGAACCACAGGTGCTGGAGCAGGAGGGGCTCCGGCCTTAGGTGGAGGCAACTGTCTTGAACATCCCTTCCAGCCGCAAAAGCCAGGGCTTCTAAGGCTCTCAGAATAAGGAACAATGGAGAGGACCTCCCAGTCCTCACCTTTGAACACTTAAACATATATTGTTTTCCCTTCAGTGCAGAATGAGGGAACAGCAGTGGTGGTGTAAACCTATGGAACCAGACCAGGCTCCAGCCTAACTCAGTCCCCATACCTGCCTTCATCTCAGCCACACCCAGCACCCTCCTCCTCCCCAGCCTGCTCACTCAGGCATGCCACCAGGATGCCTCCAGCCTTGATCTCTTTCAAGGTTCCAGCTCAAACACCTTCATTCGGTGTTGCCTTGATGTCTTCGGCCTCCTCTCCTGCCCCTCCCACCCTCTCAAGCAGGAAGCACTCCTCCTTGAAATTCTCGGAACGCTTTCTCTACACTTTGTCAGGGTGCACATCAATTTCTCCTTTTTATCCTAGTTTCCTACCTGCATATCTTATATCATCTCCGAGTTGGCAAGCTTCTTAACGACAGGAGTCATAGCTCATCCACCTTTATGGCCGCACTGCACCCAGCCCTGCAAATGTTGACTGAATGAACAGAAACTCAACCTCATGACATTCTGGTATGTGTGTCATCGTGAGGTCGTTCATCTCTGCTTTGCTGTTGAAGTCGGGGGCATCTCCTGGTCTAGGGGAGGTGGAGGAGAGAGACTCATTCTTCTGAGTTGTCAATTTATAGCTGTTTCCTGGGCGCTTACAGTGTGGTGGTGTTAGGTGCTGAGGGGCTACAGGCATGGACAGGACTCAGCTGGATGTCACTCTCTACCTCCCAGCCTCCCCCTCATGGATTAACAACTCCCTAGTCTAAGCTGATCCCCCATCTAGTCCAGCCACAGCCAGTGATGGGGATCCTACTGTGAAGGCTTCTTGGTTCTCCTGGTACCTCCGCTAACCTTACCTCTTGACCCTCTTAGATCTGCCTTTCTTCTTTGTTTTGCATGTCTTTAATAAGAATCATTTATTTTCACTCTTAGTCATTCCGTTTGTCCGTCCTCTGCACGTTGTTTCACACATGAGTGTCTGTTGTACTTGTGAACTTTAGAGGTTAAGGCCATACACCCCTCGCAAGCAACCTTTTGAGATTTACCTGGTAAAACATGCTGCTGCTTCCCCCAAGGTGTCCCACATCCATTGGTTTATTTGCCTTGTAGTATAGTTATTGTATTAGGTATTGTGTTAGTATTGATAAAAGACTAAGCTACTATAATACAATTGTTTAAGCAATAACACATAGTGGTTTAAATAACAAAGTGCCTTTCTCTCTTACCCAATACTTGAGGGGTGAGTGGTTTGGATTGCTGGGGCCTCTCTACTCTTCATGGACATGGGAGAACAGTTTGCTCTGCTCTGTTGTTCTGTCTTCCCCTAGGTACTGTTGTCATAGACGTGGCTCAAGCTGGGTTGAAGTAGGATCGATCCAGTAGGAAGGAAAAAGAAAGCTTGGAGAAGCCTCTTACTGAGGCATTACTTCTCAGTGAGGCCTATCTTGGCCATTGTGAGAGCCAGGTTTCTGTAGTGATAGCACCATGTAAAAAACAGTTCCAGGAACCCCACATTGTAGATTGTGGTAGACAGAATCCTAAAAACATCTCCAAGATTCCCATCCCTTTGTTATTCAGTCAAACACTAATGTCTGAGCAAGAGCCTTCTCCAAGGTTCCTTTTTTCTTCCTACTGGTTTGAACCTACTTCAACCCCACTTGAGCCATGTCTATGACAACAGTGCCTGCGGAAGGCAAAGCAATAGAGCAGAGGAAGCTGTTCTCCCATAGCCAAGAAGAGCAGAGAGGCCCCACCAATCCAAACCACTCATCCCTCAAGTATTGGGTAAGAGAGAAAGACTGTTATTTAAACCACTGCACTATTACTTAAACAATTGCTTAAAGTCCCTGCTGTGAAGGGACTTTGCAGATGTAATTAAGGTCACTAATCAGCTGACCTTAAGATAGATTATCTTGGTGATATGGTTTGGCTGTGTCCCCACCCAAATCTTATCTTGAATTGTAGCTCCCCTAGTCCCCATGTGTTGTGGGAGGGACCTGGTGGGAGGTAATTGAATCCCAGGGGTGGGTTTTTCACATGCTGTTCTCATGATAGTGAATAAGCCTCATGAGATACGATGGTTTTATAAAGGGCAGTTCCTCTACACACACTCTGTTGCCTGCTGCCATGTAAGACATGCCTTTACTCCTCCTTCACCTTCTCCCATGATTATGAGACCTCCCTAGCCATGTGGAACTGTGTGTCCATTAAACCTTTTCCCTTCATAAATTACCCAGTCTTGAGTGTGTCCTTATAGCGGCAGGAGAATAGACTTATACAGTAAATTGGCACCAGTAGAGTGGGGTGCTGCTGTAAACATACCTGAAAATGTGGAAGTAACTTTAGAACTGGGTAATGGGTAGAAGTTGGAACAGTTTGGAGGGCTCAGAAGATAGGAAAATGAGACTTGGAAGACTCAGAAGACAGGAAGATGTGGGGAAGTTCAGAACTTCCTAAAGACTTATTGAATGGCTTTACCAAAATGCTAATAGTGATATGAACAGTAAAGTCCAGGCTGAGTTGGTCTCAGATGGACATGAGGAGCTTCTTGGAAACTGGAGCAAAGGTGACTCTTGTTGTGCTTTAGCAAAAAGACTGGCAGCATTTTGCCCCTGCCCTAGAGATCTGTGGAACTTTGAACTTGGGAGAGATGATTTAGGGAATCTGGTAGAAGAAATTTCTAAGCAGCAAAGCATTTGAGAAGTGACACAGCATAAAAGTTTGGAAAATTTGCAACCTGACAACGTGGTGGAAAAGAAATATCCATTTTCTAAGGAGAAATTCAAGCCAGCTGCAGAAATTTGCATAACTAATGAGAAGCCACATGTTAATTGACAAGACAATGGGGAAAATGTCTCCAGGGCATGTCAGAGACCTTTGAGGCAGCCCCCTCCCATCACAGGCCTGGGGGCCTAGAAGGGAAAAATGCTTTGTGGACTGGGTCCAGGGACCCCTGCTCTGTGCAGCCTTGGAAGATGGTGCCCTGCATTCCAGCTGCCTTCAGCTCCAGCCATGACTAAAAGGGGCCAAGGTACAACTCAGGCTATTGCTTCAGAGGGTACCAGCCCCAAGCCTTGGCAACTTCCACATGGTGTTGGCACTGCAGGTGCACAGAAGTCAAGAATTGAGGTTTGGGAATCTCCACCTAGATTTCAGAGGATGTATGGAAACACCTGGATGTTGAGGCAGAGGTGTGCTCCAGGGATGGAGCCCTCATGGAGAACCTCTGCTAGGACAGTGGGGAAGGGAAATGTGGGGCTGGAGCCCCCACACAGAGTCCCCACTGGGGTACTGCCTAGTGGAGCTGTGGGAAGAGGCCACTGTCCTTCAGACCCCATAATGGTAGATCCACTAACGGTTTGTACTGTGCACCTGGAAAAGCCACAGACACTCAATGCCAGCCTGTGAAAGCAGCCAGGAGGGGTCTGTACCCTGCAAAGTCACAGGGATGGAGCTGCCCAAGGCCATGGGAGCCTACCTCTTGCATCAGCATAATCTGGATGCGAGACATGGAGTCAAAGGAGATCATTTTTGAACTTTAAGGTTTAATGACTCCCCTATTGGATTTTGGACTTGATCAGGCCTCTAACCCCTTTGTTTTGGCCAATTTCTCCCATTTGGAATGAGTGTATTTACCCAATGCCTGTACTTCCATTGTATCTAAGAAGTAACTAACTTGCTTTTGATTTTACAGGCTCATAGGTGGAAGGGATTTGCCTTGTCTGAGATGAGACTTTGGACTGTGGACTTTTGAGTTAATGCTGAAATTAGTTAAGACTTTGAGGGACCATTGGGAACACATGATTGGTTGAAATGTAAGGACACGAAATTTGGGAGGGGGCAGGGGCAGAATTACATGGTTTGGCTGTGTCCCCACCCAAATCTCATCTCTAATTGTAGCTTCCATAACCCCCACATGTCGTGGGAGGGACCTGGTGGCAGGTAATTGAATCATTGGGATGGGTTTTTCCCATGCTGTTCTTGTGATGCTGAATGAGTCTCATGAGATCTGATGGTTTTATAAAGGACAGTTCCCCTGCACATGCTCTCTTGCCTGCCACCATGTAAGACAAATCTTTGCTCCTCCTTCACCTTCTGCCATGATTGTGAGGCCTCCCTAGCCATGTGGAACTGTGAGTCCATTAAACCTCTTTCCTTTATAAATTACTCAGTCTCAGGTATGTTCTAATAGCAGATGAGAATGGACTAATACACTTGGGTTATCTAGGTAGACCCTGTGTAATCAAACAAGCCCTTGATAGCAGATGGAAAAGCAGAAGAAACGAGAGATTCCAAGTATGAGAAGGCTTCAGTGTGCCATTGCTGCCTCTGAGATATCAGAACTAGAGAGAGAGGTCTCTGGATGCTGAGAACAGCTCCCAACCAACAGCAAGTAAAAAAAAAAAAAAAAATGGGAATCTTAGCTTTGCATCCACAAGGAACTGAATTTAACCAATGACCTGAATGAGCTTGGAAGAAAATTCTTCCCACAGCCTCCCAATAAAAGCCCAACCAGCAGACACCTTGATTTTGTCCTTCTGAAGCCTGGAGCCAAACTGGACTTCTGATTCACAGAGCTATTGGAATCACAGATTTGTGTTGTTTTAAGTGGCTATGTTTGTGGTAATTTATTATGGTATCAATAGAAAACCAGTACAGACGTCTTAAGTCATATTGTATTTCATGTGAGTGGTTGACAAGTTGGCTGTGATTGGGCTGAGTGGGCTGGGTGTGGCTGAGCCAGGCTGACTGCAGGCTTCATGCACCTGGGTGTGCTCTTCACATAGCAATGACAGAGGCACAGGAGGCCAAACCAAGGCTCACAAGTACACGTGAGGCCTCTGATGCATCACAGCAGCTGACATCCCATTGGCCCAAGCAAGTCACATGGCAAAGCCCAGCATCATGGAGTGGGAAAGGTATTACACCTGCTCTGGGTGGGAAGGGCACTGCTAAGTCACCCACCAAGAGCCAGGATATCAGATTCTGTTACCAGGAGGGTGTGGAAAACTGGGGACAACAATCCACTCTATCCACACTCCCTCCTGAAAATTCAAGCCAGGTTTGGTTCCTCATGCCTGTGCCTGTGGTTCCAGCTACCCAGGAGGCTGAGGTGGGAGGGCTGCTTGAGCCCAGGAGAACAAGGCTGCAGTGAGCTGTGATCATGCCACTGCATGCCAGCCTGGGCAACAGAGAAAGATCCCATTTCTTAAAAATAACAAAAAAGAAAAAGAATATTCAGTGTTCTCCCTCTTTCTGCTCTATTTTATCCTAGTACTCCCACCTTCCAACATGCAATT
This sequence comes from Theropithecus gelada, assembly GCF_003255815.1. Taxonomy (NCBI): domain Eukaryota; kingdom Metazoa; phylum Chordata; class Mammalia; order Primates; family Cercopithecidae; genus Theropithecus; species Theropithecus gelada. Next base: position 47,431,061 of record NC_037684.1, on the reverse strand, counting down.
CACCTACTTCTTGTTCTTGTGCTTGTGTGTGTGTGTGTGTGTGTGTGTGTCTCCACACTAGAACATAGTAAGCCCCATGAAGGTGGGAAGTATTGTCTGTTTTGTTTTCTGATGTATCCTAAGCACTTAGATCAGGCTTGGAACATAAACTGAAGTCAATACATATTTGTTGAACGAATGAATGATCCTAGTTGTGGTACCACGACCAAGGTCCTCATCATGGTCTGTGGTTCATTTTGTGTAGAAAAAGCAGCTCCTACCCCCTATACCCTAGTGAGGTGGACAGAAGCCTCATCACACTGCAGAAACAAACTCAATTCCCGGCCCTGGTTTGGAACTTCCAATGGTCTCAAGGGGTTGTAGGAAATTCTAAAAACAACCCTCCAAAAAATCCACTGTGATAGCAAACCTTTTCCTCCCTCTGACTGGTGACTGGAGGGGCCCCTGTCTATAAATTCAAACAATAGGGCATGCCAAGTCCCCAAAGGCTTCACTCCTGGAGCTAAAATAATAATCTCTTGTTTTTGGCAGGATTTTCTGGACACCACTTAGCTTCTCTTGGGCATGAAAGGATGGGCAGTCCCTGCCAAATGTAACCACCACACCGAGAAGTTGGCCAAGGTTGTTAGCGCCTTTCTTTCCGAGTCAGCTAATTGGTGGATTTAACTGGTGTTGTGTGCCAGGCGTGGGCTTCTGTTAACCCTTTCAGTCCTCAGAAGCACAGATGTTGTTACTCCTTGTATAGATAGGAAATGGACTCATTTTCCAAAGATGAGCAGACAGAAGTGATGGCGCAGAGCTTCGAGGTCAAGCCTGTGACTCCAAGGCCAGTGCTCTTTCTACCACTTCCTTTGGCTGGAAGATTCTGTAATTTCTAAAACTGGACTTGCACGGGGGATGAGCAGAACAGTTCTGGGCCCTGCGGGCTGGTGGTGATGTGTACATATCTATGTGATCTTCCATAACCCATGACTTGACTTTTTGTGTACCCTTAACCTTGTGTGCTCTGAACTTTCCAGGACTCCCAGGCTCTGAATATAAAGGCAGTGCTAAGGCCCTGAAGGTGGTGGTGGGGGTGTGTGCAAGAGCACAGGGGAGGGAGAGGCTGGCTTGATAACACGGCCTTGACTGGGAACCACTGCCCTGTGGACCTGGACCCATCATCGTCATCACCACCTGTGATATTAGAGCATCATCTATGCTATGTTGGCTTTTGTCCATGGTTCCTCGCTCATGACTCCTATAGCCCTTATTATACTGTTGGGGGGCTTTAGGCCTCAAAAGCAGGCTTCAAAAAACAGAATCTCTCTCTCTGAACTTTTCCTGCCCTCCTTTTACCTGGCCAAGGCAGGACTCCAGTCTTCCCCAGCTTTCCGTCTTGGAGCTGGCCATAAAGAAATTCTCTGACCTTCCTTGTCTGATTATAAGTCAGTAGAGGCCCCCATTTCAGAAGAGGTCCTGCCCTGTACCCTGGAGGAAGGAAGGCTACAGAGAGAGGCCAAGAAGAATCTGAACAGACAGGCCTGGCTGGGTTTCCCTGCTCAGCCTATTAGTATTGAGATCAATACTAATTGTTTAGTCACTTTTTGTTTAGTCACATTTCTACATGGTTGTCAATCATGTCTATCCAATGAAGTCTCCATAGAGAGCCCAAGAGGACAGAGTTTGGGAGCTTCTGGATAGCTGAGCATGTGGAGATCTCAGGACGGTGTCTACCCACAGAGGGTGTGGAAGCTCCACGCTCCTTCCCCCATACCTCGACCTGTGCATCTCTTCATCTCTATCCTTCGTCTATCCTTTAGAATATAGCAGTGAATGTAGGAAGTGTTTTCCTGAGTTCTGTGAGCTGCTCTAGCAGATAATTGAACCCTAGAAGAGAGGTATGGGAACCCAAGTTTACATCCAGCAGGTCAGAAGCCCAGGTGAAGCAAACTGGGGCTTGTGATGGGCATTGGAAATGTGGGGGTCACTCTTGTAGGACCAAGCCCCCCAACCTGTGATCTGACACTATTTCCAGGTAGATGGTGTTGGGATTGAATTGGGGTGGGAGGATACCCAGCTGATGTTCCCTGCAGAACTGATGACTTGCTTGGCATGTGGGGAAAAAACCCACAAGTTTGGGCACAGAAGTCTTCTGTGTTGATTGTGATAGGAGGAGAGAGGAAAAGCAGCTTGAGTTTTTTCCACACAGACCATCATGACACGATGACTAATAATATTTATTGAGCATTTGCTGCACACCAGGCATCCAAAGAAAAACCCATAGTGTAGAGAGTAGAATGATCCTCGTTTTGCAGAAAAGGAAACTGAGGCACAGTTCAGGATCCTAACAATAGCCACTCAGTCAGTGTCAGAGCTGGGGTAGGGCTCAGCTGGCAGATTCCAGGGCCCTGAATCCTAATCTCTATGCTACATAATATCTGGAGAAAACAGATATTATGCTTTCATTGAAAATGCTACATTTATTGAGTGCTCCAGACTCACTCACTCAGAGTTAGAGAAGGGAAAAGGAGGGCAGGGTGCCAGATGACCCAGGATCAGAGAGGCCCTGATCTCCCTGGGATGGGGGGTGGGGGGAGTGATACCAGCAGTTGTATTAAAATGCAAATTTCTGCCTTGCTTGCTGGTTTATCATCTGACTCGTTATACAATTTGCCAGTTATAGAAGAAAAATTACCATAATATGGCCCCAGGGAATGGTTGTAAAAAGGAGACCAAACGTTACTTATCGGCCGTTCCACTACCATTATCTTCCGCGTTTGTTCTTTTTCTCCCTAGAAAAATGAAACCATCAATGCCAGCGACAGGGTGCTGACCAGGCGGAGGGAGCACGCGGGAGCACAGAGGCTGTGTGTGTACTTAGCTTCCTCCCTCTGTACTCTCTCCACTCGGCCCCCAGGCCCGCCACTGTTCTCTTCCTGGGGCAGCTCCCTCTGCTGAGCAGGCTGGATGGAGATTTTCCAACCAGAAAGAGGAGTGGAGCCTCGGCAGATTAAGTTCAGCTGTCTCCTTCATTGTACTGGCTCAGGGCTGGCCGGGATCCTCTCTGCTGGGAGCTTGAGGCGGAGGTAGGACGACTCAGGAGGACCCGGGGAGGATCATTCCGCAGTCTCTGCAGGTGCTGATCAGGCTGTCAGCGCTCAGGCTGCAGGTAGCTGGGCTTCCACAAGAGGGCAGGTGCTCTGTGGGGTGCACCCCTGGATCACCCCTGCCCTGGCAATAATTCATGCTCCTGAGATACCTTTCCAGTCGGTATCTTCCAGCGTTCCCCTGCTCCCAGGCTCCGTGTGGGTAGGGGCTGAGTCTTCTTCAACTTGATTCTCTCTGCATCTAGTCCAGTGCTGGGAACAACATAAACAGGAAATAAATATTGGATGAATGAATGAAAGTGTCTGCAAGCACGTGTCTGTGTATTTTCACGTTATTCTAAAGTTGTCCTCCCCATGGGCTGCCTTCTTTTAGCTCCAGCCAAATCTTCGCCAAGCCCTACAGCCTCCGGTGGTTTCTCAGGCTTCTCTACCCAGCATATTAAAACAGGGGATCAGATAATGATGCTCTCCAGGCTGCCCTTGCATACCATTGCGATATGTACGGTTTTCACAAACCTTGGGTTTCCCTATCATTCTTGTGCACTCCACCACGGACTGAGAACTCCTCTGTCTTCATTCCTGGGGTACCTGCTCCCCAATCATTTATGCCACAATATGAAAGGCAAACTTTCTGTGCTCCTCCGAGTTAAATTTACAAAGGACAAATTCTAAGCAGTGCACCAGGCACTCTGTGACTATGTCTAGCAGTGAGGCCTCCAACATCCAGTGTCCTGGACTCTCTGCAAAGAGAGTCGAGGCATGGATTATTTGTTTTCACACTTTTTTTTTTTTTTCTTTTGAGACCGAGTCTTGCTCTATCACCCAGGCTGGAGTTTGGTGGCTTGATCTCAGCTCACTGCAACCTTTGCTTCCCAGGTTCAAGTGATTCCTCTGTCTCAGTCTCCTGAGTAAATGGGATTACAGGTGACCGTCACCACACCTGGCTAATTTTTGTATTTTTAGTAGAGATGGGGTTTTGCCATGTTGACCAGGCTGGTCTCGAACTTCTGAGCTCAGGTGATCCACCCGCCTCAGCCTCCCAAAGTGCTGGGATTACAGGCGTGGCCACCGTGCCTGGCTGCTTTCATGCAACTTCTTAGCTCAAGCTGGAGGAGCCAAGTGCTGGCATCTGGGGGTTAGATGGCTTAGAACACACATTTCTAGTTTGATTTCTGGCTGTCCACCCCCATTAGGAGCTAAAAATGTTGGTATTCACATTCTCGGGTGGCAAGCGGATCTAGAAGCCTCGTAGAGAGAGCAGTGCCTTGTTTGTACCTCTAAGTCTTTTGTCTGAGGGAACAGGCACCTCCCCATGGCCAGAAGTTTCTTTTTCCAAGAGGAAGATGAGAATATGGAGTAAGAGGATGCATGCCATCTGGTGATCATCTCACAAGTGCTTAGAGCCAGGGTCAGCAAACACAGCCCACCAGCCAAAGCCAGCCTGCCATCTTGTTTTTATAGCCTGCATGATAAGAATAATTTTTTTTTTTTTTTTACTTTTTCAAATGGTTGAGAAGCCATCAAAAGATATTATTCTATGACATGCGAAAATGATATCAAATTCATATTTCAGTGTCCATAAATAAAGTTTTATTGGAACACTGCCACGCTCATTCATGTACATATTGTTGAGGGCTGCTTTGGCACTACCACAGCACAGCTGAGAAGCTGTGACAAAGATGGTGGGCCTGCAGAGCCTGTACAATTTACCATCTGGTCCTTTACAGAAAACATTTGCTGACCCCTGCTTTGGAGACCAAGTCATCCCTCTGCCCTCACCCCGTCTCCCGATGTGTCACCTGAACAAGCTGAGCATCATGGGAAATTTTCTTGCCTCTTGGGTGGATTTTTCAAAATAAAGAGAAAGAGCGATATTGAAGGATGAAGCTGGGAACTAGTAATTCTTGGAATATCATATTTCTTGTGACCTGGCTCAAGTCATCTTAATTTCTCTCTAGGCCTCATCCTTCTCCCCCTGAAAAATAGGGCTGCCGGGAGTGAGGGGGCAGCCAGACGCATAGCCTTGTCAGTGTTCATCTTGGAGCCAGACCTCTGAGGACTGGCCTTACTTAAAGTGCTTCATCTGTGCCTGCCTTGGGTGTCCTTGTCCTAGTCAGACATGTCTCGATTTTTGTTTCTGAAGATATATATCATAACAACATGCGTGTGCTTTTAAATATCCCATTAAAAAACATTTATGGCTGGGCGTGGTGGCTCATGCCTGAAATCTCAGCACTTTGGGAGGCGGAGGTGGGTGGATCACGAGGTCAGGAGTTCAAGACCAGCCTGGCCAACATGGTGAAACCTCATCTCTACTAAAAATACAAAAATTAGCCGGGTGTGGTGGTGGGTGCCTGTAATCCCAGCTACTTGGGAGGCTGAGGCGGTTGGATCACGAGGTCAGGGGTTCAAAACCAGCCTGGCCAACATGGTGAAACCTCATCTCTACTAAAAATACCAAAAATTAGGTGAGCATGGTGGTGGGTGCCTGTAGCCCCAGCTACTTGGGAGGCTGATGCAGGAGAATTGCTTGAACCCGAGAGGCGGAGGTTGCAGTAAACCGAGATCGTGCCACTGCACTCCAGCCTGGGCGACAGAGCGAGACTCCGTCTCAAAAACAACAACAACAAAAACCTACCATGGGCAAACACTGTACTATACACTAAGGCGATGCAGGGAAATCAGTAATACAAGGGCCCTGTGCTCGGAAAGCTTTAACACGCATGATGCTATTATGTGCACACTCGTCACAGGACGAAGACTCAGACGGCTGAACACCCATTGCGGTGTGCCCACCACTTTGCGTTCACGATTCTCACACCCACCCCCTGCAGGAAGACAAAATTAGCTCCCTTTACAGAAGAGGTAACCAAGGCTCAGTACCCAAGCTTCCCTCATCTAGTGGGTGGTCTCCAGATCTGTTGGGTCCAAAGCCCAAGCCTGTCCCACTGCCGATAGAGCGCGCAGCTTCTGCCTCAGAGAAAGAAAGATGGCGCTGCTGTTGTTCCCTAGACTCAGCTCCGCGGAAAGGAAAAAGGAAGGGTGAGCTGGTTTATTTTGGGGAAATCTCCCCATTAATTCTTAGGGTTCACTGAAGAAAGAAATTTTCTATACTTAGGTCCCCAGGGAGCTCTGCTTCACTTTCAGATTAGCAGCTGAGACCAAAGAAACACCAGGAAATGTACTTATTTCATTCCGCCTTGAATTACTCCCTGGCACGTCTGACTTCCTTGCTGGATTACAAAATCCTTGGCTGCAGGGATAGTCTCTCAGTCACCCTTAGATCTCCCAAACATGCCAGGTGTGGTGGCTCACGCCTATAATCCTAGCACTTTGGGAGGCTGAGGCAGGCAGATCACCTGAGGTCAGGAGTTCGAGACCAGCCTGGCCAAAATGACGAAACCCCGTCTCTACTAAAAATACAAAAATTAGCTGGGCGTGGTGGCACATGCCTATAATCCCAGGTATTAGGGAGGCTGAGGCAGGAGAATCGCTTGAACCTAGGAGGCAGAGGTTTCAGTGAGCTGAGATCACGCCACTGCACTCCAGTCTGGGCTACAGAGCAAGACTCCATCTCAAAAACAAATCTCCTAAACAGACAAATACTAAATACTTACTGTATGCCAGAACTTATGCTGGCTGTGGGACACGTGCTTTGTATACAGTAAGTGTTCACAGAATGCTTATTATGTAAATGAGTCTCTGCTGATTAAGTTCACACCAATGCCAGACTTTTTCTAGGAGTTTCCAGGAGATACTGGAGTCCTTGAAAAAAGAGGGAGGACACAGATATTCAGGGAATCTGTATTTCTCCCTTCACCGATTCCATCCTGCATCTCTGCTCTGAAAGGGATGTTCTCTCCATCGCTGGGTGGGGCCAGCAGGTTCGTTCTCAGAGTTGCTGCTTCTTCCAAAGGCCAGTTCTGAAAAGCCACAAAGAGGTGAGGTTTCTCCTCCAGTCCCTTTTTCTTGATCTTTTAGCCTGTCCTGGAATCTCGCTTTCACTGTAACCTCATTACCATTTTCAGTCCTCATGGACTCTTCTATTATTATTATTATTATTATTATTATTATTATTATTATTATTATTTGAGTCAGAATCTCGCTCTGTCACCCAGGCTGGAGTGCAGTGGTGCCATCTCGGCTCACTGCAAGCTCCGCCTCCTGGGTTCATGCCATTCTCCTGCTTCAGCCTCCCGAGTAGCTGGGACTACAGGCGCCCGCTGCCACGCCTGGCTAATTTGCTGTATTTTTAGTAGAGATGGGGTTTCACCATGTTAGCCAGGATGGTTTCTATTTCCTGACCTCGTGATACACCCACCTCGGCCTCCCAAAGTGCTGGGATTACAGATATGAGCCACCGTGCCTGGCCCATGGACTCTTATTTTTAAGAGTCAAAAATCAAATGATCCCAAATAACAAAGACTTCAAGTATTACTAGGAGAGGACCCACCATTTCCCTTCATGCGTTGGCAATAGAGGCATGGTGTGTCCAGAGAGAAGTCAGGTTTCCTTCCCCTCCAGCCTCGGAGAGCCTCCTTCCGTGCTGGGTCTATTGTTAAAGTCTCCAGGCTGGCTGTCCCTCCTGAACCTTCTAGGTCATGCATGGACACTTGGACGCTGAACATTTTGTCAAAACAGTACTCAGTGTCAGGGGAACCCAAAGGAAAGAAAAATGGCTGCCAGAGTCAGGTGACCCAGCTTGCAAGTGATGACTTGCTCTCTGAAGCTCTTGGGCCCTCTTCCATCTTCCTCCCAGCATGATCCAGGTAGTGATATCACCTTGGCATCTGCCATCAGGAGTCCAAACCTGCCATCAGGTGTCCAAACCAGGGAATGTCCAAGAGGTGAAGGCCAGAGGCTCATCTCCGTGTTCCAACGTCCAGTCTGAGGTCACACTGCCACTTTGGACAATTGACAATGGGTGGCCTTGGCACTCCATGCAGAGAGGTGGGCTTCATATTTGTAGGTCCACCAGGACAGCATCTCAGAATACTCTCAAGTCAACCCAACATCCATCCAAGAGGTGACCACAAATGCAAAATGGCCATTTTGTAACTATGACTTGTCTCAAGAGTCTGGGGTGGTGGACAGAGCCCCAAAGAGAAAACATCTCCTTAACATTCAAAGACGGTACCCTGCCACCTCTGTCCCTGGGATGTCTCTGTCTCCTCCTCTTTTCAGCTCACACAATTGTCAAAGTGCAACTTGCTCCCCAGACCCTGTCCTACTACTTTGCAGGCAGACCCTGCCTTGCTGAACCTGAGAAAGGGGCAAAGTGTTTGCGGTTCCCAAGGTTACTCCCCAAAGGCTTTTAAGAACTTTAAGAGAGTGTGTGGAATCATGAGCATGAAATTTTCACAGCTGCACCCACACCCTGTGTTCTCATCCCTCCCGGTTTCCATCCACTTATTTTTCTTGACCCCAGTGGGGTAGACTGAGTCACCCCACACTAGTCTTTCGGATTCATGACAGTCTGCATCTGTGGATCTGACTGTGGATCTGCATCCCAGAGCAGCATCCCTGGCCTCTACCCACCAGATACCAGTAGCATCCACCCCCCAGTTGTGATAACCAAAAATGTCTCCAGACGTTGCCAAATGTCATCTGGGGGACAAGATCACCCCTGGCTGAGAACTGATGAAAAGAAGAACAAAAACGCTTAGAGGGCTTCATTTATTTAGAATTAATGACTGTGCCACAGAAGCTTCCTGCTGGCCCCCAGCCCTCGACCTTGGGCTGTTCCATTTTGCATCAATCTTTTAGCCCTGTCCACCTACACCCTACACACATACACACCCCACCCCAGGCAGGCTTCATGTCCCCGTTTCACAAAACTCCCAAAGGAAAGCTCTCTTGGCATAAGCTCCAGAAAGTGCGGTGGGGAATGCTGATGAGGGAATCAACAGGGTGAAGGGTGAAGGGTGAAGGGGCCTGTCGTGGAGGGGCGAGCAGGCTGGCTGGGGGCCGTGACGGCCAAAACTGTAGGATGTCCTAGTTCTGAGAGAGGTGGGATGACTGAATAGGACACAGGAGGTGGCGGCACTTGTTAGAACTTAAAATTGAAGCCACGGCTTTATCTCCTTCGACCCTCTGACAAATCGACTATTTGATTAACTGTGAATCTCTTTGCCTTTTAAATGTTTGACTTTATAAATTGTTGACTCCGGGTTAATGCATGCCGTTATCTTTCTTTCCTTCCTGGGTTGGCTCTCTCCTGGCCAGGGGTGTGGACAGCCGGAACCTTGCCCTCTGAAGGGCCAAAACGCAAGTGGAAAAGGTAAGGCGGCCCTTACAGGCTGTTCTGTTGGGTGAGAAAAGGCTCACAATATCATGTTAATTAAAAAGAGAAGGACTCAAAAGTGTATATAGTATAACCCTTACTGTGCTTTATAATGCAGACACATAGACGTTCGCGTGCGTGCACACACACACACGTGCACACACAGACGTGTGCGCGCACACACACGCGCACGTGCACACACACACGCGAGCGCACATACACACGCACACACACACGCGAGCGCACACACACGCACACACACACGTGCACACACACGCGAGCGCACATACACACACGTGCACACACACGCACGTGCACACACACACACGTGCACACACACACACGCGAGCGCACATACACACACACGCACACAAAAAGTCTCATGGAGAATGCACCAAAATGTTACCAGTATTTACCTCTAGCAGTGGATAAGACAATTTTAGTATGGTTCCTTATACTATTCTGCATGCTTCAGGTATTCTACAATCACTATGTATTAATTTTATAGCTTGAAAATAAAAACCATATTAAATGTTCTTTGTGTGTGTGTGTGTGAGAGATAGGGTCTTGCTTTGTGGACCAGGCTGGACTGGAGTGTAGTGGTTCAGTCATCGTCCATTGCAGCCTTAACCTCCTGGGCTCAAGCAGTACCCCCACCTCAGCCTTCCAAAGTGCTGGGATAATAGGCATGAGCCACCACGCCCAGCCTAAATGCTCTTTATTTTGTGTTATCATTATCATTATTACTATTATGATTATTTAGTGCCTGCAGAGGCACTTTTCTCTCTTTTCTGGAAGGGAATAATGACACTAAGACAGCTGACCTTGGGATGGGGTGAGGCAAAGGCAAGGCACATTGTTTGGGGTTCCTGTTCCTGCGACCCCCCAGAAATGAGAGGATACATGTCTTGGGTGATGTCTGATGTGTGTCCATAGCCTCTGCTCATCTTTGGGGGCATCTGGAAGCCCAGAGCTCAGTGCCCAGGGGCTGGAGTAAAGTTAGCCCCCTGCAAAGCTGCGGTCACTCCACCAGGGTCTCTGCCACTCCTGTGACCAGCTGCAGCGGAGAGACCCAGCTGCTGGGAGGAGGAGCCCCACACCCATTACAGACAAATAGCGCAAGATCAAGGGAAGGTAATGGCCCAATTTCACTGTGGAAAATGCAGTCCTGACGGCAGGGCATGGCCTGGTAAACACTCCACAGTTGATTTGCAAGTCAGATTCCTAGGGCACCTCTGAGTCCTTTGGGTTCTAAAGTGAGTCCCCTACTTCCTGCCAGGAGTGTTGGAAGAAGGTCACTGCCAGGTGGTCTCAGAGGGGTCAGCGAAGAGACTTGGGCACTTGTCCACCCAAGTCCCTTGTGGTTGGCACTGGGCCCACCTGTGGGGGGAATAAGGTCAGAATGTTGTTCCCTGATCACTATGCAACATCTCAATGAGTCAGATGTGGGATGGGGTGGGCTCCCACCTCCCACCCATTTCCCCCCTGGTCCCAGGGCCCCCACTGGAAACTATTACTATTAAGAGATGCCAGAATAGAGTCCGTATCTTCATACCCTGCTTAGGCCACTAACTTTAGATCTGTGTAATTTGGGGTCCTTCCCAGGCCTTGGGCAGCCTCTTCTGGGGTCTCTGAGAACCTTCCAGAGCAGCAGGTTGACCTCCCTCAAGGGATGGTTCCTGGGGCCTTGCCATCCTGCTGGTGGCTAATTCTGAAGCACGTGTGGTAGTGACCAGGCTATAGGAGGTGCCCAGGGGGCAGGTGGGGAGGTCAGGAGGAGGCCCAGCCAAGGGCTCTGTGCCCTCTGTGCTGTATCCCCTAACAAGCATTCTTGCTGCTCACATATTTTCTAATTCTACTTAGATTGTTTATATACATATATATATATATACATATTTTTTTTTTCTTAAAATAACTGAAAAAATACCTATCCAGAATATGTCTCAGTTCAAATCAACAAACATTTCTGGAGAAGCCACCACCTACTATAAACATGCTGAGCACTGGGTGGGAATATGGGGAAGGTCTGAGACAGCAGAAGACAAAGGTCTCTGGCCTCTAGGAGCTTCCGGTTTTCAGGCTTAAGGAGCCACACAAGTGTCCAGATGAAGAGGGAGCAACTCAACTGGGAAAATCTGGGAGGGCTTCCTGATGGAAGTGTCATCTCAAAGCACAAGTAAGGTTTTCATAGTCCTGGAAGCAAGTGAAGGGAGGGGTGGTTGCATTCCATGCACAATCCTGGCAGCATGGAAGCTCAGCCTGTTCACCCACGGCGCTGGAAGGGGAGCGCTCAGAGGATTCTCTTGGGTTGGTCCCAGCTCCTCCCAGCGGGCTTGGGGCCCCATAGCCAGTATCCCTCCCACCCAGATATCCCAGCCCTATCCGCAGCATTCCCATTTCGCTCCCCTCCTGGGAAACGGTTCCTGACCCTGAGCTCACCAGCCTTCCCCAGTCAGGTGTTCCATGTACAGTCAACTCCATTAATTTGGAAATTGTGATGATTTCATCTGAGCGAGGACGATGTTTGGCTTTGCATTAAAAATCTGGCTTATAAGCAAATTATTTCAGTAAATAAAATTTCAAGGCTAGCTGCTTGTCCTGCTCCAGCAAGCCCTTGATTCAGGCAAGGGCATTCCAGAGGGAGGACAGTGACTGACAAGAAGGAAGGTGCTGGGCTGGGCGTCTTCTTGCAGCTGGCCTGCCCTGGGGAAGCTGGGACCTTATGGAGCAAACCTTGCCTCATCTGGAAAGTGTCAGCGGGTCCCAGAAGCAGGATCCCTGCCTGGGCTTCCTGGGAGCGTGTGTGGGTTGCTGGGGTAGGCTAAGCCACACCTCACTGACCCCCTCCCACGCTTACACGTGGACATGAGAGAGGCCCCGTCTGCGTGCCTGTCCATCCCCACTTGCAGTCAAGAGCTTTAGCGTCTATACCTGCTTTGGAATCCCGACTCCACTACTTACTAGCTGGTTGACCTCGGGCAGGAAATTTTCCTTTTCACCCCTTTCTAATTCTGAGCATTTATTAACTTTCAGCCACTGGGCTTCTCCAGTGTAAGGTATTAGTATTTCCACTTTGCAGATGAGGAAAACTGAGGTAGGGAGAAAGCGAGCAAGGGAGAGACAGACACACACACAGAGAGAGGGAGAGACAGACACACAGAGAGAGAGAGAGACAGAGAGACACAGAGAGACAGAGAGAGAGGGAGAGAGAGAGAGCAAGCGCCAAGTGGTTTGCCTAAGATCACACAGCTGGTAAGGTGCCCGAAGGCCCTTTATCTTACAAGGGTGCTGTGTGAGTCAAGTGAATAGCAGAGGTAAAGCTCCCACATCTGGCACACAGTGAGTGCTAGATAAATGGTTGTTATCATTGATATTCTATCGTCTCTACTCCCTGCCCGATCCCAGCAGAGCCTCCGTGGAGGGTGGGAGCGCAGGGCCATCTGTCTGTCCTGGGAGGCTGCGCAGGTGAGGCTGGAGCCCAAGGACCAGGGCGGTGGAGAGGAAGGTTTTCTCCCTCCCAGCAGTGCTCTGATTGGAGCCCATTTACATCTTAAAACCCAACTTAGAAAACCACAATCCATCAGCCAGTGATGGTGTAAATTGCTTTGCTAAATATATTTCTGGGTACATGGTAAGTAAAAATATCATGAATTTAATAAGCCTTGGAATTCACATTTTTCCAATCCTAATTAAGTTTCTCCTCTGCTTTGGACGTACTCCTCTCTTTGGTAAGATTGGGAAGGGAAGGCGTCTGTGCACTGGGCTGGGTCCAGCTAGGTGCTTTATATCCGCTGACGCATTGCATCCTTTCAGTGGCTCCGTGCAGCTGCGGTCACTATACTCATTTCATGGAGGCAGGACTGAGTCTCAGGGAGGTTCGCTGATCTCTCCACGGTCATGGCCAAGAGCCAGGATTTAAACCCAGTTCTGTCTACCTTCTTCTACAGTCCCCACCCCCAACACTGGGTCAGTGAAGTAGCCCTTCTGGCCCCAGGATCTGGGCACAGCTTGGCTCACCCACTGGGGATATCCAGTTTCATTGGTCCCCTTTAGAGCTGTGTGCATGCCACATTTTCACTCATGAGTTCCCACATCCTCAGGGATGAACCATGAATAGATAAACACTAGCTGTGGGTGCTGTTGGCAGTGGCAGCATCTCTGCCCAGAACGGGCGCCTCAGGGGTATGTTCACCGTTGTGATGGCTAATTTGCTGTCAACTTGGCCGGGCCACGGTGCCCAAAAGTTGGTCAAACGTTACCCTGGATGTTGCTGTGCAGGTGTTTTTTGGATGAGATGACCTTGACAGTAGTGGACTCTGAGTAAAGCAGATGGACCTCCATGGTGTGGTGGGCCTCGCCCAATCAGTGGAAGGTCTGCATAGAGCGAAGCCTGACCTCCCCCCGAGAAAGAGGGAGTTCTGCCAGCAACGGCCTTTGGACTCAACTGCATCTCTTCCTCCCGCTTCCTTCCTGCCAGCCCACCCTGCAGAGTTTGGACTTGCTGCCCTTATCAATCAAGTGAGCCAATCCCTTGAACTAAATCTCTCTCTAGACCTAGAAATGCACATCCCGTTGGCTCTGTTTCCCTGGAGAACCCCAATCGAATGTAGCCACGTTGCAGCCCTGTGCCAGGCCTTCTGCCAGCACGGACTCCTCGCAAGCTCTGGAAAGTGGGAGCTGTCGTCGGTCTTTTACGAATGAGTAACAGGAGCTCAGAGAGCATGAGTGGTTTGCTTTCCGTCCTGGCCGAGGAGCTGAGAGCTTTGAATTAATCAGAGCAGAGTTTGAATTCCCAGTCCTGATGTGTGACCACCGTGGTGGGCCTCTGTTTCCTCAATCACAGAGTGGGGAAAACACCTTCCCCACGGGGCTGTTCCAAAGGTTTAACTGGGCGAAGTTGGCAAAGCGCTCGGCAAGTGGAAGCTGTTAGCCGGGGAAGAGTCAGGTTTTAACACAGGTGCACCAGCTACTATAGTCATCTAGCTGGGTTTGTGGCCTCTGAGGGTCCCCATCTGAGCGCCATAGGGTTTTCTGGCCTCTGTCCTTGTGTTCAGGCCAGGACAGGCTCCTCCAGGCTGCCCCAGGGCTGGTGCCCCGGTTCCTTTCTCATTTCCTGGGAGGCCCCAACACAGAGCAACTGGGTGGCAGGGCAGGCCCCGTCTGCAGGAGGGGTGGCCTTCCATCCTCTGGTGCTGAGTCTGCCGTGGCGCTGCTGTGTAACTGTCCACAGAACATTAGTTGCACATTACAGGGTTATGATCCATAGCTCGATATATTCCCCAGATGGGTGGGATTCCGGAGAGCTGCGTGCAAGCCCCCGAGGGAAGGAGCAGGGCAGGAAGCCTCAGCAGTCCCTTCCTTTGCTGGGCCTTAGGCTGCTGCACAGATGTTCTGAGTCACCTTAGGGAGGGTCCCCAAAGCACTGGGTAAGACCCACCCATCTCAGTCCTCCCCTAAGTCTCCCCACTTCTGTTAGGTCGGATGGTGTGCAGGAAACCAGGCCAGGGCTCAAAGACAGTCCTGTTTGCTTTCCAGCAGCCGAGGGCCCTGTGCTAACTACTTTTCCTCTTGGGTCCAGTCTTTGGGATCTGACCTAGCTCTGCTTAAATCCCTCCAGCTTTCCATTGCTTCTAGGACAAACCTCACGTCTTCAGCACAGCCTCCAAGCTATGCACAAGCTGTCACCTGCCCAGGACTCCACCCCTCTCTCCTCCCACTCCAGGTTCCATCCCTTCCTCCCTTCCTCCAGCAACCCAAATGCCTCCTGCGACAGGCCCTGCCTGGTCTTTTCCACGAGGTGCCATCAGCCCCATTTCTGGAAGAGGTGAGTGTCCCTGTCACACGCTCCTGCTGCCCCGCTCTGCATTCCGGCCCTGACAGCAAGGCTGCAGATACCTGTCCCAGAAGGAGAGGGAAAGGGCTCAGCACACCCATCTTACATTTGGAGAACTGCCACCTACTTCCACCCCACAGGGCTCAGCGAGCTGCTTCAGAGCCAGGCAAGGGCGTGAGCTGCGGAGCCAGCTCCTGGCACTTCCTGTATGATCTTGAACAAGCTGCATTGCCTCCCTTTGCCTCAGTTTACTCATCTCTAAAATGAAGATATTGGGCCAGGTACGGTGGCTCACATCTGTAATCCCAGCACCTTGGGAGGCCTAGGTGGGCAGAGGTGGCCATGGCTGTTCAGGGTTTTGGGGTGGGGGTCCTGCTCTTTGTACCTTGAGCTTAGGAGTTGGAGACCAGCCTGGACAACATGGTAAAACCCCGTCTCTATCTTAAAAAAAAAAAAAATTAGCTGGGTGTGGTGGCAGACACCTGTAGTCCCAGCTATTTGGGAGGCTAAGGCAGAAGAATTGCTTGAACCTGGGAAGTGGAGGTTGCAGTGAGCTGAGATCACGCCCACTACCCTCCAGTCTGGGTGACAGTGAGACCCTGTCTCAAAATAAAATAAAATAAATTGAAGAGATCAATAGTACTGGTATCAGAGGTTGTGGTGAGGATAAATGAGTCAGTGAGCGAGCCTGGAAAATGGATACGGAACCCATTATTATTATTATTATTATTATTATTATTATTATCTCCCTTGCCGCAAGTCAACCAAAGGCTGGAGGAAGCTGGCGTTGCTGAAGTGTGGTTTCTGAAAGAAGGCTGTTCTCTCCTTTCCTATGGAAGAAGGAAAGGGGGACTTTCTCTCCCATATTGTGGCAGCTCCCCGCTAGGCCAGCAGCGTAGCCAACAGACTGCCTCGCCATGCAGGCTGAGGATGGGGATAACTAGGTCTGCTGGGTCCAGGGAAGGGTGGCGAGGGTGTTGCCTGCTCTCCCACCTGGCGGGCAGAGTTCTGCGCCCCTGCCTTGCATGGAGTGAACCCCACAGGAGGGAGCTGAGATGCAGCCGTCGTGCAGGTGCCCCAACCAGGAAGGTCCCTGGCTGGGTGAGGGGCAAGGGGCTGGAAGTGGTGGGGGCGGGGATGAAGTTGGCAGGAGCTGGACCTCCCAGATCAAGGAATGGCGCTGTGGGGGCCCTGCAGGGTCCATGTGACCCCCATCCTCACAGTGGGGCCAGGGATGGTCGTTCAGACTTAGAAAGGCCACCAGCCAGAGCCTCCTGAGGTCTCCCCAGCCCCTCATGGCTGGGGGAGCCAGACAGGCGGGGAGGCAGTGGCTGGAGAGTACAAAGAGCAAGACCCCCACCCCACTCCCAAACCCTGAACAGCCATGGCCAGGACTGGCCTGCTGAGGATGGTGATGGGAAGGGAGGAGTGGAGTTTTGAACTCTGCAAAGACAGAAGTTTTAAAACAAACCGAACCAAATACAGGGGTGAGATGGCGCTAATAGCTGGGCACAGCTGAAATGTATATAATTTGACCAGCTATCTTTAAGGGAGTGGGCAGGGGAGGTTTGACGGAATGTAGTTAGGGGGAGTTACAGGGACACATAAAACCACTTCCTATTTGCTCTAACAAGCCAGAACTACTCAGTGCATGGGTTCAATGGATTTATTTGTCTAATATCCCTGTCTTCCTATGTGAGTCAATCTGGGCTTTCCCTGGTGGAGGTGCTCACATCCCATTGGGCACACAGTAGGCCTTTAATAAATGTGAGGTGGATGGATTGGGAGTGGGTGGGTTTTGCTTTTCTAACGGTGGAGCCCAGGGAAGAGGAATTCTTTGCAATTGCCAGTCACCCTGAGAGCGGTTCTCTCTGCCTCCTATCTGCCCATGGCTAAACCTGGCCCTGTGTTTCATTCCTGGTTCCAGGTTGGAGCAGAGGGTGAGGAGGGTGAAAGGTGGAAGAGAATCCTGGCATGTGTTTCTGACACTCAAATATCTGCTCCGGGTGTTCTTTATTACTTATTTATTTTTGAGACAGGGTTTTGCTCTGTTGCCCAGGCTGGAGTGCAGTAGTGTGATCTTGACTGCACCTCCTGGGTTCAAGTGATTCTCTTGCATTAGCCTTCTGAGTAGCTAGGATTATAGGTGCCCACCACCATGCCTGGCTAATTTGTGTATTTTTAGTAGACACAAGGTTTCACCATATTGGCCAGGCTGGTCTCGAACTCCTGACCTCAAGTGATCCATCTGCCTCAGCCTCCCTAAGTGCTGGGATTACAGGTGCGAGCCACAACTCCCGGCCTCCTGGTGTTCTTTAAACAGGAGAAACAAGCATGCCATTAACAATGGCAAGACAGAGTGAGATGCATCCACCTCTTTCTGCCTGATGGGAGCTGCACTGCAGGGGACATGGAGGGGGATCACTGGCTGCACTGGAGGAAGGGCGCTGGCCTCAGCCCCATGTAGATCCAGGGCCCTGCGAGGAGCCAGCTCTGGATAGAACGTGCCATATATGTCTCTGGGTGGGGGACAGAGCACATGACACTTTCCCCCCACTTCTACTTTCTTCATTTTCCTGCAAAGCCTGGACTGTAAAGAAGGGGATCTCTGCATCTCATAAGCCCAGAGGCCAACAGCCAGCTTGTTTGGGAGTCCAGGGTCTGAGGCCACAGCCGGGAGAGTGCCCTGTCCGTGGCAGCTTCAAACCCACGTCCTGGTTCCTGGCAACTGGAGATCCTGGAGGAGACGGCTCCCGGTGGCTTTGTCGCTGACCTCCTCAGATCATTTTTTCAGACACGTGGAACCTTCCTCTCTCCTCCTTAATAGCTCCCACAGCTGCCAGCCCTGAGGGCTTTTCTTCTTTTAAATCAAATGCCTCTCTGGGTTTAATACACACGTGCGTGCACGTGCTCAGGAGCCCACGAGGCTGAAGCGGACCACGCCTTCTCAATTTCCCCAATTCATCCCTTTCTTGCTGTGATGGCTTCTGGTCACTTGGTGAGCTGCTGCAATCACCTGGGGTGGGGCGAGGCGAGGCGGGGCGGGGCTGGAGCGGGGGATAGTTACTGTCCAATTTGCTTCCCCTGGAGGAAAACTGTCTCCTCCACCACACTGAGCACCCCGCTCGCTGACTGTCCCACGGCTGCCCTTGTGGGCAGGGCTAGGCGAGGGAGCATGTGTGGCTCAGGGAAAACCCATCCCCATGCCTGGTTGCACTTGAGATTTTACTCAAAGTAAAATCTTTATGTTCCCATAATGGAGGGATGTAAAGAGCAGTGGACTTGCCTCACTTTCTCTGCCTCCTGTTTTCTTCTCTCTGTCAATCTGGCAGCCTCAGGACAGGTGCACCTTTGTAACCACCTGGGGATGTAGGCGCCGGTCCTCTGAGTCCAGAGCCGTTTCTCCCTCCCGAAGCCGGCTTCGTGTTCCAAAGAGGCTGGAGCCACCGAAGCTGGGACTCAGGCATGTGATCATACTAGAGGTATTTTTAGCTTTCTCATTAACCGAGTGCTTTCAAATTAGCCTTGTATTAACCTCAAAGGAAAATGAAAGTGTTTTTTTTTCTCTTCCCAGAGTAAGTCTCTCTCCTGCAGAATATCAAGGTTTCCATGATTAACGTTTCATGCGCCTTGAAGCTCTGATAAAGTTGGATTCGCTAATATCTAACTTGATGGAATAATTGGCTCATGATCTTTGCAATGGTGAGAGGGAAGCTGCCATGCATGGGAAGTGGTCTTTCCCTTCTCATCTCACACATCTTTTGTTTCTGCCTCCCCGTCCCCTCCACACCCTCATTTCAGAAGAGTCTAAGGGACCAACGCTCGGTGCCTGGTCTTCTCTGGAAAGCATCGTCTGTTCTGAGTGGGTGATTCCAGACTGATACTCAGCCACCTCCCCTCTTGGAAGCCAGGAGACCAGGGTCACAGAGGAGGCCTCTTGACTTTGGCAATGTCCCTTAAAGTGGGCTGATTTCTCTGCATTCAGGGTTCAGGCTGGAGAGGGGAGTAAATAGCCTTGCAATTTCCGAGCAGTCCCAGGTATCAAGTCTGACGAGGCGAATCCAATTTCCACTCACCACTGGAGAGGCAGGCGTGATCTGTCCAGCCAGGATTACCTGTGAGCAGTGTCTTTGTCTCAGGAACAGCAAAGATGGGCTTTTTTGAGAGGTAGTGGTAGACCAGACCCTCAGAGAAGATTGTATCTGGGAGTAGGTACCTGTCCCAGACAGAGTGAGCTGCTGACACCATCTGTTCCCCAGGTCACTGGAGGAAATCGGAGGGTTGCTTCCGAAGGACTCAAGTCACGGGTTTGATCCTTTGCTGACTGGTCTCACCTGTCTCTGGGCCCCAGGGTGACTCCTCTAGGGTGACTCCTCTCTGCCCTCCCCTTTCTCCCTCTCTTCTCCTTAATCCTCACCATTGCTTGCCTCTCTCTATCCCTACTTTGTCTCCTCCATCTCACCCTTCATTTGCGGGTCCGTGCTTCTAGAGTTATAGCAAAGAAGAGCTCTAGGCTTCTCAACTGGAGGCCTCCTAGGGAGACAGTTTGCTTCTGATCAGCATTTTGCTCCCTATGTGAGCAACTCTGATGAAGTTTTTGTCTTGTGTTTGGGTGTGCTGCTTGTTCCCAGAGCTCCATCTCGCAAGTGGGACAGCGGGGGCTGCCGGGAGGGAGGTTTCCTCCCCGGGGATTCCCGCTCAACCTCCCTTGCCATCCCAGCAGCCTGTGCCCTCCCCAAGTGGCTCACTTACTCTGCTCTAGATGTGACCAGGTTCCTGGAGGCCTAAGAAAAGACAGCAGGCCTGCGATTTAAATGACTAAAGCGAAGATCCCAGAGCCAAATATGCATGGATGACCTACATAAGCCTACACTCCTGTACCATGTATCCAATGGCCTCCTACCTGTTTCCACCTGAAGCCCCCTGCCACTCCAAAATCGACATGCTGAAAAACAAACTCAGGTTGGGCTCAGTGGCTCACACCTGTAATTCCAGCACTTTGGGAGGCTTAGGCAGGTGGATCACCTGAGGTTAAGAGTTCAAGACCACCCTGGCCAAGATGGCAAACCCTGTCTCTACTAAAAGTACAAAAAATAAGCAGGGCGTGGTGGTTCATGCCCATAGTCTTAGCTACTTGGGAGGCTGAGACAGGAGAATCTCTTGAACCCAAAAGGCAGAGGTTGCAGGGAGCCAAGATTGTGCCACTGCACTCCAACCTGGGTGACAGAGAGACTCCATCTCAAAAAAAAAAAGCAAACCCATCACTCCCTGTTCAATTCCTTCCCCGTTCTGTGTTTCTTACCCAGCTCAGCTCATAGTGTCACCCTCGACCCTGTCCCCAAGTCAAATCTGGGAGTCATCCGAGGTCCCTCCACATGCCTCCAAGTCATGTCAGCACCCCTGGGATAGGCCCTGTTGTCCTCTCTCCCCACCATTCCTGCAGTAACTCCAGACCTTGCTACCTCTTCCCAGTGCATTGCAATAGTCCCTCAGTTTGTCTTTCTGCTGAAAATCTCTTTTCTGCAGTAGAGTGCTTGTTCTAAAATGTGCTTCCCCCTTGCTAATACCTCTCAGAGGCTCCCAGTTAACTTTGGCCAAAGCCCACACCCCCTAGGCCACTTGGGAGAGGGACCCACTGGTTTCTCCTACCTTCTCCCCAGTTGCTCTCCCTCCCTACAAACCTTTATTCATCCAGACCCAATCAGCTGTGCATCCCTTGACGTTTCACACTCTTGTGCTTTGTACACAATGCTGCCTCTGACTGGAAGGCTCTTTCCTCCTGGTCCATTCAGTGAACTCCTATTCATCCTGCAAAACTTCCTCAAACGTATCCCTCTCTGAGACGCTATTGCAGCTGAGAGGTTCTCTTTGATGCTTAATGGAATCCCTGCATGTCACCATCTCATTTCCCGTAGATCTCACAGATGTCTACACTACAGCTCTATAGAAATGTGAGCTCAGGAGAAATGTTCCCTGGGTCTTTTGCATTCTGAGGGGCAGTTACGAGGGTACATCATTCTTCCAGGCTTTGCAGACATAGCTAGAGTTGTAGCTGCCCAAAGTCAGATCAGTGTCTTCATTCTCCTTCTTTCTCCTCATTGTCCTTCCCTCCTGTCTTTTGAGATGGAGTCTTGCTCTGTTGCCCGGAGCTGGAGTGCAGTGGCGCGATCTTGGCTCACTGCAGCCTCTGCTTGCCGGGTTCCAGTGATTCTCCTACCTCAGTCTCCTGGGAAGCTGGGATTACAGGTGCATGCCACCACACCTGGCTAATTTTTGTACTTTTAGTAGAGATGTGGTTTTGCCATGTTTGCCAGGCTGATTCCCCCCGTCTTCTATTGTTTATTCCAACTTTCCTTTGAGGAGAATGAAGCCCTCACTAGGGTGCTGCTCTTGGAGGCTGGGTTTGCTTTTCTAAACCAGAGCCTCCTACGGTCCTTTCCCCTCTGCTGCTTCGTATTCCTTGACCTCATCCTCTTCCTCCTTCTCCCCAGGGGCAGAGGCATTGCCTTCTCATCTCCATGGCCTGCAGACTCTCGTGTCTGGGAGAAGGAGCATCAACCTGTAGCTACAGAACTGCCGTCACGGTCCACATCGGTACCACGTGGCTGCTCCCAGCCCTGGGTCCCTCCAGCACTCATTAGTAGCTGCACCAGAGCTGGATGGGGAAGGAAGAGGGATGGGATTCACTGGAGTCCTCGTTAGGAGGAATTCAGGCCAAAGATTTGGAGAAGAGGAAGCTGGTCCTACTGGGCATGGCAAGGTGGGTGGATTTTCTGTTTCTCATCTGCCCATTGTCCCCCGTCTCCGCCCCCCTTCCTGCCAGCTGTTCTCTATCATTAGCCTGCTTGGGAAAGGCAGCAGCACAGGTGAGCCTCATTTTGAAAAAGCCTCATCCATTAAAGAAACTAGTCTTAAAGTCAGGTGGGGGGTAATTAGTCATATTTCAGAAGAATTCTTATGTATCAAAGGGCTTCGTGGCAGGGAGCCTGTAATCGCCCACACCCCGGAGTATGGACATCCGTGGGGACAGCCAGGCCACATTGCACCCGCTGTGTTTCCCAGGTCTTACCAGCTTATTTTCCCTCCTGTGAGTTAAAGAATTGTCTTTTTGTTTTAATTAACGTTTTTGTTATCATGCCTTTTCTTTGACGGAGGGGAGGAGCCTGGGTTGATTTTCCTCATTTCACTGATGTAGAAAACTGAGGTGAGAGTTGCGCAGCCAGAAGCACATAGAAACAGCATCCAAGGAGGGGCAGAAATGCTCATTCCACCCAAGAACTCTCAACCTTTTCCTCCTTCGTGAGAGAATCCCTGTTATATTTGGGGAGGTGATGGAACCAGCTATAAAAGACCATATTTTCTGGCTTTCTAAGTAGCGAAGCATGGCTGTGGGAATAAATTCCAGGCTTGGGATGAGAAAGGGGCTTTGGGGCAGGCGGCTTAGCTAGGAGGGAACACCCCTCAGATGCTCTTCCCACTCCCTCCCTCCCTGCTGCCTGGAAGGTGATGGTTGGAGCTCCCGCAGACATTTTGGACCAAGTCAGGGCCTTGGAAATGGAAGCTCAGTCCCAGGATGGCAGAAGCAGAAAGACAGAGGGAGACTGAGTTCTGATAACCCCAGAATTGCCTTACTGGCCTGAGACCACTTACCTCTGCACTTGTTTTATATAAGAGAAGAAAGAAGTTGCCATCTTGGTTAAGCCACTGTTAGTTTGGATTACGTGTTGCATGTGGCTGACCCTAATTCTTGGTAATAAATTAAGTTTCCTGACTCTTATCTTCAAGCTACATCATGCCCACAGCTTGGAGGCAGATGGGACACAGCTGGTTTTCCCAGTCTGTGTTTACAACCCGGTTACAACTTTCCCCAAATCTAGTGTTTTTCGCCTTCTACTCCAGCTTTTCCTGTGGGCCTGTGGAAGTAAGTGATCTGATAGTATCAAGGGGGTGTTACAGGAATGGAGTCCAGATCCAGACCCCAAGAGAGGATTCTTGATCTCATGCAAGAAAGAATTCAGGGAGAGTCCCATAGAGTAAAGTAAAGGCAAGTTTATTAAGTAGAGGAATAGAAGATTGGCTACTCCATAGAGCAGCCCCGAGGGCTGCTGGTTTCCCATTTTTATGGTTATTTCTTGAGGATATGCTAAAAAAAAAAGGGGGGGATGGATTATTTAGGCCTCCCATTTTTAGACCATATAGGGTAACTTCTTGATGTTGCCAGGGCATTGGTAAAGTGTCATGGTGCTGGAGGGAGTGTAGCACAGAGGATGACCAGAGGTCACTCTCATCGCCGTTTTGGTGGATTTTGACTGGCTTCTTTGCTGTAACCTGTTTTATCAGCAAGGTCTTTATGACGTGTATCTTGTGCCAACCTCGTGTCTCATCCTGTGACTTAGAATGCCTTAACCTCCTGGGAATGCAGCCCAGGAGGTCTCAGCCTCATTTTACCCAGCTCCCATTCAAGATGGAGTTGCTCTGGTTCAAACACCTCTGAGAGGAGGACTCCTGAAAAGGGAGATAAAAGACCCTCCTTGGGCCACATCACTTAGCTGGAAGCACTGAGGGACCTCAACCCTCATGTCAGCATATGCAGTGCCACAGAGATGAAGCCCACTGCCCTTTTGTAATCAGCTCTCTCTTTGTGGCCATGCCCACTCATTCAGGCTCCTTCCTCCTCTCCCCCTTGGCTGGGATCCCCCTTTCCTCCCACTACTTTTCAGCTAGCGCCCTTCCCTTAGCACGTGAATACCTAGAAGTTGGGCACAAGAATTCCCACTGTGTCTGGTGTCTTACATAGGCATGTCTGACATGCATCACTTTGGCGCTCATGAGGTCCACTTAGTCTATGTAGCTTGGTGTGGGTTTTAGCCTATGCCAGATCTCCACTTCTCTTTCCTGTTCTCATCCCCACGATGTACCTTTGGGCAACTCTCTTTGCATTTTTGGACCTCGCTATTTGCCCACCATAAAATAAATGAGTTGGATTGATCTCTAAGACCTTTCCCAGCTTTTAATCCCCAAGATGGCCAAGGTGGAATGAGCTCAGACAGAGAAAGTCACCAGCACATAGTCTCCAGCCAGGACTCTGACCAGCCCAGCTGCTTCCTGGCTCCCATATCAGTGCTGGCAGGAGGCAGGCAGGTGGCGGTTTCTTTCCCACTCTAAAGCCTTCCTTGGGTCCCTGCCTGGTGACCCCTCTCACGGGAGCTCAAGGGGAGAGGAGAAGGGGCTGTGCCGGCTGACTTTCCTCCTCATCTCCCATTACTCAGGTCCTCCAGGGCAGGAAAGCCATGGAAGTGGTGCTTTTAAAACTGAAGGATCTTCCTGAGCTCTTGAACTGGTAAATGGTGTTAACAGTCCTCCCAGGGCCCTGGAGAGAGAGATTTGAAGGCCGCATTCATTAGCAGAAGCCGCATCAACGGAGGTGGCCGCCGCGGCTGTGGCTCTGAGCAGGTCTTTGCGAGCATCCTGATTTCCTGGCCTTCCTGGACAGACTTCTCAACACATTTCATTGTCGATATTTGCGGGCTTAACTTGCCATGTGGGTCCTGATGAAGTAGCTTGCGGTTTTTAATCTATTCATTCTTTTCATATTAGCCGGGAGTTCCATCTCTTGTTCCGCCGCCTCTTCCCTTCAGCGCGTGGTTATCTCAGCTTCCAGGGATGGGTGGATGGGACTCCTCCCACTGCAAGGGCAGTGAAGCATCCATTGGGTAGCTGTCCTGGTGTCCCCATCGTGGGACATTAGTAAAAGCAGCGACCCAGTTTCTCAGAGTCCTGGATGCCGGCCAGGGGTCTGTTTTGTAGAAAATGACTGATCTTAGTTCAAAGATTCAGTGGGTAGTATTTGAGTGAGATACAAGTTCCACCCCCAACCCCAGGTCCTGTTGTTCCCGCCCCATCTCCCTAGATACAGTCTATAGGCTCCTTTCGATACTGACTGATGCTTTCCCTAATCCTGAAAAATTCCTAGAGGAGACTCCACTGTATTTCTTAGAAATGCTTTTTTGTCAGGTCTCAGGACTCTTCAAAGAGAAGAACTTTTTTTTTTTTCTTTATAAAATTGTACAGCTAGAAGAGCCCCCGGGGATTATCTGGTGTAACCCCCTCCTTTTACAGATGAAAAAACTGAGGCTCAGAGAGGTGATGAGTCAGAGGCCCAAATTTGCACAGTTTTCTCAGAGGCTAAGGCTTCTGACTCCCAGGTCACCACCACTCTTTGACTCCTGATTAGCTCCAGGCAGCTCAACGCCTGGCTGGAGGCGCCAGGAGGGGTGGGCAGCACCCTCCCTCCCTGTTGCATGCTCTAGGCCTCTGATAAGACCAACTCTTTTGAAATTGTTAGTACTGTTGGGGCTCTAAGAATTCTCGGAGATTTCAACTGAGAGTTTTCCTTTCCAGACTTGACCTTTAAGGATTCATCCTGCTAAGAAATTCTTCCATGCGGATCCTGGGCGGGGCTTGGGTATGTGCAAGCAAAGGGCCTGGGCTTCTGTGAATGCCTGGTGATCTATGCTTGTGCTTTGTGAGACAGCTGACCTCAGGGTGGGAGTGAAACCATCACTTCGTTGGGTTGGTTCACAGAAGACCTCTTGGGAAGGACAGGGACAGAGGAGAGTTTGGCGGAGGATTGGAAGGCTGCTCTCCCAGGCTGCTGCCCGCTGGTATCATACCTCAGTCCTGGGCAGAGGTGTTCCTGGACCAAACTGAGGGTCGGGCTGCTATTTCTCATGGCCCAATAACGAGATGCAGATGAACTGGGGAGGAAGAGAGATTTTATTTCTGCAACGCGTGACGGGGAAAAGGCCTGGAAATTATTGCCAGGCCAACTCAAAATTACAAAGTTTTCCAGAGCTTACATACCTTTGAAGCTATATATCTAAATATAAGTGTACATGCATCTAACGACATAAGTTGGGTGGGGGCAGTGGCTCACGCCTGCAATCCCAGCATTTTGGGAGGTCGAGGCAGGCAGATCACCTGAGGCCATGAGTTCAAGACCAGCCTGGCCAACCTGGTGAAACCCGGTATCTACTAAAAATACAAAAATTAGCCAGGCACGATAGTGGGCACTTGTAATCTCAGCTACTTGGGAGGCTGAGGCAGGAGAATCGCTTGAACCCGGGAAGCGGAGGTTGCAATGAGCCGAGATCACACCATTGCACTCCAGCCTGGGTGACAAGAGCAAAACTTCGTCTTAGGAAACAAACAAACAAACAAAAGACATAAGCGATTAACTTATTTTAATCTATAACTAAGGCTTGAGTCCTGAAGACCTTCTTCTGAAGTCTCAGTAAATTTACTTAATCTAAATGGGTCCAGGTGCTGGGGTGATTACCCTTATCTTGTTTCGGGCTAAATCACAGAGGTTTGGCGAGTTTCTTCAGACCCCCGATAAAACTTGTTTCATCCTAAATGTGTCCTGTTAAGAATTCCTTTGTTGTTTTGTCATGCTTTAAAGCCCAGGAAAAACTCCTAAGGCCTAGGCAAAACTTCTGGTGGGCCTTTGTTACATTCCAGCCTTTGTATAAGGTGCTGGCTTTTAATATTTAGCTTAGCCACTCAGTCAGTACTGAGACAGCTGTTATGGAAGCCTGCCTCCGTGAGATCTGCCTGCAACAGAGGGACTAGAGCAGAGAGGAAGAGTGTTTGTCGCATAAGACCTCCCGCCTGGTGCTGGGGATGCAATGGGATGCTTCCTGCACTCACCAGAACCGTCTGTGGGCCAAAGGGACGTGGGATGGATGGGAAAGGGGATTTCCCCCTTGTCCCACCTGACCCCATTAGCAAAGGGG
Source organism: Theropithecus gelada (assembly GCF_003255815.1). Taxonomy (NCBI): domain Eukaryota; kingdom Metazoa; phylum Chordata; class Mammalia; order Primates; family Cercopithecidae; genus Theropithecus; species Theropithecus gelada. The sequence continues at coordinate 47,404,061 of NC_037684.1, read as the reverse complement.
CTTCAGCCAGGTGGCATCGGCAGTGTGAAACAGGGGTACGGGTGGCCCTAGGTGGCAGTGGCAGTGGCAGCTGGTTTGTCTCAGCCAGGTGGCCCCAGAAGCAGTTGTCTGGGGAGGTGATCCCAGGAAGCACTGATAAGAGACTGGGAAATGAGCCTGGAATGGGATCAGCTGGTTCTGGACATGTTTCAGGCCCACACCCTGCACCTGGATCCCTTCACGGGCCTCAGGGCCAGGTGCACCACATCATTCCAAATCGTCCCTCCTGAGGGCTGAGGAGCTGGGATGTTTTAACATCCATGGGGGTTAATTCTCTGGCAGATCCGGCTTCCCCAGAAGTGGACTGTAAACATGCTCCTGGCTCCTGTGAAAGCTCCCAGACTGAGTTGTGTGTGTTTGCAGTCCGAAGCCATGGGCATTGGAGCCGTCAGCGCCAAGACAGAGTGGCCGGGACACCGACAGTGTCTACTACAGGAGTGGTCCCCTGCCCGAACTCCGTAAGAGATGAAGGCGGCCCAAGTCGAGATGAGAGGAAGAGCAAATAGCGCAGGGCAGCCCCAGAGGCCTGGGGGGCAGGGCCCAGGCCAGGGTGGGGAGAGCAAGGCACTTGCCTGCAGCCACATTTAAGAGGAGCAGCCAAGTACTCAGGAGTCAAGACCATCACACGTAGTCAAAGCAGAGAAAGTCGGTGATGAACAAACTGTCAGCTGTCCACATGTGAAATAAAGACAGGATCTGGCTGGGCTGGGATTAGGGTGTGGGTTGTATGAGTACAGGGACAAGGCCTGTCTTTATTCCACATTTGGATATTTTGTTCACTGTGGATAGTTTTTATTTCATGTTGGTTTCCTAAGAATGCCGCAATAAATGTTGTTTAGTGAGTTTCTGGGGTCCCCCTAAATTTTCTGCCTGGGCTGAGTGCCTGACTTGCTTCACCCTAGTCCGGGCCGAGTCTCACCCCGAGGACTTCCCCCAAAGCCGGGGAGGCTGTGTCGGGGACAGAGCTGGGGTAACTGGAGCCAGGGCGCTGGGTGTATGCACTCATCTCTCTGTGCTCCAAAACCTACTGGCTCCTAAGGGGGAAGCAAGTACAGTCAGTCCCTGCTGGGAGGAACGTGGCTGAATCTCAGGGCTGGAAGTTGGCCCGACTTTTCTCCTAATGCAGGAGGCCCCTCTGCAGCCCTCCGGAGGGGAGAAGTGTCTGTTTCAGCCCACTGTGCACAGAAAGGCTCTACTGTGTGGGGAAGGTGTCTTCTCCAGTGATTGCAGCAGTGAGCAATGTCTTCCTTGTCACTGCAGCGGACACCTTGTAGCTTCTCTGACATTGCTCGTGGGCATGCTGGGGGCTGTTTAAGACCCTAACCTCTGTCTGCCCTGGGATTCAGGACAGGTCCAGCCAGGAGGAGACTTGCAGGAGGACCACAGGAGCCTCATGGGCAAAATAAACAGACCGACCCATCCTGAGAAAAGGAGTCAGAGTGTAGAGTTGGGTCTTGGGCACAGGTGCAGGGCCCAAGGGAAGGGGGTCACTTAGTATGGTGGGGAGTGGTTTTTACATTGTTGCCATCTCTCTGTCCTGGGGTGTGGGGAAGGTAGTGGCAGACACAGGAACACACCAGCTGCTCTGGGAACTTCTGTCAGGCAAGGATATAAATACAAAAGCTCATATGGCTCTGTGGCCCACGTACCAGCATGTAATGCAAGGGTGATGAGGTACAGCTGATGTCTGAGGACCACAGGGCAAAGTTCCAGAGCAGGCAGAGCACCTGGATGGCAACATAGAGCAGCTGCAGCCAGAGCAGGAGCCACAGGCGAGTAATGTGAGACTAGTGTACAGCGGACACTTCCCTTGTACCTGCATGAGCTTGAGGTCTCCCCTCCCCTCCCCTCCCCTGTCCTGCCCTTCCTTCCCCTCCTCTTCCCTTCTCAACAGATGAAACTCCATTTTCACCCCTATGTTGGTGTGACCTGGAGAAATATATGAGAAGTTTTCTGAACTGCTGTTGGGGAATGAAATGGAACCCATGAACCCAAAGAGCAGAAAGGGTGTGGTCACGGGCTATGCCGACTGTCACAGATGTAGGAGCAGCCCCAGAGCTTCAGAAGAGTGCAAGATGCAGTGATCATCAGCGCAGTGGCCCCCACTGTGGGCATGTGGCAGGGCACACCCCCCAGCCCTGGCAGTAGAGGTGGCTGTGTCTACTCTGTGAGCCAATGTGAGTCACTGCATCCCCTTACCCTGGCTGAGACAGGTCTCTCGTAGCCATTGAAGTCACTACAATGAATAGAGTATCCGTGAGCAAGATAATCATGGCATTTACTTAGCTTTTGGAGTTTCCTGTGGTCTGTTTTCACAGCACAGGGTGGCCTGTCCTGAGGAGCACAGAAGGACAGCATCCACTTCTACTCGGCACTCATCGGTGCATCATTGTCCAGACGGGGACCCCATGCTATAGATTAGGGTCTTGGTTGCCACTCAGGCATCCATGCTGGGGGTGATGCTCACAGTTTTCCAAAAACAAATGCAAAGGCACAGTGGGTTCAGCTATCACCTCCAGGCTAACACATAAAACTGCCACCCAGATGTAGATCGCCCAGGTTTACACCTTGTATCCAGCTTTAGGTTTAGCTAAAAAAGAAAGTAATTAGTCTTTCTTGATTTCTTTTAACTCACTGGCCAAAAAAAAAAAAAAAAATTCTAATAAATTTCTGGAACTGGAGAGGCAAAAGAACAAGTTGCATTGTTTACCCCTTCCTTGCACTACAACTAATAATAACAAAGAACTCCACTGGCTTATAAATTCTTTGTGTTCCTTTAATACCACAGAAAAATAAGCCTGAGACAAGGATGGGGAGGTCACAGGCACCCACGTGTGCTGGAACATGGCTGAATGCCTATGGTGTACTCTTGAGAGCTCTGTGGTATCTTCGCAATAGCAAAGACAATATGCAGACTCACTTGAAGCCAGCTTGATGGACATTGCAGGAGGAGTGGGGAATGACAGGCCACTATCTGGTCACCCAGGCTGCACCTGCTGTTTCTTGCAAAGCGGAAATGTGATACTAATGGAAAGCAGAAGCACAATTTGAAACTTCTTTTTCATTTGCAAGACCCTAGATTCATGGTGGAGTTACCTGTCTGTAAATACCCATGAATCTGGGGTTCAAAGACCACCTGTCTGAGAGTCTGGGGCTGCCATGGAAGGAAATGTGGACTTGGGTGTGAAAATACTTGTTCTTAGAATTGTTTGGTAGACTTTTGGATGGGCAGTGGCGAGGAGGGTAGCAAGATTTATGAATGGACAGACGGCTGAGAACTGAGTGTTCAAGAGGGAAGGAAAGCCGGGTGCAGTGGCTCATACCTGTAGTCCCAGCACTGTGGGAGGCTGAAGCAGGCAGATCACTTGGAGTTTGAGACCAGCCTGGCCAACATGGTGAAACCCCATCTCTACTAAAAATACATAAAGTAGCCGGGACTGGTGGCATGCCTGTAGTCCCAGTTACTCAGTAGGCTGAGGCAGAAGAATCACTTGAAGCTGGGAGGTGGAAGTTGCAGTGAGCCGAGATTATGCTACTGCACTCCAACCTAGGCACCAGAGTGAGACTCCATCTCCCCCCACAAAAAAAAAAAAAAAAAAAAAGGAAACTCGGAGTTACAGAAATATCCAACCGATGGGGGTGGGAGTGGTGACAGGGAATGCTTAAAAAACAAAAGGAGATTATGAAGCAGGACATGTTGATGGTAGCTGAAGGGCATCAGGGACATGAAGACCCAAGAGGGTGATGGCTCGAGGCAGATCAGCTAAAGTAGGCATGAGACGAGGGAGCAGACCTCTTTGGGGGTGATCTCCAGGCTGAGTGCATGAGCGCAGACTGCTGGAGAGACAGAAGAGGCTGCATCAGGAGGGAGAGGACGTCTCCCACCCAGGCAAAAGAGACACCCTACAGGAGCTGGAGCCAGAGAGGAGCCCAAGCAGGTGACGTGGGATGAGAGGACGGAACAGAGGGGTACTAGGAGAGGACTATCTCATACTCGGGCGAAACATCTCACACCCGCTCTGAAGAGATAGCTCCCACTCAGGGATGACAATGAAGCGAGTCTGCAGTGATGCTGGGGGTGCATGGTGGAGGCAGACTGCTCAGTAGGCATCTATATGACCCACACAGTAGGCACTAAATAAATGCCTGTGGAAATTGATGAATACATTGCAGTAGACACAGTCGTACCAGTTTTGCGCTAGGAGCTGTAGTGTAATGGCAGCTATTCAAGAGAGTTATGGCTGTGATGAAATCAGCTGGGCTGCCGAACGGCTCGAGAGAGCAAGGGCTCTTAGGTTTGAGACTTGGAGTTTGCAGTGAAGAGGAAGTAAACTAAACTAGCAGTGACCGCTGTGGCCATCTCTGAACATGAAAATGGGCGGCAGGAAAGGAGTGGGGCAGGGATAAGCCTTTTCACAAAGACACACTTTAGGGTTGCACGAAGTGGTGGGCTGACTCCCCAGAAAACACCTCTTCAGGCCAATGCAGAATAAAGGCAAATTCTGGTAAATATTGACCCCGTGCTCTCTGAAATTCAGGCCGCTTCTCGCCACTGCTGTGCTAGTGATCTCGGACCAGCAAGGTGGACTGGAAGAGGACTTTTGTGTGACTTTGCCATGTCTTGCTAGTGTAGCTAATATTAATTGAGCACTTAAGATGCACCAGACACTGTGTAAGTGCTCTACAGGAATTAACTCTTCTAATCCTCTGTGCCTGTAATAATTGCCTCTTTTTTACAGGTGAGTCAACTGAGGCACAGAGAGGCCATGAGCTAACCCATGTAGACCCAGGAAATGAGCACAGGCAGGTGGTACCAAGACTTGTTCTCAGTCCTTTCCCTGTAACTGCCTCTTCAAGTGCAGGCATGTGTGTGGGTGGCTCCAATTCCATGGAGGGAACGGCCACTGGACCCTTCAGTCTTTTATGCTGCAGTCACCTCCTTACCCGGCTCTGGAAGGCATGAGAGTATGGACTGTGGAATCGCATTTGCTGGGGTTTGGGTCCCAGCTCCGCTTCTTAGGATTTGGGCAACTTTAGTTATCTCATCTGTATAATTTGTGTTGTGAGGATTAGAGAAAACACATACATAGAGTGTTTTGTATGTCTTGTGATGTGTAGTGTGTCTTCTATGAGAAGCCTTCACTCAGTCAACACTTGTTGTTCCTGTCCTAAGAAATGTCCCCTGATGGAATTAACCAGTTCCTTCAGTGTGAGCATCTGCCTCTTCTTACCTTGGTTTTGGATCCTGACAGCATCCTCAGAGCCAATTCTTGGTTATGTCTATTATCAGGGCATGGGATAGATTTCTCCTTGTTCACCCAGTAACTGACCTTGAATGGCCACTATGGTCCTGACTTTTTTTTTTTTTTTTTTTTTTTGAGACGGAGTCTTGCTCTGTCGCCCAGGCTGAAGTACAGTGGTGTGATCTCGGCTCACTGCAAGCTCCGCCTCCCAGGTTCACCCCATTCTCCTGCCTCAGCCTCCCGAGTAGCTGGGACTATAGGCGCCCGGCACCATGCCTGGCTAATTTTTTTTTGTATTTTTAGTAGAGACAAGGTTTCACCGTGTTAACCAGGATGGTCTCAATCTCCTGACCTCGCGATCTGCCTGCCTCAGCCTCCCAAAGTGCTGGGATTACAGGCGTGAGCCACTGTGCCCAGCTGGTCCTGACTCTTGAGTCACTGGCTGAATCAATTTGGTGTGTGCCTTCCAGACAGAGGAGGCCCCTGAGTGATGGCTGGAAAAGGAAGGAGCTCCATGCAGCAGGGCAAGTTCAAGCAGCTTGGATGTGCTGGGGCATAAATTACAAAGAAGGGAGGCTAGAGAGGGGCGCCAGTTTCAAGGAAGCTCTTGTGGTGCACCTTAAGGAGCTTGAGCTTGATCCTGCATTCAGTGGAATGAAGCCTTTGAGGGTGTTACATAGGAAGGCAACCTGGTGACATCAGGGAGCTCATTCCAGTACCTGTGTGGAAAATGGGTTGGAGGCAAGCAAGACTGAAAGCCAGGATGCCTGTTAGGAAGTTGCTGCTATTGCCTCAGCATCAGCCACAGGAGGGACCCTACAGGATCTGGCCTTATTCAACTTCTTGGGCTCACTTCCTGCCTCCCTACCTCCTGCTCTCTTTGCTCCTGCCTCATATTCCCCTTGTCATTCCTCAAATTCAACAAGGATGCTCCTGCTACAGACATTTGCCATTACCGCGGCCTCTACAAGACACACTTCCCTAAGGTATGTGCATGGCCTTCAGGTCTCTGCTCAAACACTATTTTACTGGGAAGCGTTTCTTAAGCACTCTGCAATAAATAACTCCTTGACTTCCTCACTTTCTAGCCTCTCATCCTACTCTATTATTTTCTTTACTTTCTCTTTTTATTTTTAGAGGCAGGGTCTCACTCTGTTGCCCAGGCTGGAGTGCAGTGGTGCAATCCTAGCTCACCTGCAGCCTTGAGCTCCTGGGCTCAAGGGATTACTTCCTGCCTCAGCCTCCGGAGTAGCGAGGACTATAGGCTTGAGGCACTGCACCTGTCTTCGGCTTCTCTGTAATTTTCTTCCTTAGCACTTATCACTACATGATATTATATTGATCCATTTGTTTATTATCTGTCTCACTGCACTGTAATATAAGCTACTCCAGGCAGGGCCAGTGGCTATTTTGTTCACTGCTGTCTTCCTAGAGGTAGACCCTCAATAAGCATTGAATGAGTAAATGAATCCAAGTGATAACTTAATATGAGGGTGGCTCAACCTAATCTGCAATGAGCAGGGAGGCATTTCAGGGCAAGATTCAGTACTGCCTGTCTACACTCACTGGCAAACATTTGATTTTTAGTTCAAAGCACTAAATACAGGTCTCCTTCGTGGGTCCCAGGGACTGGTTCATCATTAGAAGTAAATCCCCCTTCGTCTTGTGCAGGTAGTTTGTAGGGACAGGCTTGCACAGATAGTTGTGGAGCAGCTGGACTCCTGTGCAGACAGTTTGTGGGTTATTTCTCCTGCGATGACATTGTTCTTGAGTGGTAAGTAATTAGAGCCTCAGGGTCATCTCTCATTTTGTGGATAAGCACAGCTCCAACACTTTAGGCGAAGTGCCCGTGATAAGAAACAGAACATTGCAATGTGCTCGCACAAACCAAAAAGTCAATAACTGCTTGACATTCTGAGAAGCAGATGTTCACTGGTAGAACCAACACCTTGGAAGGTCTTTTCTCAGTGGGCACTAAAGTGGTTCAACAATGGTTGCCTTTTATGGATGATATACTTAAAATGAACGAAAAGCCCTGGGCAGGCTGGAAGCTTTTGTCCAGTTTTGAGGGCAATGCAATCAGGTTTGCATGAATTTCATCTTAGGACAGGTGAATGCAAACAGCATTAATTCAATAAGCCTAAGAAGGTGACGATGGAAGTTATGACATCACAGGTTTCCTTTCTCATCTGGATACGAGATGATTCAAAGGGACTTATTTCTTGGATGATCCTGTAAATTGGAGGACTTCGTTGAAAAGTGGTCTTACACCAGGAATCATACGCAGTATAGTTTCCATGAAACTGTAGGAAATTGAAACAGTCCTCAGAAATTCTGAAGATGCCATGTTCAGGGTCACTCTGGATGAGTGACAAGTATCTAGACAACTATTACCCATGTGGATACACTTGGGGAATTTCTTCTTGCTGGTAAGACTTTTCCTCCAACTGGAATTTCAAGTGGTTAATGGTAGAGACCTCAAGTGCATTGTATACAGATCTTAAGGAAGCAGGGCAGGACACAGAATTCTTGAGAGTCTTCTGTTATCAACAGTATGATAGGTACTTTCTATACTTTAAAAATTTAACTTTCTTAACAACCCTACAAAATAGATGCTATTATCCCAAACTTACAGATGAGAAAACTGTGGCTTAGAGTGGTTAAAAAAAGTCCGAAGGCCACACAGCTAAAAAAATGGCAAGACTGGATTTCCCACCCCCTGCCATATGCAATATGACTTCTGAGCACCCGCATGCACATCTATCATCCAATTATTACTGAACTGTTAGGCTTCTCTATGAGTGTGATCTATACATATGTGGTTTAATGAGGTGGTTTAAGGAGAATTTTTGCGGGGGTGGGTATGATAACAATGCTGATTAGATGCTCAAGCTCTAACATTTCTTTCCTTGGAGGAGAAAACAAAAGCTGTTTCTAGGGATTGAAGGGAATTGAAGGAAAGTTTAGGTCAAGTTAGGGCTGTGGTATTTTCCTCTTACATAGTCTATGTTCCTTACTAATCACTGATAACTATAACCCAGAGGTACCGATGACTTTGGACTCTGACGGCTAATGGTATGAGGCCAGGCTTTGTGTTTCCTCTGTGCAATCAAGAATAGAAGCTTCTCCCCCTAAGGTCGTATGCCCTAATGTTAACAGTCTTCAGCAACACAAACTGAGTGACTATCTCAGTTTACTATAAAAATAAAATAAAAACATAAGGTGGGAGCTACTGGCTTCTGGTAGCAGTGTAGTAATTTGGTCACAGTGAGTCTTCCACAGATGACAATTATAAACTCTGAGCAAAACACAAAAGAGCACAGAGGAACACCAAAGGCAGGCAGAAACTGGAGGTGAGTCTGCCCTTGTGAGACTGCATGAATATTTGTGAGTTTGAAGTGTTTTGCCTGGAACTCCCAAATCTGTGCATAAATTGAGGTGATAGAAAGCTACAGCTGTACTGACTTGAGATGTCAGAGGACAACATTCAGGGCTGGAAGAAAGAAAGTTAGCCGGGCACAGTGGCTTACGCCTGTAATCCTAGCACTTTAGAAGACCGAGGTGGGTGGATCACCTGAGGTCAGGAGTTCAAGACCAGCCTGGCCAACATGGTGAAACCCTATCTCTACTAAAAATACAAAAATTAGCCAGGCATGGTGGCAGGCACCTGTAATTCCAGCTACTTGGGAGGATGAGACACAGAATCGCTTGAACCTGGGAGGCAGAAGGTTGCAGTGAGCCGAGATCATGCCGCTGCACTCCAGCCTGGGTGACAGAGCAAGACTCTGTCTCAAAAAAAAAAAAAAAAAAAAAAAAAAAGAAATACTTGAAGGAAGTGTGCCTCAAAGGAGGAGAGCCCTAAAACACGTATGAGATTTGCCCAAACTCCAAATTCTTGGCACATCTAAGATATGTACATTGAGAAGAGACTACAATTTTTTGGGTGGATTTGATAATGATATTGGTCTAATAATAGTGATAACGACCCAGGGAAAAAGACCAGCAACTGGAAGTGGAAGAAACTGGTGGAGATTTTAGTTGCAACTGGTCAAGCGGGAGATGACATTTGGAGACTGAGATAGTCAATTGGCTTGCATGATTGAATAAATTGATAGAAAAATAAAACAGACTTCAGAGTTTTTGCAATGTATTTTTTAAAAAATGTTTAATATCCAATCAGAAACCACTAGACACGTAAAGAAATAGGAAAATGTTGCTTCTACCAAAAAAAAAAATTCCCATCAGTAGAAATCAACCCTAGATGATCCAGATATTGCAGTTAGTAGATAAGGAATTTAAAGTAGCTATTATAAATATGCTCAAAGACTTAAAATATATACATATGGAAAATACATACAAAATGAGAAATCACAGTAAAGAAATAGAAATTATTATAGAGAGCCAAATGGAAATTCTAGAGTAATGCTGTTCAAAGAACTTTTCCAGCAATGAAAATGTTCTATATCAGCACTGTCTAACACAGTAGTCACTAGCCACATGTAACTCTTGAGCACCTGAAATGTAGCTGCTGTAAACAAACCACAAATTCATTAGAATTTTAACAGGCACACAGTGATTACATTATTGGGCAGTGCAGTTCTACACTTAAAATGTATATAACTGAATTGAAAGAATCCCTTTAATCATTCAGTAGTAGATTGGAAATGGAAGAACAAAGAGTCAGTGACCTTAAAGATAGATCAATAGAAAGTATCCAGTGGAAAAAATACAGAGAAAGAAAGTAATAGAAACAAAGAGAACCTCATAAATATGTGGAACATATCAAGCTAAAATATGTGTAATTGGAGTACTAGAAGGAGAGGGGACAGAAAATCAGGCAGAAAAATATTTGTAGAAATAATGACTGAAAATCCCCAAAATCTAGTGGTGAATTTATAGATCCAAAAAGCTCAATGAATCCCAAGTAGAATAAATACAAAGTGGACCACACCTAGACCCCTCATAATCAAATAGCTAAAATCCAAAGACAAAGGAACAACTCTTGAAAATAGTCAGAGAGAAACACCACCACATTCTGTTACAAGATACTAGTGTTGCCTGACATCTCATCAAAGACAAAGGAGGTTGAAGATAGGGGAACAATAACTTTAAAGTGCTGAAAGGAAAAGAAAAGAAACTTCTACCCAGAATTCTATACCCAGCTAAATTATCTCTCAAAAAATTAAAAACAAAATAATCTGCTCAGGCTGCCATAACAAAATGCTACAGACTGGGTAACTTAACAGAAATTTATTTTCTCACAGTTCTGGAGGGTAGAAGTCTGAGGTTAGGGTGCCAGCATAGTGGGATTCTGGTGAGGGCTCTCCTCCTGGCTTTCAGGTGGCCATCTTCTCATTGTGTCCTCATGTGGCCTTGTCTAGGTTGGTGCTCATGAGAGAGAGAATGAACTCTCTTCCTCTTCTTTTAAGCCACAAATCCTATCAGATTAGGACCCTACTCTTATGACCTCATTTAACCTTAATTACCTTCTATATCTCAGCCCTATGTCAAAATACAATCACACTGGGAGTTAAGGTTTCAACATGAGAAGCTTGAGGGAACACAATTCAGTCCATAGCAGAAATACATTTTTTTTTTTTTTTTTAGCTGGAGTCTCACTCTGTTGCTCAGATTGAAGTGCAGTGGCATAATCTTGGCTCACTGGAACCTCTGCCTCCCAGGATAAAGTGATCCTCCCACTTCAGCCTCCCAAGTAGCTGGGACTACAGATGTGCATCACCATGCCTGGCTAACTTTTGTATTTTTAGTAGAGATGCGGTTTCATCATGTTGGCCAGACTGGTCTCAAACTCTTGACCTCAGATGATCTGCCTGCCTCAGTCTCCCAAAGTGCTGAGATTACAGGCATGAGCCACCGCTCTTAGCCTCATAGCAGGAATGAATTTATCGAAAGATCTGCAAGGTCTATACATAAAACTACAAAATACTATTGAGAGAAATGACAGGATCTGTAATAATTTCCATAATGTATTTTTGTATTTCTGTAATAATTTCTGTAATGAGAGACATACCATGTTCAAGAATTAGATGACTCAATATTGTTAAGATGTAAATTCTCCCCTAATTGTATTTCAATTCAATCCCAATCAAATCTCCTCCAGACTTTTATAAAATAGAAATTGATAGTATGCTTCTAAAATTCATAAGGAAAAACGGAAGACCTAGAATAACCAACCAGTCTTGACAAAGAAGATCAAAGCTAGAAAACTTATACTTTCTAAACTTAAGACTCACTATAAAGTAATTAAAACAGTGTAATAATAGACAAACTGGTCAATAAAAAAGAATAGTGAGCCCAGAAAGAGATTTACATGATCAATTGATTTTTGACAGTGGGACTAAAACATTTACGTGGATAAAGAAAAACCTTTTTAACAAGCACTGTTAGAACAACTTGGTGTCTACATGGGAGAATGAAAGAGAATTTTAACTTTTATCTCACACAACATACAATAATTAATATGAGATGAATGATAGACCCAAACATAAAAGCTAACATTTACAAGCTTTTAGGAAAAAAATAGTATCTCTGTAATCTAGGGTAAGAAAAGTTTTTTTTTCCTTTCTTTCTTTTCTTTTTTTTTTTTTTTTTTTACAGGACACAGAAAATAGTAACTGTAAGAGAAAAAGATTGATCAATTCATCAATTCTTAAAAACTTCTGTATTGTGAATAGTGCTGCAATAAACATATGTGTGCATGTGTCTTTATAGCAGCATGATTTATAATCCTTTGGGTATATACCCAGTAATGGGATGGCTGGGTCATATGGTACTTCTAGTTCTAGATCCTTGAGGAATCGCCATACTGTTTTCCATAATGGTTGAACTAGTTTACAATCCCACCAACAGTGTAAAAGTGTTCCTATTTCTCCACATCCTCTCCAGCACCTGTTGTTTCCTGACTTTTTAATGATCGCCATTCTAACTGGTGTGAGATGGTATCTCATTGTGGTTTTGATTTGCATTTCTCTGATGGCCAGTGATGATGAGCATTTTTTCATGTGTCTGTTGGCTGTATGAATGTCTTCTTTTGAGAACTGTCTGTTCATATCCTTTGCCCACTTTTTGATGGGGTTGTTTTTTTCTTGTAAATTTGTTTGAGTTCTTTGTAGGTTTTGGATATTAGCCCTTTGTCAGATGAGTAGATTGCAAAAATGTTCTCCCATTCTGTAGGTTGCCTGTTCACTCTGATGGTAGTTTCTTTTGCTGTGCAGAAGCTCTTTAGTTTAATTAGATCCCATTTGTCAATTTTGGCTTTTGTTGCCGTTGCTTTTGGTGTTTTAGACATGAAGTCCTTGCCCATGCCTATGTCCTGAATGGTATTACCTAGGTTTTCTTCTAGGGTTTTTATGGTATTAGGTCTAACATTTAAGTCTCTAATCCATCTTGAATTAATTTTCGTATAAGGAGTAAGGAAAGGATCCAGTTTCAGCTTTCTACTTATGGCTAGCCAATTTGTTAAATAGGGAATCCTTTCCCCATTTCTTGTTTTTCTCAGGTTTGTCAAAGATCAGATGGCTGTAGATGTGTGGTATTATTTCTGAGGACTCTGTTCTGTTCCATTGGTCTATATCTCTGTTTTAGTACCAGTACCATGCTGTTTTGGTTACTGTAGCCTTGTAGTATAATTTGAAGTCAGGTAGCGTGATGCCTCCAGCTTTGTTCCTTTGACTTAGGATTGTCTTGGCAATGCGGGCTCTTTTTTGGTTCCATATGAACTTTAAAGCAGTTTTTTCCAATTCTGTGAAGAAACTCATTGGTAGCTTGATGGGGATGGCATTGAATCTATAAATTACTTTGGACAGTATGGCCATTTTCACGATATTGATTCTTCCTATCCATGAGCATGGTATGTTCTTCCATTTGTTTGTGTCCTCTTTTATTTCACTGAGCAGTGGTTTGTAGTTCTCCTTGAAGAGGTCCTTTACATCCCTTGTCAGTTGGATTCCTAGGTATTTCATTCTCTTTGAAGCAATTGTGAATGGAAGTTCATTCCTGATTTGGCTCTCTGTTTGTCTGTTACTGGTGTATAAGAATGCTTGTGATTTTTGCACATTAATTTTGTATCCTGAGACTTTGCTGAAGTTTCTTATCAGCTTAAGGAGATTTTGGGCTGAGACAATGGGGTTTTCTAAATATACAATCATGTCATCTGCAAACAGGGACAATTTGGCTTCTTCTTTTCCTAACTGAATACCCTTGATTTCTTTCTCTTGCCTGATTGCCCTAGCCAGAACTTCCAACACTATGTTGAATAGGAGTGGTGAGAGAGGGCATCCCTGTCTTGTGCCAGTTTTCAAAGGGAATTTTTCCAGTTTTTGCCCATTCAGTATGATATTGGCTGTGGGTTTGTCATAAATAGCTCTTATTATTTTGAGATATGTTCCATCAATACCGAATTTATTGAGTGTTTTTAGCATAGGTAACAAACCTGCACATTATGCACATGTACCCTAGAACTTAAAGTATAATTAAAAAAAAAAAAAAAAAACTTCTCATCAGGCCGGGTGCGGTGGCTCAAGCCTGTAATCCCAGCACTTTGGGAGGCCGAGATGGGCGGATCACGAGGTCAGGAGATCGAGACCATCCTGGCTAACCTGGTGAAACCCCGTCTCTACTAAAAAATACAAAAAACTAGCCGGGCGAGGTGGCGGGCACCTGTAGTCCCAGCTACTTGAGAGGCTGAGGCAGGAGAATGGCATAAGCCCAGGAGGCGGAGCTTGCAGTGAGCTGAGATCCGGCCACTGCACTCTGGCCTGGGCGACACAGTGAGACTCCGTCTCAAAAAAAAAACCTTCTCATCAAAAGACACAATTAAGAAAATAAAATAGCAAGCCACAAACTGGAAGAAAACATTCACAAAATATGTATCTGATAAAGGATTTGTGTTTAGAATACATAATCAACATCTAAAAGTCTATAATGAAAAGAAAATCAACTTGCTAGAAAATGGTCAAAGGATTTTAAGAGATACCTTACCAAAGAAGATTTATGAATGGACAATAAGCACATATAAAAGAGCTCAACATTGTATTCATTATCAAGTACATGCAAATTAAAGCCATAAAAAGATATGCTAGATAGTCACACCTACTAGAAAGGCTAAAGTGGAAAGACTTGGCAACAAGAAATGTTGACAAAGATGTGAAGCAACTAGAAGTCTTATGTGGTCTGTGGGAGTGCAAAATGTTATAGCCACTTTCAAGAAAGTTTTGGCAATTTTTCATAAAGTTAATCATGTACCTATCTTTTGACCCAGTAAATCAACTTCTAGGTGTTTATCCAAGAGCAATGAAAACATACATCCAAAAAGTCCTACATATGATTATTCATTATGATCCTATTAACCTGAATTGGGAAGAATGCAAATGTGGCTTCAACAGAGGAGTAGATACACAAGTGTGGAATAAACCTACAAGGGAAAACCGCTGAGCAACAAAAAAGGGACTAGTGGTGCATGCAACAACATGGAATAATCTCGCTGTAGTTATGTGGATATAATTAATCCAGACATAAAGCCGTATATGCCATGTGGTTTTATTTATATAAATTTCTGGAACCAGTACAACAAATCTATGGTGAAAAAAAATTAGAGTAGTGGTTGCCTGACAAAGGTGGGGGGTATTGACAGGAAAGAGACACTATGGAGTATTCTAATAAGATGAAAATGTATATATTAGGCCATTTTTGCATTGCCATAAAGAACTACCTGAGACTGGGTAATTTATAAAGAAAAGAGGTTTAATTGGTTCACAGTTCTGCAGGCTGTACATGAAGCATGGCCCCAGCTTCTGCTTCTGGTGAGGGCTTCAGGAAGTTTACAATCATGGTAGAAGGTAAAGGTAGAGCTGGCATATCATATGGTGTGAGAGAGAGTAACAGGGAGCAAGAGGGAAGGTACTATATGCTTTTAAACAACCAGATCTCTTGCAAATTCAGAGTGAGAACTCACTTATCACCAAAGGGATGGTGCTAAGACATTCATGAGGGATCTACCACCATGATCCCATCACCTCCCAATAGGCCCCACATCCAATATTGGGAATCACGTTTCAACATGAGATTTGGAGGGGACAAACACCCAAACCTTATTATTCTGCCTCTGAACCCCCAAATCTCATGTTCTTCTCACATTTCAAAATACAGTCATGCCTTTGCAAAAATTCTTCAAAATCTTAACTCATTCCAGCATTAACTCAACAGTCCCAAGTCAAAAGTCTAAAGTCCAAAGTCTCATCTTTCTGCCTATGAAATATGAGATCAAAAACAAGTTATTTACTCCCAAGACACAATGGTGATATAGGCATTGGGCATACATTCCCATTCCAAAAGGGATAAATCTGCCAAAAGAAAGGGGCAACAGGCCCCATATCAGTCTGAAACCCAGCAGGGCAGTCATTAAAGCTCTAAAATAATTCTTGACTTGATGTTCCACATTCAGGGCACAGTGGTGCAAAGGGTGGGCTCCCAAGACCTTGGGCATCTCTGGCCCTGGGGCTTTCCAGGGTGCAGTCCCCATGGCTGCTGTCATGGATTGGAGTTGAGCTGTGGCTTTTCTAAGCTGAGGGTGCAAGCTTCTAGTGGCTCTACCATTCTGGGATCTAGAGGGTGGTGGCCCCCTTCCCACAGCTTCATTAGGTAGTGAACTGTGTGGGAGTTCTAACCCCACATTTCCCCTTTGCATTTCCCTAGTAGAGTTTCTCTGTGGGGGCTTTGCTCCTGTGGCAGGCTTCTGCTAGGCACCCAGGCTTTTCCATACATGCTCTGAAATCTAAGTAGAAGCCACCAAGCCTTCTTTATGCTTGCATTCTGAGCACCTGCAGGCTCAACACCATGTGGAACCTACCAAAGCTTATGGCTTGCACCCTCTAGAGTGGTGGCCAGAGCTGTACCTGGGGCCCTTTGAGCTGAGGCTGGAGCAGCTGTGATGCAGGGAGCAGTGTTCTGAGTCTGAGCAGTGCAATGGGGCCCCGGCCTTGCTCCTGCAAACATTGTTTCCTCTTAGGCCTCTGGGCCTGTGATGGCAGGGGGGTGCCTAGAGGATCTCTGGAATGCCTTCAAGGCCTTTTCCTCATTGTCTTGGATATTAGCACTTGGTTCCCTTTTATTCATGAGAATCTCTCTAGCAAGTGGTTGCTCTGCAGCTCTTGTTTTATCTCCTGAAAAACCTTCCCCTCTCCCCCATCACATGGCCAGGCCACAAGTTTTCCAATCTTTTACACTCTGCTTCCCTTTTAAGTTGGAACTTAAAGTTCCAACTTTAAGTCATTCCTTTGTCCTGAATCTGATAAGCTTTGCTGCTTAGAAATTTTTTCCACCAGATACCCTAAATCACTCTTAAGTTCAACCTTTCACAGATCCCCATGACTTGGATCCTGGATACCATGCAGCCAAGCTCTTTGCTAGGACTTAACACAGGTTACCCTCACTCCAGTTCCCAATATGTTCCTCATTTCCATCTGAGACTTTGTCAGCCTGGTCTTCACTGTCCATATTCCCATCAGTATTTTGGTCATAGTCACTTAACCAGTCTCTTAAGAAGTTCCAAGCTTTCCCTCGTCTTTCTGTCTTCTTCTGGGCCCTCCAAACTTTTCCAGCCTTGCCTGTTACCCAGTTCCAAAGCTTTGTCCACATTTTCAGGTATCTGGATAGCAACACTCCACTCCTAGGCACCAATTTTCTGTATTAGGCTGCTTTCGCATTGCTATAAAGAAATATCTGAGACTGAGTAATTTATAAAGAAAGAAGTTTCATTGGCTCATGGTTCTGCAGGCTGCATACAAAGCATTGCACCAGCATCTGCTTCTTGCAAGACTTCAGGAAGATTTCAATTATGGTAGAAGGTGAAGGTAGAGCCAGTGTACCACATGGTGAGAACGGGAACAAGAGAGAGCAATGTGGGGAGGTACCACACACTTTTAAACAACCAGATCTCTTGTGAACTCAAAGTAAAAGCTCACTTATCACCAAGGGGATGGTGCTAAGCCATTCGTGAGGGATCTACCCTATGATCCAATACCTACCACAAGGCCCCACGTCCAACATTGGAAATCATATTTCAACATGAGATTTGGAGGGGACAAACACCCAAACCCCATCAATGTCCCATATCGTAGTGGGGGGTTGGGTTACATGACCATATCCATTTGTCAAAATTGTAGAGGGAAGATATTTGTGCATTTCAATGCATATAAATCTTATCTTAAAAACTGCAAAACAAAACCCAATAATCTAGTGGCGAGGTGGCGAGTAGGAGGAATAGATGAAACCAGAGTGACAAAACAATGTTGGTAATTGTTGAAGCTTCGTGATGAGTTCCTGGGGATTCATCACACTCTTCTGTTTATTTGTACATATTTGTCCTTTCTTAAAAAAGTGAAAGAAAAAATGTGGGGGATTTCACATACTTTGGCTCAGGGCCTTGTTGGAAATGATCAGGGAAATGTCCTTCGAGTGAAGCCGGAAGCTGCCAGCATTGGTGTCTTCTGACCCTCCTGGCCGTTTGTATACACCTGCAAGGACTGTAATATCCGGAGGCATCTTGCCAAGAATTGTCTGAAAATGCCTCACTCCTGGGCTTTGCTGTCATGTGAGGAGTCAAGATTCACTGGTGTTAGGGATGTGAGATTCTTTGACAGTTTTGCAGGCTTCTTCTGACAAAGTTTTGAACCGACACTTTCTCAAGGTGACCTATCTTCAGCAGAGCTGGATCTTTTCTTCCTCATCTCTGTCAGGAGCAGGGGTGGGAGCTGGTCGCCTGGACCAGGCTGCAGAGCTGAGACACCCAGCACTTTCTCTGCTCTGTGGTTCTCACTCTCAAGAGCCGAGAGGAGTCAGTTATGTTAGAAGCAACTTTCTCCAATTCTGGGGTTATGCCTTTTCCTTGCTCAGGACGGAGTCTTGCATCATTTGTTATCCATGGCAATTTTGGTTCACTCAAGAGCCACTGTCAGAAAGTTTTCTTTCCCCACCCCCAGCAGCAGAGCAGCCCCCAAGTCATCTTAGGAATTCCTCAATTCCTGCAGAAGGGAAGGAGACAGCCACAGCGCAGCTCGCAATGGAAGCAGCACTGCCTTCCCCAGGCTACGGCCTCCATTTGTGAAATTCAAAGCCATGCACAGAGACTGGGGTTGTGGAGGCTGTAAACCCTTTCAAGAAACAAACAAACAAACAAACAAAAAACAAGCATCATAAGTAAACATGAAAACTAAGAGAGATTTAGGATGCTGGTAAGAAATGTTTTCTATTTAATCCCACCAAGTTATCTAATATCAAGTCTTAAGTGATGCTGGGAGCTTCCAGGCGTTTGTCCTTCCTCTCCATCCCCGACTCCTGCCCCCAGCAAACCCCATGCCTGTCAGGGGCTTAGCTGCATCCTTGCTTACCCACCTTCACCTGAGCTTGCATCGAGATGCAATGCAGGCATTTCAACACATGCATTTACCATCTCCCGGGGAAGGTATGTGGTTTTGTTCATTTGAAAAATACAAAAACTTTAAAAATTATTCAAAACTTTATACGTACAAATTAATAATTGAAAATTCACATCCCTAACCCCACTCAACTCTTCTCTCATGCCCTCTCCCACAAATAACCACTGAAAAAAAAAAAAAAAAAAACTAGCGCATCATTAGCACCTGGGTTTTTTTCTTCTTGTGTACGTTTTGGATCAGAGTGGGGCAAATAAAGAGATAAACCCTAGGAAAGAAGTTGGTCAACATAAACTCTTCAGTACAGCTCCCTTCCTGCACCCCCAGCTGTGCTTTTAATCCTGAGGTGTGTCCCCAGGGAGGTGGTGGAGGCAGCTGTATTCAATGGCTTCTCTGTAGTGCTGGAGAGGGAATTAATCCTGCCTGCTGTTGCAAGCGGATTCTTATCCACATTATCAGAAAAGATAGCAGGAGGAAGCCGACAAGGGTGAGCAGGCCACCGAGCAGACGGTCCTTTATTGTGGCAAACTGCTCCTTTAATTTCTGTGACAGAGTAATACAGAGTCCCAGGCTACGACCTTTTCTCAGGCCATTATGGAAGTCAGATTTGGCTCCGTCAGGAGGCATCATTGGAAGGCTTCATCACACACTCCACACATAAGGTGACCCTGCAAAGTGCTGGATAAAAATGGATGGGTGGATCCCACTCTTCCCCCAAGCAGCACACACAGCAGGAGAGCCCAGACAGGTGGCAGTGTGTGCTGGTACATGGGCCTGCGGCTACCCTGGACCACACCACCCTAGACAGGTGGTGGAGGGAAAGCAGAGGTGGAGGGCCCAGCACTGAGCTGGGCTGGCAGGAACGAGAGAGCAGGAAATGAACTTGATGTTGGACCCTCTGAATAAGCTGCCGGGGTGCCCAAATCACCCCACACTGCAGCAAGGTATGTCCTGAACTCCTGCTGGCTAGAGCTTAGAGGAGCTCAGGGTATCCTTGGACTTGGCGGTTGTCTGGGACATTGGAAGGCCTCTAAGAAAGAGACCTAGGACTCTCAGGGGAATTGTCTGAAGCCACAGAGGCAGCCAGTGGCTGAACCGCCCTGGAACCCAGGTCTCGTGTTCCCTACTCCCATGTTTGTGCTTAATCCTGGATGCTAAGAAGATTGGCAAGAGGAGAGAGGTGGGAAAAAAGCAACTGTTCCTTCTGGGGGAACCATCTTCGGAGGCAAAACCCTAGCGTCCCAGCAGTACTCCGTGGAACCTGTTTTGTAGGCAAACATTCCCACTGCTCCCAGAGGCCGTCAGCCCTGAATTGAACAGTCCCAGGAGGCCAAGGCCTGCAGGGGGCACTGTTGGTTCTGATGAGGCCCTGATGGTGCTCAGCTGGGCCTGGGTGGAGGCATGAAGATACAAAAGCACCAGGAACTGGCAGCAAGGCAATCCAGCCTGGCCTAACTTGGAGAGACCCCTGTTCTAACTGCAGCTCTGTCACTGAGTCGCCCAGGTGACCTTGGACAAGGAGTAGTTTCTTCTTTGCCTTCATCATCGGCCTCATTACCATCAGCCATTATGCAGCACTTGCTAGGTGGAAGGCACCATGTCAAGCATTTTATATGGTCTGAGTCTTTGAGTCCTCACAGCAATCTATGATGTGGGTGCTATTACCACCCCATTGTACAGATGAGAAAATCACGAAATGAAAGCGTTGCACTCTCTGGGGTTTTTCAGCTCCAGCACTGGAGGACTCTGTGCGGCTTCTTTGTTGATTCAGTCTAATCTAACCAGAATCAAGGGCACACCCAGGTAGTTAGAGCAAATTACTACACTGCGCCACTGCATTAATATACAAACCTGGAGACTTCTGGCAATTTGGGGGAGTTTCTGGATCTTTCTGGAAAATTCCTGCATTTTCCTCCCTTCCTTTTCTTCTAGAAGCAGCAGTAAGGGGAGTCGGGGCATGGCAGCCAAGGTTGTAGCATGGGAAAAGGTGTGTCTGTCTGGCAGTTCCAATTCTGTACTTGCTGAGGGCCCGCCTGGGGCCTGCCTTTCCTCCTTTTTTGGGAAATGTGGCATTGGATTCTCTGACAGCCTTGTCTTCTTCTCTATAAGTGGGGGTTCTCCAGGAGGCAATTAGACACTTCCCTAGGGTCTGAAAATGACCAGCACTCAGACATGTTCCCATAAAGGGGAAGACATGCGTGGCAGTGACTAAGGAAGTCCCTCTCCCTTTCCATCCCCATGGACACCAGCCAGAACATCTACTCGAGGAAGCATCCGAAGTGGAGCTGCCCATGCCAGAGCTTGCCCCAGCACCCTCCAACTAGGGGGTGACCCAGGTGTCTGGCTGGACACTTGCTGCGGGCAGAGTTGTGTCATCGTTGCCAAAGAAATCTTGATGGAAACAGCCCGATCTGCTCAGGTGGAATTACAGACTAATGGGAGAAGAGGTGATGGCGATAGGTTCACACATACTCACACATCCAGGATAGTGAAATGGTTAATCCCACACAGGAATGGAGCTCAGGGTGAATTCATTACTTACCAAAATGATGCCCACTAAAGAGGGAGATCCGAGTGGAGTGGAACGATTCCAGAAAGTGCCTTAGAAGTGAGGTTTTTGGTTTTTGCTTTTTGGGTCTTTCTTTCTTTCTTTCTTTCTTTCTTTCTTTCTTTCTTTCTTTCTTTCTTTCTTTCCTTCTTTCCTTCTTTCCTTCTTTCCTTCTTTCCTTCTTTCTTTCTTTCTTTCTTTCTTTCATCTCGTTCTATCATGGCTCACTGCAACCTCCACCCGAGGGTCCCAATGATCCTCCCACCTCAGCCTCCCCAAGTGCTCGGATTACAGGCATGAGCCACTGTGCCCGACCAAGTAGTGAGCTGAGGCAGAACTCCCATCTTTTAAAGGCCACTCCCACCCACCACCCTCCCATCTTGACGGATGCCTTCATTGTACTCAGACCTGTGCTAAGGTGCAGGGAAAGCTGCTTGCTGATTTAGTCATTTATTTATTCATGCCACAACCCAAAGTCGAAAGTCTACTTGCCAAATACACAGTGCCTACAGTGATGCAGGGAGATTTTCTTGGAACGGGGATTTTGTCAATCAAGGCTCTGAGTCAGGAAGTACATAGAATACAGGCAGACAATTAAGGATGTTGACATTCCCATTCTTCTTTTTTGGAGAATGGCCCAGTGGTTTTATCCAAGGCTGCTTTGAAGCTCCAAGTTCAACATGTAAAATGGCGGCCACTATGCATTCTTACCTACATTGAAGCTTGGGTAGCTCCTGTCTGCTCATTGAAGAAACACTTATGACAAACCTGTGTGCCCTGCACTGTGCTGCATGACTTGGGGTGGGGGGGAAGATGCAGAGAAACAGTAGGTGATGTCCTTGCCACCAAGGCACCCTTGGGCTCATGATGCCTCTGCTCAGATCCCTCCTGCCTGACCTGAACACACCTGTGCCTCTCACCACTCCACTGTCCACAGTGTCTGGGTAGGTGGTAGACACTGCCTGGGCTTCAGTAGGAGATGTGTGTGTGTGTGCCTGTGTGAGTGTGTGAATGTGTGTAAGCATGTCTGTTGTGAGAATGTGCATAATAGGGTGTGTGTGCCTGTGTGAGTTTGTCTCTGTGTCATGTATGTGAATGTGAGTCTGTGTGTATTGCTGAGTGGGTATGCAAATGAGTATGTCTGAGTGTGGGTGGGTCTGTGTGTTTATAGGTCTGTGTATGTGTGTGCCAGCATGTATATTGGTGTGTAAGTGGGTGTGTGGTGTGCAAATGAGTGTACCTGTGTGCATTGGTGTGTGTGTATCTGTGAGTGGTCTGTATGTGTGTTTGTGTGTCTGCGTGTGTCTCTGTATTTGCATGTATCTTGCATGAGTGTGTGAATGTGTGTGCATATATGTGTCTGTGAGTTTTTGTGATCTGTCTGTGTGTGTGCTGTGTGAGTCTGTGAATGAGTTTCTGTGTGTGTTGGCGTCTGTTGTGTGTGAATGAGTGTGCATGTGGTGTGATCCTGTGTGAGGGGGTGTCTGTGTGGATGAGTCTGTGTCAATGTGTGTAGAATGTATGCCTGTGTCTCTGTGTGTATGTGTATATGTGATTCTGTGTCTCTGTGTGTGTTTATGTGATTGTGTCTCTGTGTATGTTTATGTGATTGTGTGTGTGTCTCTGTGTATATGTGATTGTGTGTGTGTCTCTGTGTATATGTGATTGTGTGTGTCTGTGTGTGTATATGTGATTGTGTNTGTGTGTCTCTGTGTATATGTGATTGTGTGTGTCTGTGTGTGTATATGTGATTGTGTGTGTCTCTGTGTGTATATGTGATTGTGTCTCTGTGTGTGTATATGTGATTCTGTGTATGTGTGTGTCTGTGTGAATGAGTGTCTGTGTGAATGAGTGCGTGTGCCTGTGTGAGTTTGTCTTTGTGTCATGTAAATGTGAGTCTGTATGTGTGTATATGTGATTGTGTGTCTCTGTGTGTGTATATATGTGATTGTGTGCATATGTGATTCTGTGTATATGTGTGAGTCTGTGTGTCTGTGTGTGTATATGTGATTCTGTGTGTCTCCGTGTGTGTATATGTGTGTGTGTGTGTCTGTGTGTGTATATGTAATTCTGTGTATGTGTGATTCTGTGTGTCTCCGTGTGTGTATGTGATTCTGTGTGTGTCTGTGTATATGTGATTCTGTTTGTGTGTCTGTGTGTGTATATGTGATTCTGTGTGTGTGTCTCTGTGTTTGTATACGTGATTGTGTGTATATGTGATTCTGTGTGTTTGTGTGTGTGTCTGTGTGGGTATGTTTATGTGATTGTGTGTGTCTCTGTGTTTGTGACTGTGTGTGTTAGGGTGTGTGAATGTGAGTGTGTAGGCATGGGCGTGTGGGAATACGTGGGAATGTGTGTGTGAGGCTGTAAATGTGAGAATGTGTGAGGGGTGTGTGTGTGAATGTGTGTAATAGAGTGTATATGAATGTGTCTTCGTGTGACTGTGTGTAAATGTGTGAGCGCGTGAGGGTGTGTGAGTACGTGTGAGTGTGGGAGTGTCTGCATTTGACTGTGCGTGTGTGAGGGCGTGTGTGTGTAAATGTGTGCGTGAGTGTAGGGTGTGTGCGTGGAGGGGGACTTCCTTGGGGAAATGCAGGCTGAGATTTGCCTGAGCCAGGACCGTCGGGCCGGGGGAGGCCGATGGACGGGAGGGTGTGAACGCCCGTGGTGGGTGACAGGAGCCTGGGTGGAGAGGGCGGTGGCAGCAGGAACGGGAACGGTGGGGAGTTGTGGAGGTCGCTGGGCGGGGAAGCGCTGACCGCGCTGCTGCTGCGGGAGAGGAGCCCCAGCGGGACGCGGGAGCCTGCCGGAAGGAGCCAGCAGGGGGCGCGGCAGCGGCGTCCGGCGTCCGGGGGCTTTGGGGGACTAGAGGGGAGGGAGGGTCATGTCCCCCCCGCCCGCCCTGGGCGGTCCCGCGCACCCGCTAGTGTCTGAACCGGGGGCTGCATCCACGCGGGCAGAGCAAGGAGGCTGGAGGCTGGAGGTCAGAGGGCGAGGAGCGCCCCGTCAGGCACATCCCCGAGGGGACGTCCTCAGGGGCCAGGGCGAGTGGGACCCTCCCAGGCGGCGGAGGGAGCAGCCTCCTGATGTGGGTGTCTTTGGGAACACGCGAGGGCGATGGCCTCGTCTTTGTCCCCGCGCAAGGGCCATAGCGCGGGCCGGACGCAGGAGCCTCCCGGCCTGGCACGTCTTGCGGCGGTTTTGCGTTGGCGCTTGCAGATGATCGCCCCCTCCACCCCGCCCGATTCGTCCAGCGCTGTCTCCTGAAGAGCTGCTCCCGTAAGCCCCGGGGGATTTGCCGCGCGCTGCCGCCCCTCTGCCCGGCGTTTTCGCAGCAGCCCCTCCTGGGCCCCTCCAGTGTGTCTCTGGCTGATCCGGTGTCGTAATCCTGGGTTCTGGCATCGGAGCCGTTGCTATGGGGATCTCACCCGCCGATTCAGCATTTTGTGGGTGGGTTCGGTGGGGGATGAATGTGAGGAACGGGGAGATGAATGGAGTGGGGGAGCAGCTCACTGCTGGAGGGCTGGGCGTAATTCTCTGATCCTCTCCTGGGGGAGAGGTTTGCAAGCTGGCGCGGAGGAAGTAGGAAAGGGGATGTGTGAGTTTCCTGGGACTGCTTTTAAAAACTACCACAAACTGGTGGCTTAAAACAACAGAAATGTATTTCTCCACAATTCGGGAGGCCAGAGTCGAAATTCAAGTTGTCAGCAGAGTTGCTTTCTAAGGATCCCTTCCAAGGCTCTCTCCCAGCTTGGGGGCTGCGCAGTCCTTGGGGCTCCCAGACTCGCATCCCTCCAGTCCCTGCCTCCGTCCTTTTGTGGCTTTCTCCTCCATGTTTCTGTGTCTGTTCCTTTTCTGTCTGGTATAAGAACACCCTTCTGTGGATTTAGGGGCTACCCTGAGTTAATGATGATCTTGTCTCAAGATTTCTTTTTTTTTTTTTTTTTTTTCCTGGAGACAGGGTCTGGCTCTGTTGCCCAGGCTGGAGTGCAGTGGTGTGATCTCAGCTCACTGCAGCCTCTGCCTCCCTGGTTCAAGTGATCCTCCCACTTCAGCCTCCCAAGTAGCTGGGAGCACAGGCACACACCATCACAGCTCGTTGTTGTATTCTTTGTTGAGATGGGGTTTCACTATGTTTCCCAGGCTGGTCTTGGACTTGTAGACTCAAGTAATCTGCCAGCCTTGGCCTCCCAACGTGCTGGGATAACAGGCCTGAGCCGTTGCACCCATCCCTCATCTCAAGATCTTTAATTACTTCTGCAAAAGCCCTTTCCCCAAATAAGGTCAATAAAGGCCCCTTTACAGATTCCAGGGATTTGGGACTTGGACACACCTTTATGGAGGTCACTGTTCAACCCATTACAGTGGGAAACTCATACAGAAAAGTAGCTTTGCTGCCTTGGACCCAACATGCCAGCCTGTGAGCATCAGGATCAGGCCGATTCTGCTAGAAATCTGCCTCTTTGCATCAGCAGAGCAGCCCGTTCCTCACTCTGGAGGTCATGCTTTGGAGTGAGTGGTTAAACACACTTTCTCTGCAACCAGGCTGGCTGAATGAGGGCCCCAGCTCTGTTACTGACTAACTGTGAGATTTGGGGAAGCAACGGAAACCTCTGTGTGTCTCAGTTTCCCAAGCTGCAAAACGAATAATAGTTCCTTCCCATAACTTTCAACAAGCCTTTCGCACAGTGCTCAGTGCTCCGGATTGACTGCACGGACGTTGTGTTCCTGCTAACCAGGTCCTGACTCCCAGTTCACTCCTCCTGTGAAGAGAAGCTCTTTACTCTGTCCTCCACAGAGAACCCTACAGAAAGCTTCCCACCTGCAGTTCCTTTGTGCACCAGCATGCTTCAAATGGGTGTCAGGTGGGTGGAGGCTTTGACCCCCTCAGCCCCTGAGAGCCTGAAGCTCTGGGTCTCCGCCTCCATGGTCGGCAGCTCCTCTTGTTTGCCTGGGTGCGCCATCCCAGCGCTCTCATTTCATCATTTCACAATGTTCCCAGAGAAAAACTTCCCTTGTCTTTGGCAACATGAGAAAATCAAGGACAAGTCAGTGAGTTTTTCCTTTAAGTTCACTTTTTTTTTTCCCCCAAGCTGCAAAGACTATCTTTTGTTCAGATTTTTGGCCTTCTTCCATTTTTAGCGTAAAGTGTGTTCCGCCTTTGAGGACAGAATAGTGACGATGGGCAAGCCACTGCTTCGTTGCTTGCTTGTGTTTCAATGTCCTTAGGTGGCAAAATAGAAGGCTGGAATCCTTATGTGAGCTCCAGATTACTGGAAACTTCCCTTGTCTATGAAATCTCAAAGTCTGGGAACCACTGCCCTGGAATTTACAAAACATTTTCAGGCACATAATCTCACTCATTTCCCATTTGACAGTTAGTGACAGCTAATGAGGTTCCAGGATATTTTTTTGACTTGGCCAAGGTCACATGGCTGGGAAATAGCAAAGGCAGGACTTCCCATTGAAAGCCATGCCCGCTTACCACGAAGAATAACTGAGTCTCTTTTCTCTAGTACAGGAATCTCACAATAAGTCTCCCATTTCAGAGCAGCCGTCAGTCTAACATGGGTCTGTCTTCTCCTCCTGTAGGAGTTCAGTGTGTGCGGATCCCAAAGAACCTCCCTCCCAGCACCACTGAGGTGCTGAGGATGCCCCTGAAACGGCCTCAGACTCGACTTGGACTATGGGTTCCATCCGTAGAGTTGGCCTCACTGACAGCATTACAGGAAGGCTTCGAGGCAGCTCCCTGTGACCACGTGGCGATCGGACCATCCCTGGCATCCCACTTTGTGGGTGAGGAGACTGCCTCCTAACTGTGGTAAGTCCCAGCACCCCATGCTGCCTCTGTGGGTCTGGAAGTTTGGTTCATTCTCTTCACATGGGATGGTGGGATTCAGCAAAAACGGAGAGTTGGGCTGCAAACTCTTGAAGGTCAGCCCATCTGGGAACTCATTTTGTGCATGTACGCTGGCACTTGCTATGCAGTAGACACTGTTCTAGGCACTTGGGATACATCAGTGGACAAAACGGATGAATATCCCTGCCCTCCTAGAGCTGACATTGTGGGAAAGAAGGAAGATGGATAATAAACAGTAGATAAATAAATAAGGAAATTAAATCACAGGTTGGCAGGTGGTAAGTGCTATAGAAAAGAGGAAAAGTGGTGGGAAAGGTGGGAGTGTCAGGAGGGGGTGAAGTGGGTCACAATTTACAATGGACTGGCTAGAAAGTCTACGAGTTTCCTGTTTCTCACCGAAGCATCCAAAAGACTCTTTAAGATAAGACGTAGCAAGTAGCACCCCATCCCCCCAGCCCATGTAGTCAGCGGTTCTTTACTCTGATGGAGGAATCTGCCTGACTCTGTAGCTACAACGGAGGCTTCAGCTGGTCCCACTAGGAGCTTGTAAGCCAGATGGTCCACTTGAGATGTCCCAAATGTGGCAGGGAGGCTGTGTCAACTGTCTCTGGGTATAGGCTGTCCCCAGGGAGGGGGTGTGACCTTTAGCATCAGCAGCCAACACTCCCAGCAACTGGGGAATGGCTGTGTTGGCCCTGACAGGGCATCCGGGCAGCACAGCACACCACCCACAACAGGGGAGAAGAACCGTGGAGTGTGGTGTTGCACGCAGAGTCCTTAGCAAATTGCCTGGCCTGTGAGGATGCTCACTAGTGTGACGGGCGATTTTCTGAAAGGTAGTGCTCCCTCCTCCATGAAGCATTTTCTTGACTTGACTTCTGGGACCTCACAGACTCCTGGTTTCCCTCCTACCTCTCTGGCCACTGTTGCTGACTCTTCTAAATGCAAACGTGCCTCAGGACTCAGTCTTTGGAGCGTTTGTCCCCGCCAGCTGTGCACGCACTCATCCATTCTCATGCCTTTAAATACCATTTATAAGCTGAAGACACTTAAATTTTTATCTCTTCCTTGAACCTTGCATTGAACTCCACACTCGTATATCTAAACTGCCTACTACATATCTCCACTTACGTGTCTAATAGCCTGTGGCGGCTGTAAAATTGCTCCACTCACACCTTCTGTTGAGGGGACCACGGTGACCGACACCCCACTGCTGCCCCAATGGGCCCACCCCTATGGCGTGCTGAAGTCACACATGATGTGGGCTTCTCCCAGCCAATAGCTGAGCAGGTGGGATGGGGTTAGAGGGGGTGGTGCCAGGGCAGGTCCTCACCTGTGGGATGTTGGATACCCCATGGGAGGTTTTGGCTCAAGGACCTTCCATCGGCCTGAGTGAACGCTCTTGGAGCTGTGCTGTGGTTGGAAGCTCTTCCTCCCAGGCCTCCTTCCATCCCCCTCTCCTTCATGGGTGCCAGGCCTGCATGGCAGTCTGCCAGCGCCTGCTGCCTCCCCTTTGTCCTTCACAGCCTTTGCCCCCAGTAAGTCTCTCCCATGTCCAATCCTGTCTTGGCATCTGCCCCTTGGGACATCCAAAGCAACACAATGGCATCTCAAATTTCACATGCCCAACACTGAATTAACCAGCAACTCCTTCCCCTAGAAACGCTGGCTTCTCCGCTAGCCTTCCCCGGCCTCATAAGTGGCAGTGCTGTCTTTTCATCACTCAGGTCATCGTCAAGCTTCCTCTCTCATCCCTTTTCTGGCCCAGCAGCAGATCCCGCTGACACTCAGTTCAGAGGCCATCCAGCATCTGACTGTATCCCACCCTCCGCTGCTCTAGCCCAGGCTCCCATCTGCTCCCACCTGGTTTGTATCAGGTTCTCCTGCCAGCTCCCTTCTCTCCTTCTTGCCCTGCCGCTCTCACCAGCTGTTCTCAGCAAGCAGCCCAGTGGCCCTTTCAGAATGTCAGAATACCCAGTGCCCTGCCCATGGGCTCTTGTGTCACTCTGTATAAAAGCCAAAATCCTGAGTGAGGCTCTTCCCCACTTCTCCCTGTCCTCTCCTCCTCCTCCCACTAAACCCTGCATCCTTTCCTGCTCTTGCTCAGCACCTCAGTGCTTGCTGTTCCCGCCTCCCATCCCTACCCACCTGCTCATGAGCCTCCCATCCCTATCCACCTGCTCATCCCCCCCACACTGCTGCCTCCTCTCCCCAAGGCTGTGCGCAGCCACCACCTTCTCAGGCTTTCCCTGACCAGCCCCACCTGGGATGCCTCACTCCCCTTCCCAGGCAGACTCTGAGATACATTTTGCTCTTGGACTTTGTTGGTCTGACTCCTGCCATGAGCACAGATGCTCCGTGGAGGCAGAATGCTGGTGTCCGTTTCTATCCCCATGCCTGCACAATGCCCAGGGCACAGCAGGGGCTCACAAAATATTTGTTGAATGAATGAAGAGAGAAATCTCAAAAAAAAAAACTGACATGTAATATTTGATAAATATTGACTTTATAAAATTTTGTTTGCTTTTATATCATAAAATTCAAGAACTTGTGGAGCAGAAACAAAAATAACGGATAATCCCACTGTTTTGATGCCACTTATTGATATTTGAAAAGAGGTAAAAATAAAATATGAAGACAGAAAATCCCATCATGTATCAAAAGGCATGGAATGAAAAGAAAGAGCCTTCTACCAGGACCTCCTGTACCACCCAAGAGTGTCATTTTTCTCAGGCACTGAGAAGGGCCCCTCCAACAGGACAGGTGAGGCCAGGGAAGTACCAGGAAGAGCTGGGAGCCAGCTGTGGGCAGTGATAGGACTCTATGACATCGACACCCTGTGGCTTCATTTCTCTGCTTAGAACTCCTTAGGGCAGTGGTCCCCAACCTTTTTGGAACCAGGGACTGGTTTCATGGAAGACAGTTTTTCCATGGGTGGGGTGGGGATGGTCTCAGGATGAAACCGTTCCGTCTCAGATCATCAGGCATTAGATTCTTACAAGTGGTGCACAACCTAGATCCTTTGCATGCACAGTTCCTGTGAGAATTTTGTTGGTGGTGGTGGTTTTTTTTTTTTTTTTTTTTTTGAGACAGAATCTTGCTCTGTCACCCAGGCTGGAATGCAGTGGTGCAGTCTTGCCTTACTGCAACCTCCACCTCCCAGGTTCAAGCGATTCTTGTGCCTCAGCCTCCCAAGTAGCTGGGATTACAGGCACCTGCCACCATGCCTGGCTAATTTTTGTATTTTTAGTGGAGACAGGGTTTCTCCATGTTGACCTGGCTGGTCTCGAACTCCTAACTTCAAGTGATCCACCTGCCTTGGCCTCCCAAAGTGCTGGGATTACAGGCGTGAGCCACTGCACCCAGCCTCCTATGAGAATCTAATGCCATTGCTGAGCTAACAGGAGACAGAGCTCAGGCAGTAACACTCACTCACTCACCACTCAACTCAGCTGTATGGCCATACAACTCAGCTGTCCCTAACAGGCCACAGACTGGGACCCCTGCCCTAGGGGATCCTGGTGGACTTAGAAAATTCACACTCTTTCCAGTTGTTCTAAGACACTGAAAGGTCTGATTCTCACACTCCCTCCCTACACCCTAGCCCTGGTGGTCTTTCCTGCCTCGGGGCCCCAGTCCATGCTATCTTCTCCACCTAGAAAGCCTTCTTTCTCCCCACCACTTGGCCAACTCCAACTCCTCCTTCCGGTCTCAGCTTACATAAGCAGTTGTCACACTTGTGAGAATATTGGAGTTACCTGGAAGGGCTGGTGCCCAAAGTTTCTGATTCAGTAGTTCTGGGGTAGCCTGAAAATGTAGATTTCTAGTAAGTTCCTGATGCTGCTGCTTCTATGGCTGAGAGAACCCCACTTTGAGAGCCACTGGGTTATGTGACGCTTCTTTTTTCATATATATACTTTAAGTTCTAGGGTACATGTGCACAACGTCCAGGTTTGTTACGTATGTATCCATGTGCCATGTTGGTGTGCTGCACCCATTAACTCCTCATTTACATTAGGTATATCTCCTAATGCTATTCCTCCCCTCTCCCCCACCCCACAACAGGCCCCGGTATGTGATGTGCCCCTTCCTGTGTCCAAGTGTTCTCATTGTTCAGTTCCCACCTATGAGTGAGAACATGCGGTGTTTGGTTTCCTGTTCTTGCGATGCTTCTTTAAGACGCAGGCTCCAGATTCCTCTCCCACCCCTTTCTAAATGAAATCCTCCCGTATCACCCTGTGCTTTGTCTTTATCCCGGTTATCACAATTTTTAATTACATGTCTTTTTGTATCTAATGACTATCTTCTAATCCAGACTAGGCCAGAGTGAACATTTTAATTTCATCCCTCTATTCTTTTTGTATTAAAACAATAACAAAGACCAATAAACAGATATCGTACCAAGATAGTGTCTTTAGAAGGGAGGAAACTAACATTTGTTGAACATGAGTAAATATCTTGCACTATCATAGATACTTCCAGAAGAATGATAATCAACAGTGGCCACCGCTTATTGAGCACCTACTGTACGCCAGGCAGTGTACTTGGGCAGGATCAATGATGGCTTTGTTCACTTCTGTACCCTTAGTGCCTGGCCAATAGTGATACTTAATAAGTGAATGAGTGGATGAAAATAAACAATTCTCCTGCACAGAACATTTTCTCCTCTCCTGGGTGATGGAGAGCTGTTCCACTCTAGGATTTGTTTTATAGACCCATGTCTTATCTGGGGCAGGAGTTTGGGATCCTTCAAGATGTTGATTGTGGTCCCACCTCCCCAGGAAGATTGACAAGACCCCTGGGAATACGGCGCTCTCCCAGCATGGTGCAGAGATAGAGAGCCGAGCAAGACAGACACCTTCCCCTCTGCTGTCTGTTATATAAAATAAGAAGAAAGAAAGAATTGGGGGAAAATTCATAGGCTGGTCTAATTCCATTAAATACAAAGCAGAAAATAACAAGAAGATCAAAGCAAGGCCAAAAGGAAGGAGACAGAAAAATAAAAGGAGGGGGACAGAGAGCCCGGAAGGGAGGAAGTAGAGGAAGAAAAGTAAGCGGGAGAGCATGTCCACTGAAAATTGGTTGTCCTCTTCCTAGGTGTCTGTGGGCTACCTGCCAAATCAATTGATTACATCTGTAGGCAGAGTTGCCTTTTTATTTCACACCAATTTTCAGGGGCAGCGTAAGATAAAAATGGAAGAGACGAAGTGAATGGGAAAAGATGATTGAATGTTGATGTAAAAAGGGAAGGTGCGAGGAAGGGGGGCTGCTGTACATGCAGTTACAAGAGCTTGCTGCAGAGGGGATTTTGGATCATGTGCCCCTCCCACCCCTTTATTCTTTTCTTTCCTTTATATACTCTTTGAAAACTCATGTCTCCTATTCCCGGTGACCTACTTGCCACAACCCACCTTGGCAAAATCAATGGATATGCCCCAGGACTCCAGGAAGCAGTGTGGCCTCAGAAAGCTTGGTGAGGAAGCAGAGGGCAGCTGATGACTCACTGCATGCCCTTAACTCAGGCTCTCCTACTCCTGAAGCCTCAGTTTCCCCACTTGGGGTGTGGTGATAATCATCCACTCAGCCATGATGCTGGGGAGTGCTAACAGGTGAGAAGTTTGAGATGTGCTTTGCAAAAATCAGGAACTATATGCAGGCTCCATAATCTCAGCAAACAAAAGTCAGATCCTGCAAATGTAAAGCAGTGGCCCCTTGTGTGAGGGTGTGTCCCATAGTGGGCTGTCCTGGTTCGTGCTGGTGGGCTCTCGGGGGCTCAGTTCACTGCTGTCTCCCTGGAAGAGTACTCCACTTACTGGGACATCTGAGCCCTGTCTTCATAGGCCAGTGGCCAGCTATGAGGGTCTGTTTCCTAGAAACCCTTTGGTTTAGGCCTATCATCTGGGGACTATGGGAAACAGAGCGCTGCTAAAAACCCTTTCTGCAAAGAACTTGCCTCCCAGGTCCTGAGACTGTTCCGCACAGTATCGTAGGCAGAGGGGGAGCTGGGGAACTGCCCCTCCCAGCTTCCCAGGCACCATCCCAAAGCCAGTGGCAACACGACCCTCTCTGCTGATACAAGCAGAATTGAAGGTGGGAGAAAGGGCTGGCTTGCTGGCTTGTGTGTCACTTCAGTGAGGGGGTGTTTGACATTCTTCCCATGCTGGACCAGATCAACCTAATCTAAGGTCTTGATATCTGCTGCAAAAAGGGCAAAGCAGGATGCCACCGACCACCCATACACCTGCTTCTTTCTCTTGGCAGGCCTGAGCTATCACCATGGCAGGTGGTGCCCAAGGGTAGATGATGCCTCCTTGGAGGAGAGGGCCAACAGATGCCTCTGCTGTCCATCTATGGGGCTGTAACTTCTCTGGACAGGGAGCTGAGCATCCCTGGGGGTTCTTTAGAATAATCATGACACAGAGGAGAAAAATAAGGCCCAATGAGGGACATGATGCATCCCAGGGCTCGGAGCTAGGTTCAGGCAGAGGGGTGGCTGGAATTTGGGCTGGCTGTCTTTTATTCAGGTGCTTTCCATGTGTGCCTCCATATATGTGTATGTTTGTGCACAGATGCATTTGTGCATGCTCACGCATGCATGTGTGTGCAGAGAGGGGCAGGGGCTATGGACAGGGCGCCTTTTGGGGAAGCAGGCCACATGGGGAGGCCCAGATTTCCAGGCTGAGGGGTAAGCTTGGCTCCTGGGACAGGAGGTAGAAGTGATAAGTGCATTTGCCTTGTAAACTCAGGGCATGCCCTGCCTGGGGAAAGCGTGTCAGGAATTGTGTCAAACACCAGATAACTCCTGCTCATATTTCCTCTTTATGGCCACCTGCTCTGGGCACTCCTAGGTCCCCTAGTAGATCCCCATGCACAGACCCATCATACCTGCTGGGCTGGCCAGCTCCTGGGCCCCATCTGCCCTCCATGAGGAATGTTGGGGGCTGGGAGGGGTCTGCTTCATCCTCCTGTCTGTCCTGGCACCCACACGGTCCCTCACTAGGAGCTCTGCAAACAGGAGGTGCCCACCAGGAAGGGGCCCACAGGAGAAGCCAGGCTACTATGTCAGGAGGCCTTTTCTCGCACATGTGGGAGGGATGGCTGGAATGTGCGGCACCCCAGATATCACCTGCCACATGTCATCAGACAGTGCGCTTTTCCTTATGCGCCATCAAAGTCCCCATGACAATATATATCCCTGGGGTGGGGAGAGGGTGGGGAGCACCATTCTTTCATCTGACACCTTGGAGCAGGGATTTGTTCCTACCAAAAAGAGAACTGGACACAGATGTGAAAGAAAGTTGGGGCACCCAGGTCTCATCCCATGGATTGGCAAGTGTTTCCCAAATGTGGCATACCCTGTCGGTGGCCTCCCCTTCCTTCCTTGACCCACCCAGAGGACACCCCAGCTGCAGTGGACAGTTCATGCACATGCAAAGGCTGTGTACCCCAATCACCACTGTTCTTTGCTTTTCGGGGTTCTTTGGCCATGGAAGGAGGCTCAGCCCTGTAGGGCAGGCTAGAAGTGCTGGGAGTTAACTCCCTAAGTGGGTCTCTCAGCCCTGAGGGACAAGGGCTCCTGGAGAAATGCCCTGGTTTCCTGGTGAGTTCTACAGCCTCTTGGAGGCCTGAAGGGGTTGGGCCCCCATGTCGCAGAAGGGAAACTTGCTCCTTGGTACCTCTTTAATTGGCTTTCCTCTTTCCTCTTCTTACTTCTCCCCTCCCTCACAGTGCTTCCTGCAACCACCTCCCAGATAAATCACCAGTACTCCCATCCTTGTTGGAGGGCCTGTTTTTAGGAAAACCCCAACTAAGGCAGGAAGCTCCCCACACTGTAGTGGAGGGAGCCAGAATGCTGAGCTCTGGATGCCCCAGCTCTCTGGCTCACCAGCCATGAGATGCCAGGTATATCCCTTGACTTCTCAGAGCCTGTTTCTGCATTTGCAACATGAGGGTTAATGCTCCACAGTTCTGTGAGTCTGCTTCTTAAACGCTGGAAGAATTAAATTCATTCAGGGTTGCCACCGGGCAGAAGCACAGGCTATATGCTATAGATCTGGATTACAAGATTAAAGATCAATACAGCATTGTACAGAGGCAAGTGTTAAATTGGGTGACAAATGCTAAACAGAGCTGGGAGTGAGAGAAAGGAAGGATGTAGTTGAAGAAGGCTTCTTGGAAGAGGTGAGGATTGAGTTGGCCTTAAAGGAGGTAGGTTGGGGCCCAAGGCTTGGATGTAGAGCTTGGGAAGAGGCCTCTGGAGTCAGCCTGCAAGGGTGTGGGAGCTCCTACACCTATCATGGAATCTTTTCAATCCTGGCCAATGGCAGTGGGTCACCAGCTGCCATGTGTTGTGCCACACGGGAGGTGTTGGGGCTGCAGGGATGTTTCTGTTTTAATGACTATGTAATTTTTTAGGAAAAAGGGGTGATGGGAGCATATGGATAGTTTAAAAAGAGAGTGTTGGCCAGGTGCAGTGGCTCACGCCTGTAATCCCAGCACTTTGGGAGGCCAAGGCAGGTGGATCGCC
This sequence comes from Theropithecus gelada, assembly GCF_003255815.1. Lineage (NCBI taxonomy): Eukaryota > Metazoa > Chordata > Mammalia > Primates > Cercopithecidae > Theropithecus > Theropithecus gelada. Next base: position 47,368,393 of record NC_037684.1, on the reverse strand, counting down.
TGAGATTAGGAGTTCGAGACCAACCTGGCCAACATAATGAAACCCCATCTCTACTAAAAATACAAAAATTAGCTGGGTGTTGTGGCGGGCACCTTGGGAGGCTTGGGCAGGACAATGGCTTGAACCTGGGAGGTAGAGGTTGCAGTGAGCTGAGATCGTGCCATTGCACACTCCAGCCTGGGCAACAAGAGCAAAACTCGGTCAAAAAAAAAAAAAAAAAAAGAGAGTGTCCACCTTTTTCCGTTCTCAACTCATCACATATCATTCCCTTTCTGTCCCTTTCTACCTCTTCCTGTTGTACCCTCCTATCTCATTCCATTGCCTGCCTTTCCTTCCCTTTCCTGTCATCCCATCCTGTCCCATGTCACTCTATCCCCTCCCTTCTGTCTCCTCCCCTAGCTCCCATTCCATCTCGTTCTGCAGCATCCCATCCCATCCCATCCCATCCTGTCCCGTCCCGTCCCGTCCCGTCCCCGTCCCCGTCCCGTCCCATCCCATCTCTCCTGCGTGAGAAGGGGATATTGGCATATGAGGAGACTTTGGAAATTTGTCTTCTTTATTTGGCCAGAGTGCGGGGAGCTGCAGCTGAGGCTGTGGCCACTAAGAACCACCTCTGAGGTTGTGGACCTGAAGTGACAGATGGTTTGAAGGGCTCTGACTGAGAAAGCTGCTTAGACACTGTTATTTCTAGAAGGAATAGACAATTTTTGTCTCTGTGGCCCAAGCAGGGAATCTCTGGGAAAGCTGTTCTCTTCTGCCTGGTGAGCTGGGGGCCAGTTCTCACAGTGCAGCAACCGCCCACAGGGAACTAGGACTCTTGCCTGCTTTGAGCTGAACTCTCTCCATCTCTTTTGACTTTGACTTCCTGACCACTGTGGGAGGCAATGCATAGAGTGGCTGACAGCACAAATATTGGAGCCCAGCAACTGGGTTAAACCCCCAACTTTGCCACCCACCAGTGCTGGGACCTCACAAAGTCTCTGAAGAGCTCCCTGCCTCAGTTTCCCCACCTGCAAAGTGAGTCTAATAACAGCATATCTTTTTGGGTGGTTGTGAGGATTAGATGAGCTACCATATGCAATGCGTTTAGAAGAGTACTTGAAACACAGTGAGCTTTGTCATTGTTAGTTGCTCTATCATCATCATCATCATTATCATCATCATCATCATCAATCATTTATCCATACAGGAAATGGAGGACCTGGCATTCTCTCCTCTTCTCTCTCTCTGTACCTCTTCTCTACTCCCTCTTTCCCCCTTCTTCTCTGTATTTGTTCTCACAGAGGAGGCTGAATCTGGGAGGTCTGATAGCGCTGGTTAATGGCTTATAGATCGTTGACGCATCAGGCCTGATGGAAGTGTCTGTTAGGGTTGGCATTGGGAGCCGAAGTCAAATGGCCCGAGACAGATTCATGGCTGTCTTCCAGCCATGCCAGGAAAACACTCCCAGAAGGATACAAGGCTCTCACAAGCTGGAGAAACTTAGAGCGATGGAGGGGGCCTTCCTGGGAGGCTGCAACCTTCCAGCTATGCTGCAGGGCCCCAGGGCCCTATCTGCAATGTGGGGAACCCTCCAGAAGTCAGAATGGAAGTGCTGAGTAGTAACAAAGTGTGAGCAAAGGACAGATGCCCAGATTCACTCAGAAACAAGTCCAGGAAGACCTAACTAATGAGCACTAATTTGGAAAGAGACCAGACTGACCTGGTAACAAATTGTGAATTATGGATTTTTTTTTTTTTTTTTGAGACGGAGTTTTGCTCTTGTTGCCTAGGCTGTAATGCAGTGGTGCTCACTGCGACCTCTGCCTCCTGGGTTCAAGTGATTCTCCTGCCTCAGCCTCTCAAGTAGCTGGGATTACAGGCATGAGCCACCATGTCTGGCTAATTTTGTATTTTTGGTAGAGACAGGGTTTCACCATGTTGGTAAGGCTGTTCTCAAACTCCTGACCTCAAGTGATCTGCCTGCCTCGGCCTCCCAAAGTGCTGGGATTACAGGTGTGAACCACCATGCCCGACTGAACTATGGAATTTTAAAGCATAGTTTTGCCATTCTCAACTAAATAGACCCCTATAGAAAGCACCTAATGTGCCTCTGTGTGTGTGTGTGTGCGTGCGTGCGTGTGTGTGTATAGGGGACAGAGGGAGAGGAGAGAGAATCCTATTCTTGTCCTGAAGGAATTCACAAATGGGGTGATATACAATTGTATTACTTGGCACTTAGCAAAATTTAATTACCAAAATGGCAAACCAAAGGTTCTTGGGGACCCACTAGAAAGAACAGATGAATGATGTATAATTACCCATTTGTGTGTTTGCATGCAAGGCGGAGCTCTGCAGGGCTGGCATTCGGTTTGCTCTTCCCTGTAGGTTAAACACTTCTCTTTCACTCTGGTTTACACCTTGTTTGTTGCATGGCTGAACCCTCCCATTTCCTAACTTGCACAGATACATTTTGGGCCCTCCAAAGTGGAAACCTCCTTGTTCTTCAGTGAACAAAGGGGCTCTTGCTGAATGCGTTGTGGCCCTGGAGTTGAAATCCATCTCCTTGACCTTGGAGACTGGTTTTTCCCAACTCAGGGAAAATTGCTAAGAGCCCAGCAGCAGGCTCAGTGTCTTTTTGGAGTTTTCAGAGCTAGGATGCTCCTCTCTCTCAGGCTCTTTAAGAACCTTCCAGCATCCACCTCCAAGGGGGAGGTTTGGCATTTCCATCTCCTTGGCTGGCAAATTGTAAATTTGGATACGAGCAGAAAATATAGTGACATCAAGGTTATGTAGTCCGCAGCTGACAAGATGGATAGCCCTCAGCTAGGCAGCATTTCCCAGCTTCTTCTTGGTTTGCACTCTCTCCACCTCTCTTTCTTTTAACCTTTTTTTTTTTTTAAAGAAAACATTTTTAGAGACTTTAATAACTGTGGAAGGATGCTGTAAGGCGGGCAGGGAAATCGATCATTTTTATTCGGTTGTGCGCGATAAAATGTAAGTTTGAGTCATAAATCTTCTTACCTTGAGGGAAAAGAACAGTGTGCCTGGCTATTAATATGACTCCCTTTTTGTAGATTTTAATGAAGGAATCCCCCTCCCCACTGCAGAGTAATTCATAGCTGTGGACAGGGCAGGGCTGAGGCGCGAATTCACCCTTTCCTCCAATCTGGCAACTGCTGGTTCCCAGTCTCTCTCCACATCTGCGTGTATTCGCCATCTATTATTTTTAATCAATGTCTCACCAAACACATATAAAGCTCCCACTGTGTGCAAGACACCATGCCTGGCACCAAGGAGCAGGGGATGCTGAGGAATATCTCAGAGTCCTGGGTAAGTTGTCCACAAGAGGGCTCCTCTCCAGGCCCTGCCTGTGAGCACCCCAGATACCTCCCCACTTGTCTTGGCCACATCTATATCCCCCTACCAGAATGTGGCAAGAGATGAGGCATGCAGCTTGTGTTGGCCACAGGACTCCATTTTGGGTACCCTAAAAGGAAAGGCAGGGCTGCAGTCTCAGTCAGCTTGGGCTTCCATAACAGAATGCCATAGACATTTATTTCTCACAGTTTTGGAAGCTGGACGTCCAAGATCAAGGTGCCAGCTGATGTGGGTCCTGGTGAGGCCTCTCTTCCTGGCTTGCACATGGCCGCCTTCTTGCTGTGTCCTCCTGTGGCAAGAAGGGAGGGAGAGAGAATGAGAGCGCGTGCAGGCTCTCTAGTCTTTTTCTTCCTCTTCTTATAAGGCCGTTCATTCCATCATAGGGGCCTTACCCTGTGACCTCATCTAACCCTAATTACTTCCCAAAGTCCTCACATCTAAATACCATCTCACTGGGGTGTTAGGGCTTCAATATATGAATTTTGGGGGAACACACATGTTCAGTCCATAACAGACCTGTGCTGTGGAACTCGTTTCCTCTTTCTTCTTCCTGGGGGGTTGAGTGGGGCGGAGTTGGAAAGTGTGATGTATGGTGTGTGGAGAGGACAGAAAGTGACCTCTGCTGCCAGGTGGAAAAATGCCCACCCACCTCTCCTGCCACATCAAGTCTGTAGCCAGAGTGTAGGTGGGTTCAGTCCACTGCTACCTCCTGCATCCTTGCCCTAGCATCCCTTCCTCAGGTTCTAATCCTAAACCTCCATCAGTTCCCTGTTTTCTGGATCCCTCCCGCAGCCAGGCCCCTCTCCTGCTGTGGCTCACCAGTGATCTGGACATTGCTGGCAAAATAAGCTGCCTTAAACATCCGTGGTGCACACGCTGCTCTGCAAACAAAGACAGGGCATCCAATTATTCCAAAAACAAGCCGTTTCTGTTTGCTTATCTGACTTGGACTGTTTGCCCCTGACATTGCTATTGATCAATTTGAACTTTTCCCCTTCAAGTCCAACATGATTCATAATTTGCGGTTGGGAAAAGCCACCTGGGCAGTGGGCCCCCTGAGACCAGGGCCTGTGCACCCATAATCTCATTTAATCCTCTACGTGGTTGGGATCATGATTTCTATCTGAAAGGCAAAGAAAACTGGGGCTGTGGGAAAGCGAGTATTTATCCAAATCTTCCAACTGATAAGTGATGGTACCAGAATTTGAACCCAGGTCTGCCTGTTCCAAAGACTGGACCCTTTCTAATCATTGAGATGCCTCCTGTGTAGGCACCCAGTCTTTGGTGGTCACCCCAATTCAGAATTGCAATCAGACAACAAACATCAGAGAATACAAAAGGCTGATTGTGACTCTGTGTAGGGAACAAGGGTACCAAGCTGCGCTGACAGTTTGATGGTGGGTCAGTGTGACATCTTGGAAAAAAATAGCAGCTGATTATATTCTTCACATTGACACGTGTTTTTAAAGATTTTTGAATCAGATGTGAGTCAGGAGCATTAAGGCAAAAATGTAACACATTTGTATTTGGTGAATGTGGGAAATTTCTCCCTTGAAAACAAAGTGAGTAGTCACACTCGAGGTCTGGGTGCATAAATTATGGTACATTTATACCATGCGATATTATGCCCTATTGAAAACAATTAGAGCAATACTGGAGAACATAGAGTTCCCCAAGGTATTGTTGAGTGAGGAAAACAAGATGCAAGAAACTGAGTATCATATAATTCCGCAAAACAAATAATGACAAAAGGCTGGCTATACATGTTTAAGTGCATTATGGGTATAAGTGAATGCACGTGGGTGTGTATAAAAAGTTACATACATACATGTATACTACATGTAGTGTGTGTATGCATATATTTATACAGGATAATATGATCGTGAAGAAGAATGTAGAAGGATCCCTCCAGGGATATTAGCATGAATTTCTAGTGGTTATGGGTGGAGGACAGAGGAGAGGTGTCAAGGAAAGTCAAACTAACAAGAAAACAACTAAGAGTCTACACACACACACACACACAAAATCATGTAATGACAACAATTTATGCATTTATATAAAGGTACAGGCATTCATATACATACATTCAAAGAAAAGTTGTAAGTTATTTTCCTACAGCAACAGAGCACTTACCCCAGAGATCTGCATGAAGGCATGATAGTGAACAGGCCTCTGCAGACCCAGAAGGTGCAGTCTAGAGGCTGGGCACAGCTACTAGGAAGCCGCATCACAGGCTCCCCAACTCCCTGCAAGGGTTGGTTTATTCCTTGGCTTTACAGCTGGCACAAGGAAGAGGGGCACCTGTGTGATTTGGGCGTCTTCTCCAGCTGCTGCCTTGGAGCCCCCCACCTGGCTCAGGGGTAAGTGAAACAGTAGAAGGGGAAAATAAACTCTTTTCTACTTCTGCTAACATTAGGGTAACCAAAACACTGATCATTTCAACAGGGACCGCTATGAGAGTGAAGAACAGAACTATGAATAATCCAGGTGCAAACCAGGACTGTCCCAACACACCTGGCTGTAGGGTCACCCTAGCTATAGCTCCTAAATGGGGGGTCTACATTCTAAATTTCACCATCTTCTCCATGCAAATGTGAATACTAATTGATCCAGAACCCTGTAATTGTAACTGGAGCCCAGCAGGACTGAAATTACTCTTAATTATCATGCCACCCCAGGAGGGAGGGGCCTTTTCCCTCAAGGTTACAGAGACACATGGTGAAACCAAGGGGGATGGATGTGTGGCTTCCATGGGGCCCTGCTTAACCACAAATGTCAATGCTCTGGGCTGAGCAGGGCTGGGATTCCTGCACATGCTCTGTGTGGTTGGCCTGACCTATAAGAGACTAAATAATGACCAGGCTTGCTGCTAGAGCACTTTGTAGCTGATGTATCCGGCATGACCAGCTTGGATTACTAAATGGGTACATGCTGATTAACTTATAAATTAAGTTGATGAACCCCCAACCTAGCTGTCTCAAGGATTTGCATTTCTCCCCAGTGCCCTTCTTCCCAAGCACCTCTTAGTTAATTCAAGGGATCTACATAGAGACTGGTGTTTGGACCAGGGCAGAGAGGAAGATAGGAGAGGGAGAAAGATTATTTTTTCCCAAACTATTGATATCTACTAATCTGAAATGCCATAATTGAGGGCTAGAGGCAGCATTTTTTTTGGCTAGCAAGGGGAAGGCGATTTGAAATGGCCTTGAGAATATGACTAACACAAAGGAAGCAGACTGCAGAGACAGAGATGAAAGAAAGACCCTGATGATACTGTTTGAGCCTCTAGCACCCTTTTCCTTGTGCTGGATCTTCAGGAGTAACTGAAATCTGCTCCCCAAAGTTGGTAGAAAGAATAATGGCCCCAAAAGACATCCACATCCTCACCTCTAGAATCTGTGAATATGCTACCTTACATGACAAAAGGGGTATTGCACATATGATTAAGAATTTTGAGATGGGGAGGTTACCCCAGATTATCTGAGTTGGCTCAGTGTTATCACAAGGGGAAGCAGAATAGTTAGAGTCAGGAAGGGAGATGTGGCAGGAAATAAAGGTCAAAGTTTGCCATTGCTGGAAGGGGCTGTGAGCCAAGGAATTTCAGGCATTCTCAGAAGCCAAAAGGCAAGGAATGATTTCTTCCCTACATCTTCCAGAAGGAATGCAGCCTTGCTGCCATCTTGGTTTTAGCCACATAAACCCATTTCTGGATTTCTGGCCTGCAGAGCTGTAAAATAACATATTTATGTTGTTTTAATCCACTCACTTTGTGGTAATTTGTTACAACAGCAATTAGAAAACCAATACTCTCAGCTTTCTGGTGGCTTGAAGCAAATTATCTTGAGTTAGACTTGATTTTCTATCATTTGTAACCCCAAGAATCCTGCACTAGTAACCAGCTCCAGGAGGACTGGCATCCCTTTCCAGAACAGCCCAGCTATGATACTCTCCCAACTTGTCCTTTACCTCAGAAGTCCTATAACTAGAGCTTGAGAGGCGCATGGGGGCAGATTTGTCAACTTTCTCCTGCAAATGAAAAATCCAGCCAGGCTCAGATAGATCCAATGACTTGCCTGAGTAGTTGAAGGGGTTTCTACCCAGCATGGGTTCTAGATCTGGAGTCCATGGAATGGCTGCTGTGGCCCAGTAGACCTGTGAAGTCCTAGAAAAGAGCACAGGTTTGAACAAGAATGTGTGTCGATACCTTTCTTTCTTCAGCCCTTTGGATGGTCCAGAACTACATCTCCCTGGGGCTGCTCTTGCAGCTGAGGAACCTGGAGGTCTAGCCCATCCTGACCTTGGCTCTGCCCTGTGCTCCACGCCCAGCTGACCCATCTCTTTCCATGACACTCCCTTGACGGCCTCCCCCACGGAGCACATTTCTGAGTGGAGCTGCCTGGAGCTACCACTGAGATCAATCTCTTGGGATGCCGAAACGCAGACACCATCCTGCCTCCCAGATCTGATTGTTTTGACAGCTTCACCAAATTACAAAGCAAAGGCCCTATTTGGTGATGAGAAAAGCAATATTGTGGCAGGGGCGGCTCATTTCTTTGAAAATCAGCAGTAAGTGAATTTGCATCCACTTAGTAGTAAATACATCTGGTTGTCCCCCTCTCCAGCAACTGCGAGGGATTTACATGCACTTGGGTCTGTTTTATTATTTTATGATGGAGAGATGGGGGAGAGGGAAGAGGGAGGGGAGAGCAAAAGAGAGGAGATTGAGAGGGATTTCTTGGGGAGGAAAAATTGAGGATGGGAAGTTTCTTATTATTATTTTTTTTTTTGTAAAGTTTCTTAGCCTGTGGCTGGGGTGGGCGAATCACTGAATCAGAGTGGGCAAATCATTCTTAGGAAAAGAAATAGCCCTCTTTCGGTTCTGTGCGTTATGATTTAGAAGACTCTGAAGAACCCTTGTCATGACGCGCTCCCTAAAATCCTCTTTAAAATTCAGCTGGAAAGACCCAGGGAAAAGATATACAGGCCTTTGTAGAGAGCAGGAGAGCCAGAGACATTTGCCAGGACGGTGCCAGAGGGAATGTTCCATGCAAATGTGTTTAAAGTCCCAGGTCGGTAGCTGCGGGGAAGAACGCTTTATCCTTTTTAAGAATAAAGTGAACACCATCTCTTTCTGATTGGAGAGAAGCCAGCGCCGAATGTTGTACGTTCTCTGCATAGGAGCACCCTCGGTGACCCTCTTCTCTTGTTGGCTTCTGTAGCCAAGAGGAAAGAGGAACCTGGGTGAGCAGACGGGGGAGCAAGTTGCCGGGGCAGTGTGTGTTCAAGGGAGTCATTCTGCACGTGATTTCCCAAGTAAGAACCACATCAGAAATGGCGTAGCCAGCAAGAGCCAAGACCAAACATCCTTAGCATGGCCTGTAAGGCCTCCTGGATGTGATTCCCAGCTTTCTTTCTGGTGCTTTCTATTACTGCTTAGAGAGTGTTTTAGTTTGCAAGGTACAGAAACCCACTCGCAAACTCTAGGAAAATGCAGTTGATTGGAAATGGGCAGGGGCACTCTGAGAAAGACATTTGGGTCACCCCTGTTTCTCCATCACTGGATGCCCTTAACTGCTTACTCCCACTGTGTTTGCTCATGGGCTCAGCTTTATTCTTCTTATACAACAGCCAAACAGACCGCTACATAGACAGTTGTTCTAGGGAAACTCATTTTGTCCATAGAAGAAGCTAACATTCATTTATCACTTACGATGTAGCATAGACAGGCAAAAGGGCTTGTTCAATAGGGACAGGATGAGAGGGCAGCAGGTGAGGAGCCACCTTAAATTTTACATCCTAGGTGCCTCACTTGCCTCACCCTATTCTAGCTCAGTCATCCAAGTCACTCTAGGCCACACAGCTGGAAAGGGGCTGAACTAGGAATTTAACCCAGGGAGTCTGGCTCTTATGAACTCTACCTTACTGCCTCTCTAATAATCACAGATAATAATGTGCTTATTAAAATAATAACAATGATAGCAATATGCTTATTAAGCACCTATATGTGCCTGGCACCATGCTACTTTCACTGACATTTATCCCTTCTGGTAATCTCACAACAACCCTATAAAGCAAAGATGATATTATCTCCACTTTACAGATGAGGAAAGCAAGACACAGAATGGTTGAGTAATGTATTAGTCTGCTCTCTGCTAATAAAGACATTCCCGAGACTGGATAATTTATAAAGAAAGAGGTTTAATTGACTCACAGTTCTACATGGCTGGGGAGGCCTCAGGAAACTTACAATCATGGCAGAAGGGGAAACAAACATGTCCTTCTTCACATGATGGCAGCAAGGAGAAGTGCAGAGCAAAGCAGGGGGAAAGCCTCTTATAAAACAATCAGATCTCATGAGAACTCACTATCACAAGAACAGCATGGAGGTAACTGCCCCCATGATTCAATTACTTCCCACTGGATCCCTCCCATGACACGTGGGGATTATGGGAACTACAAGATGAGATTTTGGGTGGACACACAGCCAAACCATATGAAGTAACTTACCCAAAGTTGGACAGTCAATAAGTGGAAGAAAAGGCCTTTAATTCCATGCCCAGCTGACTCCAGGCCTGTATTCTTAGCCTTTAAACTACCTGACTTCCCAAACAACCAGGAGAGAGCCTCCCGGATTTCACAACTCAACATTTGCTGAGCCTTGTTCTGCACTGCACACTGTCCTGGGCAGTAGGGATTCCTGGTCCCTGTCCTCAGAGAATTCAGAATCAAGTGGGATGATGTACATGTAAATGGAGAATTACAAAGCAGGGAGAAGTGCTAGAGGGAATGCCAGCATTCCAAGGACTTCAGGAAGGTGAGTCTGCAAAGCTGGACTCTACTGTCTTGGCTCTGGGTTTGCAGACATCTCACCTGTGAGTAGCATATAGTGCTCAAGCTCTCTCCCTCTTTCACATATGGCACAGTTGTTGCTATGAACGGAGATGGCCGCCTTGCTCAGTTACTTAAAGGCATCAGGACCTGGGGGTGCGGGAGCAGGTGCTGGCAGAGTTGCAGCCAAACACCATGGCTTCCCATGCTCAAGAGACAGCCAGGAAGGCAAAACGTCATCCTCAGCAGCCAGCCAGCTGTGTGGCCCCCACAGCGCTCACCTGGTGACTGCCCCAGGCTTGTTTACTGTTGCTTTTATTGAATCTGACTAGTCTGGAAATAATTGCACTAATATTATTAACATTAATAGTATACCAGGATGTATTTATAACTTGCTTCTCTCTCGGTTAAAATCCAATCTCATCATCACTCTTGGATGGGGTGGAAGTTGCAAGCAGAGCTCCTGCAAAAAAGGAGCTCCCAGCATGGAATGGGGAGAAGTCTGGCCCAGGTACCACACCTGTCTGGGAGGGACAGGCTTTGGAATCAGGGGATCTGTGCCCCAGACTGCAGAATCATGAGTGTCTCATGAGTTAAAGCTGCCTGGCTGTGGCTCCCACAGTCAGTAGGTGGGGTACTCTTTTAAAGGTAGTAGAAGAAAGGTTTGATGAGGTTTCAGAAAGAAAAGGTGGGCTTTTCCAGAGAGCTTCCCAAACTGATGACATGGGAGATGATGGGTCTCCAGCCCCTTCCCCCTGTTCCTTTTCTCTTCTCTCTTGCTGTTCCAGGAAGTTACCCACCCCCACCCTCCGCGCTGGCCCACTCTGCCCCATGTCAACACATGGATGGGGCTGCTGTATGGGGCAGTTAGCTTTCTGCACTTACTCTGCAGTCCTGCCCCCTCCTGTGTCCTTGTCTCTCGCTAGGAGTCTTAGATGGGAAGAGGGAGCATGTCCCAGATCTTATTTTCTGGGTGTCCAATATGGCATGACTTGCAAACTGGGATGTCTGCATGCTTTATTTCAGAGGTGCAAGTACTTCTTGATTCTCAAAATTTAGACTTTTCATAACCCACTAGATTTATTTTACTAGTCACTTGGGACTTAAATACAAAAAGGCTTCCTGTTACTTTTTTATTCAAAAGAGTGCAATGTGTGTGTGTATATATATACACACACACACATATATACACAGTATATATATACACACACACACAGTATATATATGTGTGTGTGTGTGTGTGTATATATGTGTGTGTATATATATATATACTGCTTAAAGAGTAATAATAAAACACCCACACATTCACCACTCAGCTTGAGAAATAGAGCATTACCAGCACCTGAGAAGGCCCCTAGGTATTTATTCCCTATCACCTTCCTCTTTCTCTCCACCAGAGGCAACTTCTATCTTGAGCTTCATATGAAGCATTTTCTTACTTCTCTCTCTTTCTCCCTGTTTTTCGTGAAGTTTTATAAGGTATATAAATATGCCTAAACAATATAGGCCTACCTCAGAGGTATTATGGGTTTTGTTCCAGACTACCACAATAAAGTGAATATCACATTAAAGTGAATCACACAAAACTTTTGGTTTCCCATTGCATATAAAAGTTATGTTTACACGATATTGGAATCTGTTGAATGTGCAATAGCATTATGTCTAAAAAAACAATGTACATACCTTAATTTAAAAATACTCTCTTGTTAACAAATGCTAACAATCATCTGATTATTAGCAAGTCAATCATTTTTCTGGTAGAGGGTCTTGCTTTGATGTTGATGTCTGCTAACATCCTCATCCAAGGGTGGTGGTTTCCAAGGGTTGGGGTGGCTGTAGCAATTTCTTTTTTATTTTTTTGAAGACAGAGTCTCACTCTGTCACCCAGGCTGGAGTGCAGTGGCACAATCATAGCTCATTACAGCCTTGAACTTCCAGGCTCAAGTGATTCTCCCACCTGAGCCTCTGAGTATCTAGGACTACAGGCACATGCCACCATGCTCAGCTAACTTAAAAAAAAAAAATTGTACAGATGGGGTCTTGCTATGTTTCCCAGGCTGGTCTCAAACTCCTGGGCTCAAGCATTCCTCCCATGTTGTTGACCCAAAGCACTGGGATTACAGGTGTGAGCTACCATGCCCAGCAGGAATTTCTTATACTATGACAGCAATCAAGTATACTGCATCAAATGACTCTTCCATTCATGAAAGATTTCCCTGCAGCATATGATGCTATCTGATAGGTTTTTACCCACAGTGGACCTTCTTTTAAAACTGCAGTCAGTTCTCTCAAACCCTGCCTCTGCTTTATCAATTAAGTTTATGTAATATTTTACATCTTTTGTTGTTAATTCAACAATGTTCACAGCATCTTCATCAGGAGTAGATCCCATCTCAAGAAACCATTTTCCTTGTGCATCTGTAAGAAGGATCTCTTCATCTGTTCAAGTTTTATCATGAATTGCAGCAATTCAGTCATATCTTCAGGCTCTACTTCTAATTCTAGCTCTCTTGCTATTTCTACTGCATCTGCCATTACTTTCTCCACTGAGATCTTAGACCCCTCAGCATCAGATTGGACTCCACTTATTCCAAGCTCCTGTTAGTGTTGATATTTTGACCTCGTACCGTAAATCTCAAATGTTCAAATGGCATCTGGAATGGTGAATCCTTTCCAGAAAGTTTTCAATTCACTTTGCTCATCACTACTATAGCAGCTATAACTTTATGAAATGTATTTCTTATATAGTAAGACTTGAACATCAAAATTACTTTTAGATCCTTGGGCTGCAGAATAGATGTTGTGTTAGCAGGCATGAAGCCAACATGAATTTTGTGCATGTTCATCAAAGCTCTTGGGTGACCAGGTGCATTGTCAACGAGCAATAATATTTTGAAATAATCTTTTTTTTCCCTGAGCAGTAGGTCTCAACAGTATGCTTAAAATATTCAGTAAACCATGCTGTAAACAGAGGTGCTATCATAAAGCTTTCTGGTTTTACTTATAGAGCAAAGGCAGAGTAGATTCTGCATAATTCTTATGAACCCTTAGGTTTTCAGAATGGTCAGTGAGCATTAGCTTCAACTTAGAGTCACCATCTACTTAGCCTCTAACAAGAGAGTAGCCTGTCCTTTGATGTTTTGAAGCCAGCTATTGACTTCTCTTCTCCAGCTAGGAAAGGCCTAGATGGCATCTTCTTCCAATAGGAGGCTGTTTCCTGTACATTGAAAATCTGTTGTTTAGTGGAGCCACCTTTGTCAATTATGAAGCTAGATCTTTTGGGTAACTTGCTGCATCTTCTCCATCAGCTGCTTCACCTTGCACTTTTAGGTTATGGAGATGGCTTCTTTCCTTAAACCTCATGAACCTACCTCTGCAGAAAAAAAGAACCACCTCTTTTCTTCTGCAGCCTTCCGACCTCCCTCAGCCATTATAGAATTGAAGAGGGCTAGGGCTTTGCTCTGGATTAGGCTTTGGCTTAAAGGAATGTTGTAGCTGGTTTGATCATCTATCCAGACCAGTCAAGCTTTCTCCATACCAGCAATAAGTCTGTTTTCCTTTTTATTTTTTCTCAACTTTTATTTTAGACTCAAAGGTTAAATGTACAGGTTTTGTTACAAGGCTATATTGCATGATGCTGAGGTTTGGGGTACAACTGAACCCGCCACCCAGTTAGTGAGCATAGTACTTGAGAGGGAGTTTTTCAGCCTTACCCCCGTCCCTCTCTCCTTCCTCTTGGAGTCCCCAGTGTCCGTTGTTTCCGTCTATATGTCCCTGCATATGAAATGTTCATCCCCCCCTTAAAAGTGAGAACATGCAGTATTTGATTTTCTCTTTCTGTTCACTTGGGATAATGGCCTCCAGCTACATTCATGCTGCTGCGAAGGACATGACTTTGTTCCTTTTTTTATGACCACATGGTATTCCATGGAATATATGAACCACATTTTCTTTATCCAATCCACCATTGATGGACGCCTAGGTTGATTCCATGTCTTTGCTATTGTAAATAGTGCTGCATTTCACTTTCTTATCACTAGTATGTTCACTGGAGTAGCCCTTTTAATTTCCTTCAAGAATTTTTCCTTTGTATTCACAGCTTAGCTGTTTGATGCAAGAGGCCTGGCTTGTGACCTGTCTCAGCTTTCGATATGCCTTCCTCACTAAGCTTAATCATTTCTAGCTTTTGACTTAAAATGGGAGATGTACAGCTCTTCCTTTCACTTGAACACCTAGATTATTAATTGCCCTAACACCTAGGGTTACTAATTGACCTAATTTCAATATTTTTGTGTCTCGGGGAATAAGGGAACCCGAGGAGAAGGAAAGAGATGAGGGACAAGATACTCGGTGGAGGAGGCAGAATACACACAACATTTATTGATGAGGTTTGCCATGTTATATGGGCACAGTTTGTGGCACCACAAAACAATGACAATGGTGACACTGAAGATTATTGATCACAGATCACCATAACAGATATAGTGATGAAAAGGTTTGAAATATTGTGAGAATTATCAGAATACAGCAGCAAGACACATGCTGAGTGAGCACATGCTGTTGGAAAAATGATGCTTATAGACTCGCTTGACACAGCGTTGCCAGAAACCTTTAATTTGTTTTTTAAAAATGCAGTATTTGTGAAGCACACTAAAATTAGGTGTGCCTGGGCATTATTTAGCTCTGCCTGAGTTTTGAACTTTATATAATGGAGTCATACTGTATATTTTCTTCTGTTCCTTGCTTCTTTTGCTCAATAATATATTTGCTGGATTCATCTATTTTTAATTTGAGTGGTTGTGGTTCATTCATTCTCACTTCTAAATAATATTCCAGTGTACGAATATGCTGCAATTTATTTGCCCAGCCTACTGCTGGTGGAAATTTGGGGTTTGGGCTATTATGAATATTGCTGTGAATATGGATTTATGAAACTCCAGGTTTGCTACTCCAAGTGTAACCCTCAGAACAGTGGCTTTGAAGTCAAATGCAGGTTTTCAGGGTCCTATCCCAGATCTACTGAATTAGAATTTGCATATTAGCAAAATTGTATGCATGCTAGAGTTTGATAAGCACTGCTCTATGTACCTAGGTTTACACTGAGAAGTAGAATTGTTGAATCCTAAGGTAACCATGTGTTAAATCTTACAATGAACAGGCACACTGTTTTCCAAAATGGTTATGCTGATTCCCACTCTACCCAGTAAAGGACAAGAGTTTCTGTTGGCCCACATTTCATTATCTCTTGGTATTGACAAACTGTTACATTTTACCAACCTGGTAAGTATGAGATGGTATCTCTGTAGGATTTTCCTTTTCATTTTCCTTATTACAAACATGTCCCAAAGGATGCCACTGTGGCCTAAGCAGGCCACACTTGGAGTAGCAGCTGGAAGCCGCAGCTTTTCATATGGTGAAGGGCCATTTTGTTTTCCCTCCTAGCAAATGCCTATTTATGTTTTTGCTCATTTTTCTATTGGGTTTATTCCTAATGGGTTCCTTTTTTTTTTTTTTTTTTTTTTTTTTTGAGACAGGGTCTCGCTATGTCACCCAGGCTGGAGTACAGTGACGTGATCACTGCTCACTGCAGCCTTGACATCCTGGGGTCAAGCAATCTTCCCTCCTCAGCCTCCTGAGTAGCTGAGACTACAGGCATGTGCCACAAAGGCTGGCTAATTTTTTTATTTTTTGTAAAACAGGGTCTCACTATGTTTCCCAGACTGGTCTCAAACTACTGGACTCAAGCAATCCTCCCACCTTAGCCTCCTGAAGTGCTGGGATTATAGGCATGAGCCACTCCACCCAGCCCATAAAATATTTTTTCTTTATGACTTTTACATCTCTGATCATGTGGCAGAAACCGCACAATGTGTTTAGCCCACCATTTCCTTGTCCTGGACATAAAGAAGAGCAAATCTCCCAGCCTCCTTTGCAGTTAGATTGGGACCATGTTGACTGAGTTCCTACTAAGGGAATGATAGTTGGATTAGTTTGCCAGGGCTTCCCTAACAGAATACCACAGACAGAGTAGCTTAAACAATAGGAGCTTATTTTCTCACAGTTCCAGAAGCTGGAAGTCCAGGATCACAGGGTCAGCAGGTTTGGTTTCTTCTGAGGCTCCTCTCCTCGGCTGTCAGATGACTGACCTCTTGCTGTGTCTTCATATGGTCTTTCCTCTATGCATGCACAGCTGTGTCCTAATCTCTTCTTATAAGGACACCTGCCATATTGGATTAGCACCCACCCCTATTAACTTACTTTAATTACCACTTCTTTATGTTCAGGAAAAGGAAATGGTGGGCTAAGCACATTGTGTGGTTTCTGCCACATAAACAGAGATGTAAAAGTCATAAATAAAAAATATTTTATGGGCTGGGTGTGGTGGCTCATGCCTGTAATCCCGGAACTTCAGGAGACTGAGGTAGGAGGATTGCTTGAGCCCAGTAGTTTGAGACCAGTCTGGGAAACATAGTGAGATGCTGTTAAAAGTGGTAATTAAATAATTTAAAACATCTTGAGACCCTATCTTGAAATTCAGTCACATTCTGAGGTACTGGGGTTAGAACTTCAATAATTGAATTTTGGAGGACACAAGTCAATCCTCAACAATGGTGTAGTCACTTCTCTGCATGGACCTTAAAATCATCCCACATGATTTTCCAGTCTGTACTTCCCCTTTTGTGGAAACTCTGGAAGCCACATGTTCTAGGTGGTGTAGCCATAAGAGAGAAGCAGCCTGGATTCCTGTGTTACTGCCTGGAGCAGAACTGCCTGTCCTGCAACAGGCTGTGACATGGAAGAGAACCAGACCCCCATAGTGCAAGACCACTGACATTTTGAAATTTGTCACTGCAAAATGATCAATTCTATCCTAACTAAGCAGTTTTTGCATGAGATTAGACTGATTTTTCTTGCCCATATCATCCTTGTCAAGTCTTGGAATTAAGATTATGCTAATCTTTCAAAATGATGGGGGCAGGTTTCTTCTTTTTCTATGATCTGGAAGAGTAGTTCCTAAAACATTTTGTAGAAATTGCTGACAAATCATTTGGACCTAGTTTTTTTTTTTTTTTTTTTTTTGGAAGATTTTTATCTAATAATTCAATTTATTTAAAGGTCATTAGACTCTCCAGGTTTTCTACTGCTTCTTTGATAAATTGTATTTTTTTAGAATTTATCCACTTTTATCTAAGTTTTAAACTTTATCATAAAGTTTTTCTTAACCTTTTCTCATCTGTTTAATAATTGCAGCTTTTGCAGTAATAAACCCTTTTTAATTCTTAATATTGTTTATTTTTTCATTCTTTCTCCACTCCCCATCCTGTTTATTTTCTTCTGAGTAATCTTGCTAGATAGGGAATGGTCATTTTAAAAGCTTTTTTTTTTTTTTTTCCCCAAAGAATCAATTTCTGGTTTGAAATTTCTTTTTATTGCACTTTGTTTTGTGCCTTTAGTTTTGTTCTTAACTTGAATATTTTCTTCTTTCTGTTTTTATTGGGTTTATTCTGCTCAAGTCATTAATTTTGAGCCTTTAGTTCTAATATAAGCAGCTAAAGTTATACATTTTCCTCTAAATACTGCTTTAGCTGCACCCCCAAAATTTTCATATGAAATAATTTTATAATTCAGTTATTCATATTTTTATTTTCAAATTTTCTTTAAAACTCCTTTCTAAAGCCATGAATACTTAAATATTATAAACTTTCCAGACATATAGATTTTTAATGGGTATATTTTTATTATTAAATTTCTTACTTGAGTGCATTAGAGCTAGATAATATGATATAATTGTTTGTTGAGGCTCACTCTGGTCAAGCACATAGTCAATTTTTGTAACTATTTCATATATGCTTTCAAATAAATGTATATCCTTCTATTGTTGGGCACAGTATTCTATATATGACCATAGGATCTTTGTCATTTGTATTGTCCACATTTTTAGTATTCTTAGTAATTTTGTTTGTCTGCTTGATCAATCTCTGAGATGGATCTCTATGTTGGCTTGGCACTGTGGCTCACACCTGTAATCCCTGCACTTTGGGCGGCCAAGGTGGGCAGATCACCTGAGGTGGGGAGTTCGAGATCAGCCTGGCCAACATGTTGAAACCATGTCTCTACTAAAAATACTAAAAAAAAAAACTTAGCTGAGTGTGGTGGTGCACGCCTGTAATCCCAGCTACTTGGGAGGCTGAGGCATAAGAATCGCTTGAGCCTGGGAGGTGGAGGTTGCAGTGAGCTGAGATCATGCCATTGCACTCCAGTCAGGGCGACAGAGTGCGACTCTGTCTCAAAAAACAGAAAATAAATAAATAAATAAATATCGCTCACTATGATTGTGAATTTTTCTATGTCTTCTTGTAGCATTGTCCATTTTTACTTTATATATTTTGCGTTTTGGTTTTGGTGCATGAAAGTTTAGAATTATTATTTTTTTTGATTAAACATTTTCTCATTATGTAGGAAGTCCCAATGTTTTCCGTAATACTTTTCGTCTAAAAGTCCATTTTATCTTATATCAATATAACTTCACCAGAATTCTTCTGTTTAGTATTTTCTTGTTAAATCTTCCTCCTTTTTTAAACTTAACTTTTATGTTTGACTTTCAGACTTCATGTTTTTTTCTGTCTTGTCTAAGCCACATTTAGCTAGGTTACAGAAAATAGTCTGATAATCTTGGGCTTTTAATTCAAAAGTCAAATTCATTCTTATTTATTATGAATACTGCATATAGGTTCAATATCCCTTACCCAAAATACTGGAAACCAGAAGTGATTTTGGAATATTTGCATATACATAATGAAATATGTTGAGGATGGGACCCAATTCCAAACATGAAATTCATTTGTTTTATGTACATCTTATACCCATAGCGTGAAGGTATTTTTTAACAATATTTCAAAGAATTTTGTGCATGAAACCAAAGTTTTGACTGCGACCCATTACATGAGGTTGAGTGTAGAGTTTATGGCATCATATCAGTGTTCAAAAAGTTTTGGATTTTGGAACGTTGCAGATTTTGAATTTTCAGATTGCAGATGCCCAACCTGCATTTAGATTAATTTCTATTGCCTTTAAAATGCTTTTCATCTGGATTTTTGTATTTCTTTCTTTTAGAATGGCTTTTTAATTTCTTTTTTTTAAAAAATTATGATTCAATTTTTCCCATCTATTTCGGGAGTAGGTACTCTATGCCTATCTAAATTCAGAGTTATTCTAGTTATTTTGTATGCATACTTGGTTTAATGAGGCTTAAAGTTAACCAATACCTTTCCATTTCTTTTGAATCACATAAGGCTATTCCGACCACATCTCCAAGTTATTTGCTATAATCTTTTCTAACTACTGCTGTAGTTTCACCCCTCTAATTTCAGAATTCCCTGCCATCAGCACTCCAGTTGCTTGAGATTTGGAAGGCATGAAGGAGTTGGCAGTAAACCTTCCTCTGGCAGTGCCAGTGGATGCCTCAGCAGTGATGGCAGTTTCCAAGAGCATGCACAGACTTCACGGTCCACTCTGCCTCCAGCTTTGGGGCCTCCCCTGCAGCTTCTTGCTTCCGATTTCTGAGTTTATTACCTGCAACATCTGAGTCTCACTCCTCCAGTGCTTCCAACAATTTTGCAAGCACCTAATTTCCTATGTTAATTCTTTCTTTCTTTCTTTCTTTCTTTCTTTTTTTTTTTTTTTTGCTTAAAATATTTAGACTTCTTTTTGTTTTGCTGACAGACTCTGACTGATTACATGGAATATTGAATGCTAGGTTGGCAGTAATTTTATTTCAGGATATTGAAGCTAAATTACTGTATCGTCTTCTGGCTTCCAGTGTTGTTGTGGGAAAGTGAGCCACCATCTTAATGACTGTTTCTTTGTGAGTTTTCTGTCTTCTCACTCTTGAGGCTTTTAGGATAATTTCTTTTGCTTTGGCTTTTCACACATTTATTTTCAAGCTAATTGAGGCATAATTTTTATACAGTAAAATGTACTCCTTGTAGGTATACAGTTCTATTAATTTTAATAAACCCATACAGTGATTTAACCATCACCATCAAAACATAGACCATTGCCTCACCCTAAAAAGTTTCCTCATGCTCCTTGATAATCAGTTCCTTCCCCACATCCCTTGCTTCTGGTGACCACTGACCTGTCTCCTCTTTCTACATTTTTGCCTTTTCCATAATGTCACATAAATGAGACCATGTGGCACGGAGCTTTTTGATTCTAATTTATTTTACTTAATGTGGTGCTTTTGAGAGTCCATGTTGCTGCATGTATCATTGTTTTTTGTTTTGTTTTAATCGATGCGTAGTGTTCCTTTGGATAGGTGAATCATAATTTGTTTACTCACCAGTTGATGGACATGTTGCTTGTTTCCAGTTTGGGACAATTATGAATAAGGTTATTCTAAACATTCATGTAGGGGTTTTGTTTGGATATATGAATTGATTTCTCTTGGGTAAATATGTATGAAGGAGATTTCCTGGTTATCTGGTGCGTTCATTTCCAAAAGCTGCCATAACAAATGACCACAAACTTGGTGCTACAAATGACCGAAATGTATTATCTCACAGTTCTGGGAAGTCAGACGTTCAAAATCAAGGCATCAGCTTGGCTGCAGTACCTCAGAGGCTCTAAGAGGAGAATCTGTTCCATGACTTTCTCTCTGCTGTGGGTGGCTGTGGTGAAACTTTGATGTTCCTTGGCTTGTAGCTGCATAATTTCCAATCTCTGCCTCTATTTCCACATGGCCTTCTCCCTGTGCATCTGCCCCCAACTCCCTCTGCGCCTCTCTCTCCCTCTCCCCCACCTCCTTTTTTTTTTTTTTTTTTTTTTTTTTTGTGTGTGTGTGTGTGAGACAGGGTCTCACTCTGTTGCTGAGACTGGAATGCAGTGGTACAATCATGGCTTACTGCAGCCTTGACCTCCTGGGCTCAAGTGATCCTCCTGTCTTAGCCTCTTGAGTAGCTGGGACTACAGGCACAGTCCACCATGCTGGGCTAATTTTTGTATTTTTTTGTAGAGATGGGGCCCCACTATGTTGCCTAGGCTAGTCTCAAACTCCTGGGCTCAAGTGATCCACCCACTTTGTCCTCCCAAAGTGCTGGGATTACAGACATGAGCCACCACACCTGGGCCCTCTACCTCTGTCTTATGACGATACATGTGATTGCACTTAGGGCCCACTGGGATAATCCAGAATTAACTCTTTTCAAGGTCCTTTACTTAGTCACATCTCTTGCCATATAAGGTCATATTCACCCATTTGCCATATAAGGTCATATTCACAGGTTCTGGGGATTAGTATGTGGACATATCCTTTTAGGGGGCCATTTTTCAGCCTACCACATATAGTCTGCATATGTTTAACTTCATAAGAAAATGCCAAACTGTTTTCCAAAGTGGCTGTACCATTTTTCATTCCCACTAGCAGTGTATAAGGATTTCAGTGGCTCCACATCCCTGCCAGCATTTGGTATTGTCAAAGTTTTATTTTTGTTTTGTTTTTTAGCCATTCTAATAGGTATGCATGGATATCTAATTGGCTTTTAATTTGCATTTCTCTAGTAATTAATGATTTTGAGCATATTATTATGTGCTTATTTGCCGTGTGTATATAAGTATTAGTCCATTTTCATGCTGCTGATAAAGACGTACTTGAGACTGGGAAGAAAAGAAATTTTAATGGGCTTATAGCTCCACATGGCTGGGGAAGCCTCACAATCATGGCAGAAGGCAAGGAGGAGCAAAAAATGTCTTACATGGATGGCAGCAGGCAGAGAGAGCTTGTTCAGGGAAACTCCGCGTTTTAAAACCATCAGATCTCATGAGACTTATTCACTAGCACAAGAAAGACCTGCCCCCATGATTCAGTAACCTCTCACCAGGTCCCTCTCCCAACACAAGGGAATTCAAGATGAGATTTGGGCGAGGACATAGGCAAACCATATCAGTATATCTTTTTTCATGAAGTATATGTTCAAATCTTTTAACAAGTTTAAAACATTTTAAAAATTAGGTTATTTTCTTATAATTGAGTTCTGAGAGATCAAAAGATATTCAGGTTACAGTCTTTTATCAGATATATATTTTTCAAATATTTTCTCTTCCTATATGGCTTGTTCCTTTTATGTTTTAAACATGCCTTTCCAAAAAGCAGAATTTTGAGATTTTGATGAAATCTAATTTGTTAATTTTTTTCTTTGTGGTTTGTACTTTTTGTTTTCTTTCCAAAATAAAACCAAGTTCACAAAGATTTTCTCCTATGTGTTCTTCTAGAAGTTTATCGTTTTAGAGCTTACATTGTCTATGATCCATTTCAAATTCTTTTTTTGTATATTGTGTGAGGTATGTGCCAAAGACTTTTTTGCAAATAGATGTCAAATTATTCTGGTACTATTTGGGGAAAAATAATCCATACTCCATTGAATTACCTAGGCACTTTTGTTGAAAATCACTTAATCATATTTTTATGGCCCTGTTTCTGGATATGTTTTCATTATTACCATACTCTCTTTATTGTAGCTGTATAGTATGTTTTGAAATCAAATAATATGAGCCTCCAAATTTGTTCTTTTTCAGAATTGTTTAGGCAATTCTAGTTCCTTTACTTTTTTAAATGAATTTTTAAAATAAGCTTGTTGATTTTTATAAAGAAGTCTGCTGAGTTTTTATTTTGATTGTGGCAAATTTATAGATAAATTTTGGGGAAATTTACATCTTGACACATCCTATATATCATCATGTATTTATTTAGGTCTTTGATTCTCCCATCTGTGCTTTGTAGTTTTCAGCATATAAATCTTATACATGTATTTTATTGGCTTTAGTAATACTGTAAGTGGTACTTTAAAAAACTTTCAAAATTTCATTTTTTTTCTTTTCTCTTTTTTTAATTTTAATTTTTGAGACAGGGTCACCTGCTGTCACCCAGGCTGGACGAACCTTGCATTCCCAGGATAAACTCCTAACTTGGTCATGATGTACTGTCATTTCATATACTGCTGAATTTATTTTTTTAAATATTTTTAAAGGACTTTTTGCACCTTTTTTCATTAAGGGTATTGGTCTGTGTTTATAGTTTTCTGCGTATTTTTTTTTTGTAATGTGTTTGGTTTTAGTATCAGTGTGATAACTTGTCTCATCTTAAGTTGGGAGGTGTTCACTTCCCTTCTGTTTTCTGGAAGTGTTGATGTAGTGTTTACATTATTTCTTCATTAAATGTTGGAAAAACTTGCCATGGAGTGCATGAAGCCATCTGGGCATACAGTTTTCTTTGTGGGAAGGTTTTTGACTACATACAGTATGTAGTTTTTAATTATAAATTTAATGTCTTTAATATATGTAGGACTATTCAACTTATCTATTGCTTTTTGAATAAGCTTTGATAGTTTCTATATTTGAGGAAATGTGTCCATTTAATCTAAGTCACTAAATGTATTGGCATATAGTTTTCTTTTCTTTTTTTTTTTTTTTTTTTTGAGACGGAGTCTTGCTCTGTCGCCCAGGCTGGAGTGCAGTGGCGCAATCTCGGCTCACTGCAAGCTCCGCCTCCCGGGTTCACGCCATTCTCCTGCCTCAGCCTCCTGAGTAGCACCCACCACTGCGCCCGGCTAATTTTTTCTATTTTTAGTAGAGAAGAGGTTTCACCATGGTCTCGATCTCCTGACCTTGTGATCCGCCCGCCTCGGCCTCCCAAAGTGCTGGGATTACAGGCGTGAGCCACCGCGCCCGGCCGGCATATAGTTTTCTATAGTATTTTCTTTGTATCTGTTCGGTATTTATAGGATCTGGAGTGATAGCTCTCCTCTTTTTTCCTATCATTGGTAATTTCTGTCTTTCCCTTTTGATTTCTTATCAGTCTGATTAGAGGTTTATCAATTTGATTGACCTTTACAGAAAGCCAGTATTTCATTTTGTTAATTTTTATCTATTTTTTCTTTCAATTTTATTGGTTTCTGCTCTTTATTATTTCTTTCCTTGAGCTTTCTTTGGATTTAAATTGATCTTCCTTTTATAGGTTTTTAAAGTCAAAACTTAGATAATTGATCAGAGACATTTATTTTTTTCTAATACAGGTATATAATGTTATACATTTTCCCCAAACACTCTACTAGCTGCATTACACAAATTCTAATATGTTGCTTTTATTTTTACTCAGTTCAAAAATATTTTAAAATTTCCCTTGTGTCTTCCTCTTCAGCTCACTAGAAGTGTATTATTTCATTTCAAATATTTGTTGAGTGTTCAGATATCTGTCTCTTACTGATTTCTACTTTAGTTGTGGTTAGAAAACATACTTTGTATAGTTTTGGTTTTTCAAAATGTGTTTTGTGGCCAGAATATGGTCTATTATATGGAATGATCCACATGCACTTGAAAAGAATGTCACGGGCTGTTGTTGATTGGGTTGTTCTATAAAATGTCAGAGTAAGTTGGTTGATAATGTCGTTTAGGTCTTCTATGTCCTTATGGATTTTCTGTTTACTAATTCAATCAATTAATAAGACAGCAGTGTTGACATTCTAACTGTATTTGTGGATGTATTTATTTTCAGCTCTGACAGTAATTGCTTTACGTGTTGTGAAGCACTGTTGTTAGGTGCATATACCTTTAAGATTATTACCTCTTGATGAATCGATCCTTAATCATTATGCAATGCCCCTCTTTATCTTTGGTAATATTTCCTGATCTGAAGTCTACCTTTACTACTTTTAATGTAGCTACTCTAGTTATTTCAATTAATATTTGCATGGTTTGCATAAGTGTATCATTTTCCATCATTCTACTTTTAACCAGTTATGTCTTTATATTAAAATTCTGTTTCTTGGATATAGCATATAGCTGGCTCTTGCTTTTTTATGCAGTCTGACAATCTTTGCCTTTTAATTGGGGCATGTTAATTATTTAAATTTAATCTTATAACTGATATGGTTTTATTTAATTTTCCCATACCGCTAAATAGTTTCTATTTAGTCTCATCTCTTCTTTTTTTCTCTTTTTCTGCCTGATTTGTGACTAATATTTATGATTCAATTTCATATCCATTATTGGCTTGTTATACTTTTTAAAGAAAAGTCTGAGCCAGATGTGGTGGCTCATGCCTGTAATCCTAGTGCTTTGGGAGACTGAGGGAGGAGGATCACTTAAAGCCAGGAGCTTGAGACCAGCCTATGCAACATATTGAGACCCCATATCTACAAAAAATAAAAATAAATAAAACTATCAGTGGTTGTCGCAGAGTTTTTAACATGCATATTTAATATATCACAGTCTACCTTCAAATAGTTTTATACTAAGTCACTATATTGTATAAGAACTTTACATTATACTTTCAATTTCTTCCTTCCGTGCTTGTGCTATCAATGACACACATTTTATTTTACACATTATAAACCACAAAATATTTCCAAAATATTACTTTTTTTGCTTAACAAGACAACTATTTTTAGAGTAACTAAAAATGAGAAAATAATATTTTTGTGTTTACCTTTATTTTTACCATTTTTGAAGTTCTTTTTTTTTGGTATAAAGTTTCTGTCTGGTATCATATTCTCATGGCCTCAAGAACTTCCTTTAACAGTACAGACCTGTTAGTAATAAATTCTTTTGGCCTTTGTCTGTAGAAGTCTTCAGGTTTTCTTGGTTTTTGAAAATTGTTTTCACTGGGACTCCAATTATATATACATTAGGCCATTTTATATGTCTTTAGCTCATGTATATTCTAATCCAGTTCTCTCCCCTTTCCTTTTTCTTTTTGTTTCAGTTTGTGTAATTTCTATTGACATATTTTGCTGTTTTGGGTGTACTAATGAGCCCATCAAGGGAAATTTTTATCTCTGATATTGTCTTTTTTTCTTGTTTCTTGCATTCCCAGTTTACTCTTTCTTACAGTTTCTTTCTCTTTGCTGAAATTCTACATCCATTCATGCATGCCGTCCACCTTTTCACTAGCTCCTTTAGCATTTTAATCATATTTATTTTAAAGTACCTGTCTGATAGTTCTAACATCTAGGTCATATCTGAGTCTTATTTTTTGTTGTCGTTTTGTCTCTTTTAAATAATTTGTGTTTTCTTGCCCTTTTTGTATGTCTCATAATTTTTGATTGAATGTCAAATGTCACACTAAAACTGGTTAGCAAAAGATAGATAATAGTCGTGCCTGGAAGTGGGCATGCTTCTTGTTTTGGGTCATTAGGTGGAAGGGTGAGTCATGCTAGCTACAGGTTGAGCTGGGTTTGGGTTTTGCTGTTGCTATGGTTACCATCAATGGACCACAGGCTTCCAGGTTTTCTATTGGTGTGCTGCTGTTGCCTATATTTAGGGTCAATGCTGGGGTGCAGGAGGGTTTTCACAGTGTGAGTGGTCCACCCTCAACTCACCCGTCTTTCAATGCCTGTGTCACAAAGTAGGTATCTCTCCGTGCTTTGTCCTTCCCCAGCAGTAGACTGCTATTTCCTGGTACTCCCTGACAGGCTTGTGGAGGGGGCAGGAAGGTTCTATGTTGCCTTGTCCAGCTTTAGTCTTAGGGAGGCTCTGTGTACCTGAGTTTTGGGGTAAAGCCTTTTCAGCACTGTTGCCCCATTTGGTCTCTTCCTTCAGTAGTCAAACTGCTTTGGTAGGTCTTAGACAGGCATTTCCTGCTCCTTCTCCAGTGGTAAGAGACATCTACTTGATATCTACATGGGCCCTTGAGCCCAAGACAGTTAACCTGCTCACCACCCAGCATTGGAGAGTTTTTGTTACATCTTTTCCTTAACCTCATTGTGTCTATTTCTGGGTGCAAGAGGCTTTGCTCTCCCTCTTCAAGTGATTTATGGCTTTTGCTTTGTAGGAGAGAAGGGTCTGGACAGGGTATTGCACCTGCTCTCTCCTCCCCTACAGCCACTGATCACTACCTTTGCGCCCAACAGGCAAAAGGGTTTGCACTTCCTCCTCTAGTGGTTTAAGGCTTTTGCTTCATAGGAGAGGAAGATCTAGGGAAATGGCAGAGTTTTCTGTCTCCTTCACAGTGGCAGCTGATCACCTTCTGCTGGTCTGTGCTGCAAATGGTGGCTCTCTCAGGTGTCCTACCAGCCCAAATCTTTCTCAGGAGCACCTGTCAGAGGCTGGTGGGAAATAGCCTGTGAGTAAACAGGAACTCCTGTTTGAGCAGATGCTCCCATCTATTTCAGACTGATACACTAGCCCACACTTGGCCTTCAGTGGTTCTTTAAAATTGTAGCTGACTCTCCTTGTCACTCGGGCTGCAGGACCTCTTCCTCCTTTACTCTGCCACAAGGGATGTAGGTCATTCATGCATCTCTTCTCTCCTTGGAGGGGCTTGTTCCTTTGTGGATTCCAGGCTACTTAGTTACCTTGTGACCTCATCTCTCTGATGGGTTCAGGAAAAGTTGGTATTCTGTAATTTATCCAGCTCTTTCTTGTTAAGAGGAGAGCAACTTTTTTTTTTTTTTTGGCAACTTTCTACAAACTAGGAAGAAGTAGAAAGTAGAAGTAGAAGTGCCAAACATTTTTTCAAGGCACCAATCCTTCCATCCAGGAATAGCATCAGATACCACCAGAGCTTCCTGGATATAAAAATGTGTGTCTTACAAAAATATTTTGAAAGTTCTCAGCTATTATCTTTTTGAATACTATCTTTTTCTCATTTTTTTTGTATCATCTCCTTCTGGAATTTTGATTAAACATATGCTAGACCTTCTCATTCTCTTTTTCCTTTTTTTAAATTCTGTCTTCCTGGAGTCCTAACAGGATAATTTCTGGGGACCTTTGTCTTTGGGCCACCATATTTCTTAGAATTTTGTAGGTATTCTGTAAGACATGTGGAAGCAGAGTTTCCCAGAGGGTATTTGCATTGGCTTCTGCCATGGTCTACCAAACTAGGACAATTTGTTCAATTTCTCCCTTGAGGTTTTTTGGACTATAGGCAGCTAAAATGATGACCATAGACCCTTGTGAAGATTGGCTCATGATTATAAAGTCTCAAGTGAGTTTATTTTCCTCCCTCCTCCAATGCCAAGGTTGAACAAGTCAAGCAAGTATCTTCTTCACCTTTTTCTACATGGCAGGTGTATGCATGCACATCCTTACCTGATGAGCATTCTTTGTGGTCCCAGATTGATGTAGGGTTCTATTAGATTGAGGATTTTTCTTTTGTTGCCCTGTTTTAGAAAACCATCAAAACAGAAGTCTGAGGCCAGGCACAGTGGCTCATGTCTGTAATCCTAGCCCTTTGAGAGGCTGAGGAGGGTGGATTGCTTGAGCCCAGGAGTTCATGATCAACCTGGGCAACATAGTGAAACCCCATCTCTACAAAAAAATACAAAATTAGCCAGGCATGGTAGTGTGTACCTGTAATCCTAGCACTTTGGGAGGCCAAGATGGGTGGATTGCTTGAGCCCAGGAGTTCAAGATCATCCAGGAAAACATAGCAAAACCCTATCTCTACAAAAAATAGAAAAATTAGCTGAGCATACTGGCATGCAGCCAGCTTCTGTCCCAGCTACTTAGGAGGCTGAGGTGGGAGGATCACTTAAGCCTGGGAGGTGGAGGTTGCAATGAGCCAAAATCATACCACTGCATTCCAGCCCAGGCAATAGAGTGAGACCCTGCAGGCAGGCAGGCAGGCAGGCAGGCAGGCAGGCAGGCAGGCAGGAAGGAAGGAAGGAAGGGAGGGAGGGAGGGAGGGAGGAAGGAAAGAAGGAAGGAAAGAAGGGAAGGAAG